>NC_138903.1:49551842-49998531 GCF_965194825.1 Balaenoptera physalus
CCTTTTATGGATAATGCCTTTGGTTGTATATCTGAGAAATTATTATCTAACCTAGCATTAGAATGAGTTGGGAAGTAGTCCTTCTTCAATATTCTGGAAGAATTTAAACAAATTACATTTAATATTTGTTGGAATTCAATGGTGAAGTCAGTTAAGACTATAGTTTTCATTTGGGGATGGTTTTAAACTGTAAATTCAATTTCTTCATTAGCTATATGTTTATATAGGTTATCTATTTGTTCTTGAGATTTGCCAGTTTGTACCTTCCAAGGAATTTGTCCATTTAATCGAAGTTGTGTAGTTTATTGGCATGAAGTTCATAATATTCCCTTATCTTTTAAATATCTCTAGACTATATAGTAATTCCATCTCTCTCGTTCCTGACATTGATTAAGTGTGTCTTACGTGCTTATTTGCCTGATCATCTGAGTAGAAGTTTATCAATGTTATTGAGTTCTCAAAGAAATTTTTGTTTCAAATTTTCTCTATTGTTTTCTGCTTTCTACTTCATTGAGTTTTGTGGTGATCATTATTATTTTCTTTCCTGTGCCAACTGTGACTTTACTTTGCTTTGCCTTTTTCTAGTTTCTTAAGGTATAAGCTGAGATCATTATATTGACACTATTGTTTATTTCTAATAAATATGTTTACTGCTATAATTGTCCCCTGCCATACTGCTTTAGTGACATTTCACAGATTTTTTCCTTTTTTTAAATTTTTATATACTAAAATAGATTTATCTTAGAGCAAAATTTACGAATTCTAATATATGTATAGATTTCTGTTGCTACCACCACAGTCAGCATATGAAACAGCTACCTCATGGTGCAAACATTATCTTATGCTATCACGTCACAGTCATAACATCTACCCACCCTAATCTATGGAAACTTCCAAACTCTTCTTCCTCACCAATGTATTGTCTTCTGGTGAAAGTCATATACATGGAATTATAGAGTATGTAAATTTCCAGACTCCCTTGTTTTACTTAAAAATATACATTTAAGATTCATTTTTCTTGTTGCACAGATTATTTCATTCTTTTTGTTGTTGTTGAGTAATATTTGATTGTGTGGTTTTTTTGTATGTTCTGGAAAAAATACTCATAGAAATAAAACTGCATGATGAAATTTAGCAAAGATCATATAAACACCTCCAAGAATACTTGCAATTATTTTTATTTAAAAGAGGACCTTCATACACATAAAGCAATTAGAGAAAGAAGAACAAAAAAAAACCCCAAAGTTAGGAGAAGGACAGAAATCATAAAAATCAGAGCAGAGGAGATTGGTTCAAGATGGCAGAGTAGAAGGACATGCTCTCACTCCCTCTTTGGAGAACACTGGAATCACAACTAACTGCTGAACAATCATGGACAGGAAGACACTGAAACTCACCAAAAAAAGATACCCCACATACAAAGAAAAAGGAGAAGCCACAATGAGACGGTAGGAGGGGTGCTATCACAATAAAATCAAATCCCATAACTGTTGGGTGGGTGACCCACAAACTGGAGAACATTTATACCACAGAAGTCCACCCACTGGAGTGAAGGTTCTGAGCCACACATCGGGTTTCCCAACCTGGGGGTCTGGCAACCGGAGGAGGAATTCCTAGAGAATCAGACATTGAAGGCTAATGGGATTTGATTGCAGGACTTCAAAAGGACTGAGGGAAACAGCGACTCCACTCTTGGAAGGCACACACAAAGTAGTGCATGCATCAGGACCCAGGGGAAGGAGCAGTGACCCCATAGGAGACTGAACCAGACTTACCTGCTAGTGTTGGAGAGTCTCCTGTAGAGGTGGGGGGAAGCTGTGGCTCACCAAGGGACAAGGACACTGGCAGCAGAAGTTCTGGGAGGTACTCCTTGGCATGAGCCCTCCCAGAGCCTGCCATTAGCCCCAGCAAAGAGCTCTGGAAGGCTACAGTGCTGGGTCGCCTCAGGCCAAAATAACAAAAGGGAGGGAACACAGCCCCACTTATCAGCAGAAAAGAGGATTAAAGGTTTACTGAGCTCTGCAGACCAGAGCAACAGCCAGCTCTACCCACCACCAGTCCTTCCCATCAGGAAGCTGCCACAAGTCTCTTAGACAGCCTCAACCATGAGAGGGCAGACAGCAGAAGCAAGAAGAACTATAATCCAGCAGCCTGTGGAACAAAAACCACATTCACAGAAAGATAGATAAGATGAAAAGGCAGAGGGCTATGTACCAGATGAAGGAACAAGATAAAACCCCAGAAAAACAACTAAATGAAGTGGAGATAGGCAACCTTCCAGAAAAAGAATTCAGAATAATGATAGTGAAGATGATCCAGGACCTCGGAAAAAGAATGGAGGCAAAGATCGAGAAGATGCAAGAAATTTTAACAAAGACCTAGAAGAATTAAAGAACAAACAAACAGAGATGACCAATACAATAACTGAAATGAAAAATACACTAGAAGGAATCAGTAGCAGACTAACTGAGGCAGGAGAATGGATAAGTGACCTGGAAGAGAGAATGGTGGAATTCACTGCCGTTGAACAGAAAAAAGAAAAAGGAATGAAAAGAAATGAAGACAGCCTAAGAGACCACTGGGACAACATTCACATTATAGGGATCCCAGAAGGAGAAGAGAGAGAGAAAGTACCCCAGAAAATATTTGGAGAGACTATAGTTGAAACCTTACCTAACATGGGAAAGGAAATAGCCACCCAAGTCCAGGAAGCACAGAGAGTCCCATACAGGATAAAAACAAGGAGAAACACGCCGAGACACATAGTATTCAAATTGGCAAACATTAAAGACAAAGAAAAATTACTGAAAGCAGCAAGGGAAAAAAGACAAATAACATACAAGGGGATTCCCATAAGGTTAACAGCTGATTTCTCAGCAGAAACTCTACAAGCTAGAAAGGAGAGGCATGATATACTTAAAGTGATGAAAGGGAAGAACCTACAACCAAGATTACTCTACCCAGCAAGAATCTCATTCAGATTCGATGGAGAAATAAAAAGCTTTACAGACAAGCAAAAGCTAAGAGAATGCAACACCATCAAACCAACTCTACAACAAATGCTAAAGGAACTTCTCTAAGTGGGAAACACAAGAGAAGAAAAGGACCTACAAAAAAACCCACAAAACAATTAAGAAAATGGTCATAGGAATATACATATCGATAATTACCTTAAACGTGACTGGATTAAATGCTCCAACCAAAAGACACAGGCTTGCTGAATGGATACAAAAACAAGACCCATATATATGCTGTCTACAAGAGACCCACTGCAGACCTAGGGACACATACAGACTGAAAGTGAGAGAATGGAAAAAGATATTCCATGCAAATGGAAATCAAAAGAAAGATGGAGTAGCAATACTCATATCAGATAAAATAGACTTTAAAGTAAAGAATGTTACAAGAGACAAAGAAGGACACTACATAATGATCAAGGGATCAATCTAAGAAAAAGATTTAGCAATTATAAATATATATGCACCCAACATTAGGAGCACTTCAATACATAAGGCAACTGCTAACAGCTATAAAAGAGGAAACTGACAGAAACACATTAATAGTAGGGGACTTTATCACCTCACTTACACCAACGGACAGATCATCCAAAAAGAAAACTATTAAGGAAACACAAGCTTTAAATGACACAACAGACCACATAGATTTAATTGATATTTATAGGACATTCAATCCAAAAACAGCAGATTAAAAGTTCTTCCCAAGTGCACACAGAACATTCTCCAGGATAGATCACATCTTGGGTCACAAATCAAGCCTCAGTAAATTTAAGAAAATTGAAATCATATCAAGCATCTTCTCTGACCAAAACACTATGAGGTTAGAAATTAATTACAGGGAGAAAAAAAAAGGTAATAAACACAAACACATGGAGGCTAAACAATGCGATACTAAATAAGCAAGAGATCATTGAAGAAATCAAAGAGGAAATCAAAAAATACCTAGAGACAAATGACAATGAAAACACGACGAACCAAAACCTATGGGAAGCAGCAAAAACAGTTCAAAGAGGAAATTTATAGCTATACAAGCCTACCTCAAGAAACAAGAAAAATCTCAAATAAACAATCTAACCTTACACCTAAAGGAACTAGAGAAAGAAGAACAAACAAAACACAAAGTTAGGAGAACCAAAGAAATCATAAAGATCAGAGCAGAAAAAAATGAAATAGAAACAAAGAAAACAATAGCAAAGATCAATAAAACTAAAAGCTGCTTCATTGAGAATATAAACCGAATTGATAAACCATTAGCCAGACTCATCAAGGAAAAGAGGGAGCGGGCTCAAATTAATAAGATTAGAAATGAAAAAGGAGGAGCTGGTGTAAGATAGTGGAAGAGTAAGACACGGAGATCACCTTCCTCCCCACAGATACATCAGAAATACATCTACACGTGGAACTGCTCCTATAGAACACCCACTGAACGCTGGCAGAAGACGTCAGACCTCCCAAAGGGCAAGAAATTCCCCACATACCTGGGTAGGGTAAAAGAAAAAAGAAACAACAGAGACAAAAGAATAGGGACGGGACCTGCACCAGTGGTAGGGAGCTGTGAAAAAGGAAAGGTTTCCACACAATAGGAAGCCCCTTCGCGGGCGGAGATGGCGAGTGGCAAAGGGGGGAAGCTTCGGAGCCACGGAGGACGGCACAGCAACAGGGGTGTGGATGGCAAAGCATAGAGATTCCCGCACAGAGGATCGGTGCCGACCAGCACTCACCAGCCCGAGAGGCTTGTCTGCTCACCCTCAGGGGTGGGCGGGGTCTGGTAGCTGAGGCTCAGGCTTCGATAGGATGGCAGGGAGAGGACTGGGGTTGGCGGTGTAAACACAGCCTGAAGGTGTTAGCACACCACAGCTAGCCGGGAGGGAGTCCGGGAAAAGGTCTGGAGCTGCCAAAATGGCAAGAGACATTTTCTTGCCTCTTTGTTTCCTGGTACGCAAAGAGAGTGGATTCAGAGCGCCGTCTAAACAAGCTCCAGAGACGGGCGCGAGCCACAGCTATCAGCGCAGACCCCAGAGACGGGCACGAAACGCTAAGGCTGCTGCTGCCACCACCAAGACACCTGTGTGCAAGCACAGGTCACTATACACACCGCCCCTCCCGGGAGCCTGTGCAGCCCGCCACTGCCAGGGTCCCGTGATCCAGGGACAACGCCCCAGAAGAAGGCATGGCACGCCTCAGGCTGCTGCAACGTCACGCAGGTCTCTGCCCCTGCAGGCTCGCCCCACATCCTTACCATTCCCTCCCCCCGGCCTGAGTGACCCAGAGCCCCTGAAGCAGCTGCTCCTTTAACCCCATCCTGTGTGAGCAAAGAACAGACACCCTCAGGCGACCTACATGCAGAGGCAGGTCGAAATCCAAAGCTGAAACCAGGGAGCTGTTGGAACAAAGAAGAGAAAGGGAAATTTCTCCCAACAGCCTCACAAGCAGCAGATTAAAGCTCCACAAACAACCTGATGTACCTGCATCTGTGGAGTACCTGAATAGGCAACGAATCATCCCAAATTGAGGAGGTGGACTTTGGGAGCAAGATATATTATTTTTTCCCCTTTTCCTCTTTTTGTGAGTGTGTATGTGTATTCTTCCATGTGAAATTTTGTCTGTATAGCTTTGCTTTAACCATTTGTCCTAGCGTTCTGTCCGCATGTTTTTTTTCTTTTACTTAAAAAATATTTTTCTTAATAATTAGTTTTGATTTTTTATTTTAATAACTTTATTTTATTTTATCTTTATTTTATTTTATCCTCTTTCTTTTTTTTCTTTCTATTTTTTCCCCCTTTTATTCTGAGCCGTGTGGATGAAAGGCTCTTGGTGCTCCAGCCAGGCTTCAGGGCTGTGCCTCTGAGGTGGGAGAGCAAACTTCAGCACACTGGTCCACAAGAGACTTCCCAGCTCCACATAATACCAAATGACGAAAATCTCCCAGAGATCTCCATCTCAACACCAAGACCCAGTTTCACTCAACGACCAGCAAGCTATAGTGCGGACACCCTATGCCAAACAACTAGCAAGACAGGAACACAGCCCCATCCATTAGCAGAGAGGCTGTCTAAAATCACAGTAAGGCCACAGACATCCCAAAACACATCAGAAGACACGGACCTGCCCACCAGAAAGACAAGATCCAGCCTCATCTACCAGAACACAGGCACTAGTCTCCTCCACCAGGAAGCCTACACAGCCCACTGAACCAACCCTAGCCACTGGGGACAGATACCAAAAACAACAAGAACTACGAACCTGCAGCCTGCAAAAAGGAGACCCCAAACACAGTAAGATAAGCAAAATGAGAAGACAGAAAAACACACAGCAGATGAAGGAGCAAGGTAAAAACACACCAGACCTAACAAATGAAGAGGAAATAGGCAGTCTACCTGAAAAAGAATTCAGAATAATGATAGTAAAGATGATGCAAAATCTTGGAAATAGAATAGACAAAATGCAAGAAACATTTAACAAGGACCTAGAAGAACTAAAGAGGAACTAAGCAAAGAAGAAAAACACAATAAATGAAATTAAAAATACTCTAGAAGGGATCAATAACAGAATAACTGAGGCAGAAGAACGGGTAAGTGACCTGGAAGATAAAATAGTGGAAATAACTACTGCCGAGCAGAATAGAGAAAAAAGAATGAAAAGAACAGAGGACAGTCTAAGAGACATCTGGGACAACATTAAATGCACCAACATTTGAATTATAGGGGTCCCAGAAGAAGAAGAGAAAAGAAAAGGGACTGAGAAAATATTTGGAGCGATTACAGTTGAAAACTTCCCTAATGTGGGAAAGGAAATATTTAATCAAGTCCTAGAAGCATAGAGAGTCCCATACAGGATAAATCCAAGGAGAAACACGCCAAGACACATATTAATCAAACTATCAAAAATTAAATATAAAGAAAACATTAAAAGCAGCAAGGGAAAAACAACACATAGCACACAAGGGAACCCCCAAAAGGTTAACAGCTGATCTTTCAGCAAAAACTCTGCAAGCCAGAAGGGAGTGGCAGAACATATTTAAAGTGATGAAGGAGAAAAACCTACAACCAAGATTATTCTAACCAGCAAGGATCTCATTCAGATTTGAGGGAGAAATTAAAACCTTTACAGGCAAGCAAAAGCTGGGAGAGTTCAGCACCACCAAACCAGCCTTACAACAAATGCTAAAGGAACTTCTCTAGGCAAGAAACACAAGAGAAGGAAAACACCTACAATAACAAACCCAAAACATTTAAGAAAATGGGAATAGGAACATAGATATCGATAATTACCTTAAATGTAAATGGATTAAATGCTCCCACAAAAAGACACAGACTGTCAGAATGGATGCAAAAACAAGACCCATATATATGCTGTCTACAAGAGACCCACTTCAGACCTAGGGACACATACAGACTGAAAATGAGGGGATGGAAAAAGATATTCCATGCAAATGGAAATCAAAAGAAAGCTGGAGTAGCAATTCCCATATCAGACAAAATACACTTTAAAATAAATACTATTACAAGAGAAAAAGAAGGACACTATATAATTATCAAGGGATCGATTCAAGAAGAAGATATAACAGCTGTAAATATTTATGCACCCAACATAGGAGCACCTCAATACATAAGACAAATACTAACAGCCATAAAAGGGGAAATCGACAGTAACACAATCATAGTAGGGGATTTTAACGCCCCACTTTCACCAATGGACAGATCATCCAAAATTAAAATAAATAAGGAAACACGAGCTTTAAGTGATACATTAAACAAGATGGACTTAATTGATATGTATAGGACATTCCACCCAAAAACAACAGAATACACATTTTTCTCAAGTGCTTATGGAACATTCTCCAGGATAGATCATATCTTGTGTCACAAATCAAGCCATAGTAAATTTAAGAAAATTGAAATCGTATCAAGTATCTTTTCCGACCACAATGCTATGACACTAGATATCAATTAGAGGAAAAGATCTGTAAAAAATACAAATACATGGAGGCTACACAATACACTACTTAATAAGGAAGTGATCACTGTAGAAATCAAAGGGGAAATCAAAAAATACCTAGAAACAAATGACAATGGAGACACGACGACCCAAAACCTATGGGATGCAGCAAAAGCAGTTCTAAGAGGGAATTTTATAGCAATACAAGCTTACCTCAGGAATATCTCGAATAAACAACCTAACGTTGCACCTAAAGCATTAGAGAAAGAATAACAGAAAAACCCCAAAGTTAGCTGAAGGAAAGAAATCATAAAGATCAGATCAGAAATAAATGAAAAAGAAACAAAGGAAACAATAGCAAAGATCAATAAAACTAAAAGCTGGTTCTTTGAGAAGATAAACAAAATTGATAAACCATTAGCCAGACTCATCAAGAAAAAAAGGGATAAGACTCAAATCAATAGAATTAGAAATGAAAAAGGAGAAGTAACAACTGACACTGCAGAAATAGCAATGATCATGAGAGATTACTACAAGCAGCTCTATGCCAATAAAATGGACAACCTTGAAGAAATGGACAAATTCTTAGAAAAGGACAACCTTGCGAGACTGACCCAGGAAGAAATAGAAAATATGAACAGACCAATCACAAGCACTGAAATTGAAACTGTGATTAAAAATCTTCCAACAAACAAAAGCCCTGGACCAGATGGCTTCACAGGTGAATTCTATCAAACATTTAGAGAAGAGCTAACACCTATCCTTCTCAAATTCTTCCAAAATATTGCAGAGGGAGGGACACTCTGCAACTCATTCTACGAGGCCACCATCACCCTGATACCAAAAGCAGACAAAGATGTCACAAAGAAAGAAAACTACAGGCCAATATCACTGATGAACATAGATGCAAAAATCCTCAACAAAATACTAGCAAACAGAATCCAACAGCACATTAAAAGGATCATACACCATGATCAAGTGGGTTTATCCCAGGAATGCAAGGATTCCTCAGTATATGCAAATCAATCAATGTGATACACCATATTAACAAATTGAAGAAGAAAAACCATATGATCATCTCAATAGATGCAGAAAAAGCTTTCGACAAAATTCAACACCGATTTATATTAAAAACTCTCCAGAAAGTGGGCATAGAGGGAACCTACTTCAACACAATAAAGGCCATATATGACAAACCCACAGCCAACATCATTCTCAATGATGAAAAACTAAATGTATTTCCTCTAAGATTAGGAACAGGACAATGATATCCACTATCGCCACTATTATTCAACATAGTTTTGAAAGTCCTAGCCATGGAAATCACAGAAGAAAAACAAATAAAATGAATAGAAATTAGAAAACAAAAAGTAATACTGTCACTGTTTGCAGACGACATGATACTGTACATAGAGAATCCTAACGATGCCCCCAGAAAACTACTAGAACTAATCAATGAATTTGGTGAAGTTGCAGGATACAAAATTAATGCACAGAAATCTCTTGCATTCCTATACACTAATGATGAAGAAACTGAAAAAGAAATTAATGAAACACTCCCATTTACCATTGCAACCAAAAGAATAAAATGCCTAGGAATAAACCTACCTAGGGAGACAAAAGACCTGTATGCAGAAAACTATAAGACACTGTTGAAAGAAATTAAAGATGATACCAAGAGATGGAGAGATATACCATGCTCTTGCATTGGAAGAATCAATATTGCAAAAATGACTATACTACAAAGCAGTCTACAGATTCTACACAATCCCTATCAAAGTAGCAATGGCATTTTTTACAGAAGTAGAACAAAAAATCTTAAAATTTCTATGGAGACACAAAACACCCCAAATAGCCAATGCTGTCCTGAGGGAAAAAAATGGAGCTGGAGGAATCAGGCTCCCTGACTTCAGACTATACTACAAAGCTACAGTAATCAAGACAAAATGGTACTGGAAGAAAAACAGAAATTATATCAATGGAACAGGATAGAAAGCCCAGATATAAACTCACGCACCTATGGTCAACTAATCTATGACAATGGAGGCAAGGATATACAATGGAGAAAAGACAGTCTCTTCAATAAGTGGTTATGGGAAAACTTGACAGCTACATGTAAAAGAATGAAGTTAGAACACTCCCTAACACCATACACAAAAATAAACTCAAAATGGATTAGAGACGTAAATGTGAGACCAGACACCATAAAAATCTGAGAGGAAAGTATAGGAAACACACTCTTTGACATATATCACAGCAAGATCTTTTTTAATCCACCTGCTAGACTAATGAAAATAAAAACAAACATAAACAAATGGGACCTAAAGAAACTTAAAAGGTTTTGCACAGCAAAGGAAACCATGAACACGATGAAAAGACAGCCCTCAGAATGGGAGAAAATATTTGCAAAAGAATCATTGGACAAAGGATTATTCTCCAAAATATATAAACAGCTCATGCATCTCAATATTAAAAAAACAAACAATGCAATCCAAAAATGGGCAGAAGATCTAAATAGTCATTTCTTCAAAGAAAACATACAGATGGGCAAGAAGCTCATGTAAAGCTGCTCAACATCACTAATCATTAGAGAACTGCAAATCAAAACTACAATGAGGTATCACCTCACACCACTTAGAATGGGCATCATCAGAAAATCTACAAACAAAAAATGCTGGACACGGTGTGGAGAAAATGGAACCCTCTTGCACTGTTGGTGGGGATGTAAACTGATACAATCACTATGGAGAATAGTATGGTGGTTCCTTAAAGAACTAAAAATAGAATTACCATATGACCCAGCAATCCCACTACTGGGCATATACCCAGAGAAAACCATAATTCAAAATGATGCATGCACCCCAATGTTCATTGCAGCAATATTTACAAAAACCAGGTCATGGAGGCAACATAAATGCCCATTGACAGAAGAATGGATAAAGAAGATGTGGTACATATATACAATGGAATATAATTCAGCCATTAAAAGGAACGAAATTGGGTCATTTGTAGAGACGTGGATGCATCTACAGACTGTCATACAGAGTGAAGTAAGTCAGAAATAGAAAAACAAATATCGTATATTAACGAATATATGTGGAACGTAGAAAATGGCACAGATGAACCGGTTTGCAGAGCAGAAATTGAGACACAGAAGTAGAGAAAAAACGTATGGACACCAGGGGGGAAATCAGCGAAGGGTGGGGTTTGTGGTGTGACGAACTGGGAGATTGGGATTGACATCTATACACTGATGTGTATAAAATGGAAGACTAATAAGAAATAATAAATAAATACAAAATAAATATAAAAGAAAAAGTCAGATCAGAAATAAATGAAAAAGAAATGAAGGAAACAATAGCAAAGATCAATAAAACTAAAAGCTGGTTTTTTGAGAGCATAAACAAAATTGATAAACCATTAGTCAGACTCATCAGGAAAAAAAGGAGAAGACTCAAACCAATAGAATTAGAAATGAAAAAGGAGAAGTAACTGACACTGCAGAAATACAAAGGATCATGAGACATTACTACAAGCAACTATATACCAATAAAATGGACAGCCTGGAAGAAATGGACACATTCTTTGAAAAGCACAATGTTCTGAGACACAACCATGGAGAAATAGAAAATATAAAAAAACCAATCACGAGCACAGAAATTGAAACTGTGATTAAAAATATTGCAACAAACAAAAGCCCAGGACCAGATCGCTCCACAGGCGAATTCTATCAAACATTTCGAGAAGAGCTAACACTTATTCTTCTCAAACTCTTACAAAATATAGCAGAGATAGGAACACTCCCAAACTCATTCTACGAGGCCACTGTCACACTGATACCAAAACCAGACAAAGATGTCACAAAAAAATAAAACTAACGACCAATATCACTGATGAACATAGACGCAAAAATCCTCAACAAAATACTAGCAAACAGAATCCAAAAGCACATTAAAGGGATCATACACAATGATCAAGAGGGCTTTATCCCAGGAATGCAAGGATTCTTCAGTATACACCAATTAATCAATGTAAAAAACCATATAAACAAATTGAAGGAGAAAAACCATATGATCATCTCAATAGATGCAGAGAAAGCTTTTGACAAAATTCGACACCAATTTATGATTAAAACCCTCCAGAAAGTCGGCAAAGAGGGAACTTAGCTCAACATAATAAAAGCCATATATGAATAACCCACAGCCAACATCTTTCTCAATGGTGAAAAACTGAAGTCATTTCCTCTAAGATCAGGAACAAGACAAGGGCGCCCACTCTCATCACTATTATTCAACATAGTTTTGGAAGGGTTAGCCACAGCAATCAGAGAAGAAAAAGAAATAAAAGGAATCCAAATCGGAAAAGAAGAAGTAAAGCTGTCACTGTTTGCAGATGACATGATACTATACATAGAGAATCCTAAAAATGCTACCAGAAAACTACTAGAGCTAATCAATGAATTTGGTAAAGTAGCAGGATACAAAATTAATGTACAGAAATCTCTTGCAATCCTATACACTAATGATGAAAAATCTGAAAGTGAAATGAAGAAAACACTCCCATTTACCACTGCAACAAAAAGAATAAAATACCTAGGAATAAACCTACCAAAGGAGACAAAAGACCTGTATGCAGAAAATTATAAGACACTGATGAAAGAAATTAAAGATGGTACAAACAGATGGAGAGATATACCATGTGCTTGGACTGGAAGAATCAACACTGTGAAAATGACTATACCACAGAAAGCAATCAATGCAATCCTTATCAAACTACCAGTGGCATTTTTTACAGAACTAGAACAAAAAATTTCACAATGTGTATGGAAACACAAAAGACCCCGAATAGCCAAAACAATCCTTTTTTTTTTTATTTTTTAACATCCTTATTGGAGTATAATTGTTTTACAATGGTGTGTTAGTTTCTGCTTTATAAAAAAGTGAATCAGTTATACATATACATATGTTCCCATATCTCTTCCCTCTTGCGTCTCCCTCCCTCCCACCCTCCCTCTCCTACCCCTCTAGGTGGTCACAAAGCACAGAGCTGATCTCCCTGTGCTATGCAGTTGCTTCCCACTAGCTATCAATTTTACGTTTGGTAGTGTATATATGTCCATGCCACTCTCACTTTGTCACATCTTACCCTTCCTCCTCCCCATATCCTCAAGTCCATTCTCTAGTAGGTCTGTGTGTTTATTCCCGTCTTGCCACTAGGTTTTTCATGACCTTTTTTCCCCCCTTAGATTCCGTATATAAGTATTAGCATACTGCATTTGTTATTCTCTTTCTGACTTATTTCACTCTGTATGACAGACTCTAGCTCCATCCACCTCACTACAAAAACCTTGATTTCGTATCTTTTTATGGCTCAGTAATATTCCATTGTATATATGTGCCACATCTTCTTTATCCATTCATCTGATGATGGACATTTAGGTTGCTTCCATGTCCTAGCTATTGTAAAAAGAGCTGCAATGAATATTTTGGTACATGACTCTTTTTGAATTACGGTTTTCTCAGGGTATATGCCCAGTAGTGGGGTTGCTGGGTCGTATGGTAGTTCTATTTTTAGTTTTTTAAGGAACCTCCATACTGTTCTCCATAGTGGCTGTATCAATTTACATTCCCACCAACAGTGCGAGAGTGTTCCCTTTTCTCCACACCCTCTCCAGCATTTATTGTTTCTAGATTTTTTGATGATGGCCATTCTGACTGGTGTGAGATGATATCTCATTGTAGTTTTGATTTGCATTTCTCTAATGATTAATGATGTTGAGCATTCCTTCATGTGTTTGTTGGAAATCTGTATATCTTCTCTGGAGAAATGTCTATTTCGGTCTTCTGGCCATTTTTGGATTGGGTTGTTTGTTTTTTTCTTATTGAGCTGCATGAGCTGCTTGTAAATCTTGGAGATTAATCTTTTGTCAGTTGCTTCATTTGCAAATATTTTCTCCCATTCTGAGGGTTGTCTTTTGGTCTTGTGTACGGTTTCCTTTGCTGTGCAAAAGCTTTTAAGTTTCATTAGGTCACATTTGTTTATTTTTGTTTTTATTTCCATTTTTCTAGGAGCTGGGTTAAAAAGAATCTTGCTGTGATTTATGTCATACAGTGTTCTGCCTATGTTTTCCTCTAAGAGTTTGATAGTGTCTGGCCTTACATTTAGGCCTTTAATCCATTTTGAGTTTATTTTAGTGTATGGTGATAGGGAGTGTTCTAATTTCATACTTTTACATGAACCTGTACAGTTTTCCCAGCACCACTTATTGAAGAGGCTGTCTTTTCTCCACTGTATATGCATGCCTCCTTTATCAAAGATAAGGTGACGATATGTGCATGGGTTTATCTCTGGGCTTTCTATCCTGTTCCATTGATCTATGTTTCTGTTTTTGTGCCAATACCATACTGTCTTGATTACTGTAGCTTTGTAGTGTAGTCTGAAGTCAGGGAGCCTGATTCCTCCAGCTCCATTTTTCGTTCTCAAGATTGCTTTGGCTATTCGGGGTCTTTTGTGTTTCCATACAAGTTGTGAAATTCTTTGTTCTAGTGCTGTTAAAAATGCCAGTGGTAGTTTGATAGGGATTACGTTGAATCTGTAGATTGCTTTGGGTAGTAGAGTCATTTTCACAATGTTGATTCTTCCAATCCAAGAACATGGTATATCTCTCCATCTCTTTGTATCATATTTAATTTCTTTCATAAGTGTCTTATAGCTTTCCGCATACAGGTCTTTTGTCTCCTTAGGTAGGTTTATTCCTAGATATTTTATTCTTTTTGTTGCAATGGTAAATGGGAGTGTTTTCTTCATTTCACTTTCAGATTTTTCATCATTAGTGTATAGGAATGCAAGAGATTTCTGTGCATTAATTTTGTATCCTGCTACTTTACCAAATTCATTGATTAGCTCTAGTAGTTTTCTGGTAGCATCTTTAGGATTCTCTGTGTATAGTATCATGTCATCTGCAAACAGTGACAACTTTACTTCTTCTTTTCCGATTTGGATTCCATTTATTTCTTTTGATTCTCTGATTGCTGTGGCTAAAACTTCCAAAACTATGTTGAATAATAGTGATGAGAGTGGGCGCCCTTGCCTTGTTCCTGATCTTAGAGGAAATGGATTCAGTTTTTCACCATTGAGGACGATGTTGGCTGTGGATTTGTCATATATGGCCTTTATTATGTTGAGGAAAGTTCCCTCTATGCCTACTTTCTGCTGGGTTTTTATCATAAATGGGTGTTGAATTTTGTCAAAAGATTTTTCTGCATCTATTGAGATGATCATATGGTTTTTCTCCTTCAATTTGTTAATATGGTGTATCACGTTGATTGATTTGCATATATTGAAGAATCCTTGCATTTCTGGAATAAACCCCACTTGATCATGGTGTATGATCCTTTTAATGTGCTGTTGGATTCTGTTTGCTAGTATTTTGTTGAGGATTTTTGCATCTATGTTCATCAGTGATATTGGCCTGTAGTTTTCTTTCTTTGTGACATCTTTGTCTGGTTTTGGTATTCAGGGTGATGGTGGCCTCATAGAGTGAGTTGGGGAGTGTTCCTCCCTCTGCAATATTTTGGAAGATTTTGAGAAGTATAGGTGTTAACTCTTCTCTGAATGTTTGATAGCATTCGCCTGTGAAGACATCTGGTCCAGGGCTTTTGTTTGTTGGAAGATTTTTAATCACAGTTTCAATTTCAGTGCTTGTGATTGGTCTGTTCATATTTTCTATCTCTTCCTGGGTCAGTCTCGCAAGGTTGTGCTTTTCTAAGAATTTCTCCATTTCTTCCAGGTTGTCCACTTTATTGGCATAGCATTGCTTGTAGTAATCTCTCATGATCATTGCTATTTCTTCAGTGTCAGTTGTTACTTCTCCTTTTTCATTTCTAATTCTATTGATTTGAGTCTTCTCCCTTTTTTTTGATGAGTCTGGCTAATGGTTTATCATTTTTGTTTATCTTCTCAAAGAACCAGCTTTTAGTTTCATTAATCTTTGCTATTGTTGCCTTAATTTCTTTTTCATTTATTTCTGATCTGATCTTTATGATTTCTTTCCTTCAGCTAACTTTGGGGTTTTTTTGTAATTCTTTCTCTAATGCTTTAGATGCAAGGTTAGGTTGTTTATTCGAGATGTTCCTGAGGTAAGCTTCTATTGCTATAAACTTCCCTCTTAGAACTGCTTTTGCTGCATCCCATAGGTTTTGGGTCGTCGTGTCTCCATTGTCATTTGTTTCTAGGTATTTTTTGATTTCCCCTTTGATTTCTTCCGTGATCATTTCCTAATTAAGTAGTGTATTGTGTAGCCTCCATGTGTTTGCATTTTTTACAGATCTTTTCCTCTAATTGATATCTAGTCTCATAGCTTTGTGGTCGGAAAAGATACTTGATACGATATCAATTTTCTTAAATTTACCAAGGCTTCATTTGTGACCCAAGATATGATCTATCCTGGAGAATGTTCCATGAGCACTTGAGAAAATGTGTATTCTGTTGTTTTTGGGTGGAATGTCCTATAAATATCAATTAAGTCCATCTTGTTTAATGTATCACTTAAAGCTTGTGTTTCCTGATACATTTTAATTTTGGAAGATCCGTCCATTGGTGAAATTGGGGTGTTAAAGTCCCCTACTATGATTGTGTTACTTTCGATTTCCCCTTTTATGTCTGTTAGTATTTGCCTTATGTATTGAGGTGCTCCTATATTGAGTGCATAAATATTTACAATTGTTATATCTTCTTCTTGAATCGATCCCTTGATAATTATATAGTGTCCTTCTTTGTCTTTTGTAATAGTCTTTATTTTAAATCCTATTTTGTGTGATATGGGAATTTCTACTCCAGCTTTCTTTTGATTTCCATTTGCATGGAATATCTTTTTCCATCCCCTCACTTTCAATTTGTATGTGTCCCTAGGTCTGAAGTGGCTCTCTTGTAGACAGAATATATACGGGTCTTGTTTTGTATCCATTCAGCGAGTCTGTGTCTTTTGGTGGGAGCATTTAATCCATTTCCATTTAAGGTAATTTTTTTTTTTTTTATAAATCAGTTTATTAATTGTCACAATGGTATAATGCAGTATTTTTTTTTCCATTTTTTAAATTAATTAATTTATTTATTTATGGCTGTGTTGGGTCTTCGTTTCTGTGCGACGGCTTTCTCCAGTTACGGCAAGTGGGGGCCACTCTTCATCTTCATCGCGGTGCGCGGGCCTCTCACTATTGCGGCCTCTCCTGCTGCGGAGCACAAGCTCCAGACGCGCAGGCTCAGTAATTGTGGCTCACGGGCTTAGCTGCTCCGCGGCATGTGGGATCTTCCCAGACCAGGGCTCGAACCCGTGTCCCCTGCATTGGCAGGCAGACTCTCAACCACTGCGCCACCTGGGAAGCCCCCCATTTAAGGTAATTATTGATATGAATGTTCCTATTCCCATTTTGTTAATTGTATTGGGTTTGATTTTGTAGGTCTTTTCCTTCTCTTGTGTTTCCTGCCTAGAGAACTTCCTTTAGCGTTTGTTGTAAAGCTGGTTTGGTGGTGCTGAACTCTCTCAGCTTTTGCTTGTCTGTAAAGCTTTTAATTACTCCATCAAATCTGAATGAGATCCTTGCTGGGTAGAGTAATCTTGGTTGTAGGTTTTTCTCCTTCATCACTTTCAATATTTTCTGCCACTCCCTTCGGGCTTGCAGAGGTTCTGCTGAAAGATCAGCTGTTAACCTTATGGGGATTCCCTTGTGTGTTATTTGTTGTTTTTCCCTTGCTGCTTTTAATATGTTTTCTTTATATTCAAATTTTGATAGCTTGATTAATATGTGCCTTGGTGTGTTTCTCCTTGGATTTATCCTGCATGGGACTCTCTGTGCTTCCAGGACTTGATTAACTATTTCCTTTCCCATATTAGGGAAATTTTCAACTGTAATCTCTTCAAATATTTTCTCAGTCCCTTTCTTTTTCTCTTCTTCTTCTGGGACCCCTATAATTCGAATGTTGGTGTGTTTAAAGTTGTCCCAGAGGTCTGTGAGACTGTCCTCAGTTCTTTTCATTCTTTATTCTTTATTCTGCTCTGCAGTAGTTATTTCCAGTATTTTATCTTCCAGGTCACTTACCCGTTCTTCTGCCTCAGTTATTCTGCTATTGATCCCTTCTAGAGTATTTTTAATTTCATTTATTGTGTTTTTCTTCATTGCTTGGTTCCTCTTTAGTTCTTCTACGTCCTTGTTAAATGTTTCTTGCATTTTGTCTATTCTATTTCCACGATTTTGCATCATCTTTACTATCATTATTCTGAATTCTTTTTCAGGTAGACTGCCTATTTCCTCTTCATTTGTTAGGTCTGGTGTGTTTTTACCTTGCTGCTTCATCTGCTGTGTGTTTTTCTGTTTTCTCATTTTGCTTATCTTACTGTGTTTGGGGTCTCCTTTTCGCAGGCTGCAGGTTCGTAGTTCCTGTTGTTTTTGGTATCTGTCCCCAGTGGCTAAGGTTGGTTCAGTGGGTTGTGTAGGCTTCCTGGTGGAGGGGACTAGTGCCTGTTTTCTGGTAGATGAGGCTGGATCTTGTCTTTCTGGTGGGCAGGTCTACGACTGATGGTGTGTTTTGGGGTATCTGTGGCCTTATTATGATTTTAGACAGCCTCTCTGCTAATGGATGGGGTTGTGTTCCTGTCTTGCTAGTTGTTTGGCATAGGGTGTCCGCACTATAGCTTGCTGGTCGTTGAGTGAAACTGGGTCTTGGTGTTGAGATGGAGATCTCTGGGAGATTTTCGTCATTTGGTATTATGTGGAGCTGGGAAGTCTCTTGTGGACCAGTGTGCTGATGTTGGCTCTCCCACCTCAGAGGCACAGCCCTGAAGCCTGGCTGGAGCACCAAGAGGCTTTCATCTACATGGCTCAGAATAAAAGGGAGAAAAAATAGAAAGAAAAAAAAGGAAAGAGGATAAAATAAAATAAAATAAGATAAAATAAAATAAAGTTATTAAAATAAAAAAATAATTATTATGAAAAAAGAAAAATAAATTTTAAAGTTAAAAAAAAAGTGCGGACACAACCCTAGGACAAATGGTGAAAGCAAAGCTATACAGACAAATTCTCCCACTGAAGCATACACATACACACTCACAAAAGTGGAAAAGGGGAAAAAGTAATATATCTTGCTCCCAAAGTCCACCTCCTCAGTTTTGCATGATTTGTTGTCTATTCAGGTATTCCACAGATGCAGGTACATCAAGTTGTTTGTGGAGCTTTAATTTGCTGCTTCTGAGGCTGCTGGGAGATATTTCCCTTTCTCTTCTTTGTTCCAACAGCTCCCGGGTTTCAGCTTTGGATTTGGACCCGCCTCTGCATGTAGGTCACCTGAGGGCCTCTGTTCTTCACTCACACAGGATGGGGTTAAAGGAGCAGCTGCTTTGGGGGCTCTGGCTCACTCAGGCCGGCGGGAGGGATTGGTATAGATGTGGGGCCAGCCTGCAGCGGCAGAGGCCTGCGTGACTTTGCAGCAGCCTGAGGAGCACCGTGCATTCTCCTGGGGAAGTTGTCCATTGATCACGGGACCCTGGCAGTGGCGAGCTGCACAGGCTCCTGGGAGGGGCGGTGTGGATAGTGACCTGTGCTTGTACACAGGCTTCTTGGTGGCGGCAGCAGCAGCCTTAGCGTTTCGTGCCCATCTCTGGGGTCTGCTCTGATAACCGCGGCTCGCGCCCATCTCTGGAGCTCGTTTAGGCGGCGCTCTGAATCCACTCTCTTCGCGTACCAGGAAACAAAGAGGCAAGAAAAAGTCTCTTGCCTGTTTGGCAGCTCCAGACCTTTTCCCGGACTCCCTCTCGGCTAGCTGTGGTGTGCTAACCCTTTCAGGCTGTGTTCACGCCGCCAACCCCAGTCCTCTCCCTGCCATCCGACCGAAGGCCAAGCCTCAGCTCCCAGCCTCTGCCCGCCCCTGCGGGTGAGTAGACAAGCCTCTCGGGCTGATGAGTGCTGGTCTGCACCGATCCTCTGTGCAGGAAACTCTCTGCTTTGCCCTCCGCACCCCTGTTGCTGCGCTCTCCTCCGTGGCTCCGAAGCTTCCCCCCTCTGTCACTCACCGTCTCCGCCCGTGAAGGGGCTTCCTAGTGTGTGGAAACCTTTCCTCCTTCACAGCTCCCTCCCACTGGTACAGGTCCCGTCCCTATTCTTTTGTCTCTGTTGTTTCTTTTTCCTTCTGCCCTACCCAAGTACATGGGGATTTTCTTGCCTTTTGGGAGGCCTGATGTCTTCTACCAGCGTTCACTGGGTGTTCTATAGGAGCAGTTCCACGTGTAGATGTATTTCTGATGTATCGGTGGAGAGGAAGTTGATCTCCACGTCTCACTCTTCCGCCATCTTATCCAAAGCAATCTTGAGAAAGAAAAATGGAGCTGGAGGAATCAGGCTCCCAGATTTCAGACTATGCTACAAGGTACAGTAATCAAGACAGTATGGTACTGAAACAAAAACAGATATATAGATCAATGGATCAGGATAGAAAACCCAGAGATAAACCCACGCACATATTATCACCTTATTTTTTGTAAAGGAGGCAAGAATATACAATGGAGAAAAGACAGCCTTTTCAATAAGTGGTGCTGGGGAAACTGGACAACTGCTTGTAAAAGAATGAAATTAGAACACTCCCTAACATCATACACAAAAGTAAACTCAAAATGCATTAAAGACCTAAATGTAAGACCAGAGACTATAAAACTCTTAGAGGAAAACATAGGAAGGACACTCTAAATCACAGCAAGATCCTTTTTGACCCACCTCTTAGAGAAATGGAAATAAAAACAAAAATAAACAAATGGGACCTAATGAAACTTAAAAGCTTTTGCACAGCAAAGGAAATCATAAACAAGACCAAAAGACAACCCTCAGAATGGAAGAAAATGTTTGCAAATGAAGCAACTGACAAAGGATTAATCTCCAAAACTTACAAGCAGCTCATGTAGCTCAATATCAAAAAACAAACAACCCAATCCTAAAATGGGCAGAAGACCTAAATAGACATTTCTCCCAAGAAGATATACAGATTGCCAACAAACACGTGAAAAGCTGCTCAACATCACTAATCATTAGGGAAATGCAAATCAAAACTACAATGAGGTATCACCTCACACCCGTCAGAATGGCCATCATCAAAAATCTCCAAACAATAAATGCTGGATAGGGTATGGAGAAAAGGGAACCCTCTTGCACTGTTGGTGGGAATGTAATTTGATACAGCCACTATGGGGAACAGTATGGAGGTTCCTTAAAAAACTAAAATTAGAACTACCATACAACCCAGCAATCCCACTACTGGTCATATACTCTGAGAAAGCCATAATTCAAAAAGACACATGCACCTCAATTTTCATGCAGCTCTATTTACAATATCCAGGTCATGGAAGCAACCTAAATGTCCATCAACTGGCAAATGGATAAAGAAGATGTGATACATATATACAATGGAATATTACTCAGCCGTAAAAAAGGAACAAAACTGGGTCATTTGTAGAAACGTGAATGGACGTAGACATCGTCATACAGAGTGAAGAAAGTCAGAAAGAGGAAAACAAATATCGTATATTAACACATATATGTGGAATGTAGAAAAATGGTACAGATAAACCAGTTTGCACGGCAGAAATAGAGACACAGATGTAGAGAACAAACGTATGGACACCAAGGGTTTAAAGTGGGGGCTGGGAGTGGGATGAATTGGGAGACTGGGTTTAACATATATACACTAATATGTATAAAATAGGTAACTAATAGGAACCTGCTCTATAGCACAGGGAACTCTACTTTCTGTACAGTATAAACTAACACAACATTGTAAAATAACTATAGCCCAATAAAAAATTTTTTCTTTAATAAAAAGTAAAAAAAGAGCAACAACAACAACAAAAAAGAGCAACAACAACAACAAAAGTTTACTTCTCATACAAAGACTCATGGGGATGTTTCTTGTCAAGAGGCTTTCCTGTATGTCTGTGCTTCAAGCTGAAAACTCAGGTGTTTGACTTCCTTCCATCCTGTGACTCCACTAGCTCAGAAATTTAACCTTGCTGAGAACTGTATGCTTGGGAGATGGATAGAGAAAATGATTATGTGGAATGGTTCATGGCCAGACTAGAAACAGAGTACATCACTTGTACTCACATTCTATTGGACAGAATATGGTTACAATGTCTCCCATAGAAACAAAGTAGGCTTGAAAATTGTGTTTGGCTGTGTGACAAAGAAGCAGAGTAGTCAGTAAGTATTAGCAGTCTCAACTCAAAGAAGCTTCTGTGTTTCATCTACACCGTTGGCTTGGAGCCTTCTAATATGAGTGCATGAATGAGCTAGCACTCTCTACTCCCCAATCTGGAATGTGGCCTCACAGTGGGACAGCACTGAATGATTCCCAGATATACAGTGATGGTGACAGAATCAAAAATATGATCACAATCATCAGTGAAATGACAATACAGGTGAGCTCTCTCCTGTTTTCTTATACTGCTGGAGGGCTAGAACTCTGACTCATTTCTCTTGTTTTCTTCTGCTGCTGGAGGATCAGAACTCTGACTCATTTCTAATCCACATAGAGGTTGGCAGACTACTCAGTT
Organism: Balaenoptera physalus; assembly: GCF_965194825.1. Lineage (NCBI taxonomy): Eukaryota > Metazoa > Chordata > Mammalia > Artiodactyla > Balaenopteridae > Balaenoptera > Balaenoptera physalus. Next base: position 49,574,388 of record NC_138903.1, read on the forward strand.
CACATGCTGATTTAAGGAAAATCTTCCAAGACTTCAGTGATTTCTGTATTACTGTCAAAGTTTTTGTTATACCTATACAGCAATTATACTGCTTTATGCTTAACACTTTGTATTTAAATAAAAAAAGAACTTGTTATAAATGAAAGTGAAAAAAATAAATGCAGTTAAATCAAATAGTAAATGAACATCTAAAATTTATCTTAAAAATACAGGTAAAAATAAATCTCACTGATTTCCACCATACTATGCACTTGATACATATTATTTCAATTGATCTTCAGAGCATTTCTTCATATAAAATATGTTTATCTCTGTGTAGATATAATTAGTCAAGGTTCCAACCTGGATTTACTTGACCTTAAAGTCTAAAATGCCTGTAGTATTACAAACTTTTGCCACAACAATTTCCACTTGGTCTCTTTCCTTTTCTCTCTTTCAATCCTTCACATATTTAATGTCATCTCCTAACACTTTTGGCAGCTCTCGTCCCAGAAAGCTCTCCTCAGGTCCTGTGGCCACAGGCCCAGGATATCTAATGCTACTCTTTTTTTAACCTTGAAATGGCATTTGATTTTCTGGTTCTTTGTATCAAAATAATTTGTTTTAATCCTTTCTGAGGAGAGAAAATTGTCATTTATCATTCCATTTTTTCCTTCTAAGGAAAAAGGACCTTTGGGGGAAGAACCTGTTTGTCTGCTAGTACAAATGGAGAGCCAAAAGAGACTGACAATATCATGCTTGTAAAAAGGGGGAGAGGATGGTGACCGGAGGCTAGAAGTTGGAGGGGCACCTGGAGGCAGTGCAGGTAATGGAAATCTGTGCCAAGAAATGTAGTAGAGTACAGAGAGCTATGGAATTTTATGGAAAATACTGAGATGTTTATATGGAGTATTTTCTAAATAAAACCATATATAGGATTCATAATAATTCAGATACTGTTCTAAGGTCTTTACCTGTATTAACTTATTTAATCTTCATTACAGTCCTATCAGATAGATTCTATTACTATTCGGATACAGCTGAGGTCACTAAGACATAGAGATGATAAGTAAAGAAAAGATGGTCACACATTTGGTACATGTTGTGTATTTGAGGAAAGAGAAAAAACATGAGTCTGGTAAGTCTAAGTGCTGCCTAAAGAGAAATTTTGAAGCAAGAAGAATCTCATATCGAGGAATTTTATGGAGTCCCCCCAACCTTGGGGTGTGCTCTAGAAATGCTCTTTCTCATCTCCCCATAAATGCCTTAATGTAGATAGATTAAATGTTATGCTTTTGAAAATATTTTCCAATAAAGTAAATATGTTCACATTATTGCATTTTAAAATGTTTCTTCACTAAATTCATCTTAGGCATTGAGTTTGGGGGAAAAGTAAAGGCAGAATTTAGGCTAAAACCCTTGCTCTACCACCTACTGTTAAAAGGGAGAAAAAGTAGAAGGCGTTGGGAACCTATGAGTTCCTGCAGTGGGAGTTAGGCAGCATTTTTTTTTAAAGAGTAATTATGTAGACATCACTGAAGTGACATCTGAACAAAGAGTTAAAGAAAATGAGGGATTTCAACATGAGGATCTGTGGGAAAGAGTATTCCAGGTAGAGTGAACAGTTTACATAAAGGCCCAGAGGTGGGAATGAGCCTGACATGCTTGAGGAATAGCCAAGAGGCCAGTGTGGCTGGAGCAGAGGAAACAAGGAAGAAAAGCATAGGAGACAAGATAAAAGGGGAAATGCTGTGCATGGAGCTTGTAAGCAGTTTTAAGGATTTTTGCTTTTAAACTGAGTAAGGTGGAGAGCCATTGCTAGGAAAAAAGCAGAGGAGCAGTAATAACTGACTCAGTATTTAACAGAATTACTGGCTATTGTGTTAGATGCAGAAACTATGTATATGGGGTAAGATATAATAGTGGCTTGTAACAGAGTATAACAGTAGTAGATGGAAGAGAAGTTTGGAACCTTGAGTTATGCCCATATAAGTGTGTGTGTTACTGGTATTAAAGATATATTGTATTTCTTCAGATAACACTTGTAATAATCTGTGCAAAAAATAAGATTAAAATATTACAGAAGTTTTAAAACACAAAAGTAGAGAGAATAAATAACACACTGAGTAATCATTATTCAGACTGAAGAGTTACCACCAAATGGCCAATTTCAGTGCATCCATTCCACCCTCCATTGATAAATATTGAAGCATGATGGTTTATTTATATTATTTTCTGTTCTTTTTTAAATGTTTGAAAATGTCTACAATGAAAAGAAACAAGGGAAATATTTCCATGCAAATTGAAATATACCTAAATTGTCATTTTATGTTATATATCTTTTTTGCATGGTACGACCACATATATCCTTTGAATTTTTTACCTAGTGAAAAGACTACCTATTTTTTTTAACATCTTTATTGGAGTATATATTTCAAGAACTGCTTAACTGTTCTCTCTGCTTCTATTCTTTTCCCCTAGTCTATTCTCCACACAATGGCAAGACTAATCTTTTTAAAACATAATTCGTAGCACTCCATTTTTTTTTTAGTATTTATAGCTATGATCACCATTTATATTTTTTTGTAATTTTTAAATTCAGCAAAATAAACATTTATTTAGTATTATTTATATAATCAACTAATATTAATATTATTTAATTTTGTCAATTACCTAAATATACCTTTTTTTTACATCTTAATTGGAGTATAATTGCTTTACAATGGTGTGTTAGTTTCTGCTATATAACAAAGTGAGTCAGTTATACCTATACATATATCCCCATATCCCCTTGCTCTTGCGTCTCCCTCCCATCCTCCCTATCCCACCCCTCCAGGTGGTCAAAAAGCACAAAGCTGATCTCCCTGTGCTATGTGGCTGCTTCTCACTAGCTATCTATTTTACATTTGGTAGTGTATATATGTCCATGCCACTCTCTCACTTCGTCCCAGCTTACCCTTCACCCTCCCCGTGTCCTCAAATCCATTCTCTACATCTGTGTCTTTATTCCTCTCCTGCCCCTAGGTTCTTCAGAACCAATTTTTTCTTTAGATACCACATATATGTGCTAGCATAGGGTATTTGTATTTCTCTTTCTGACTTACTTCACTCTGTATGACGGTCTCTAGGTTAACCCACCGCACTACAAATAGCTCAATTTCGTTTCTTTTTATGGCTGAGTAATATTCCATTGTATATATGTGTCACATCTTCTTTATCCATTCATCTGTTGACGGACACTTAGGTTGCTTCCATGTCCTGGTTATTGTAAATAGAGCACCAAAGAACATTGTGGTACATGACTCTTTTTGAATTACAGTTTTCTCAGAGTTTATGCCCAGTAGTAGTATTGCTGGGTAGTATGGTAGTTCTATTTTTAGTTTTTTAAGGAACCTCCATACTGTTCTCCAGAGTGGCTGTATCAATTTACATTACCACCAACAGTGCAAGAGGGTTCCCTTTCCTCCACACACTTTCCAGCATTTATTGTTGTAGATTTTTTGATGATGGCCATTCTGACTGGTGTGAGGTGATACCTCATTGTAGATTTGATTTGCATTTCTCTAATGATTAGTGATGTTGAGCATCCTTTCATGTGTTTGTTGGCAATCTGTATATCTTCTTTGGAGAAATGTCTATTTAGGTCTTCTGCCCATTTTTGGATTCGGTTGCTTTTTTTTTGATATGGAGCTGCATGAGCTGCTTGTAAATTTTGGAGATTAAACCTTTGTCAGTTGCTTCATTTGCAAGTATTTTCTCCCATTCTGACAGTTGTCTTTTCATCTCGTTTATGGTTTCCTTTCCTGTTCAAAAGCTTTTAAGTTTCATTAGGTCACATTTGTTTATTTTTCTTTTCATTTCCATTTGTCTAGAAGGTGGGTCAAAAAGGATCTTGTTGTGATTTATGTCATAGAGTATTCTGCCTATGTTTTCCTCTAAGAGTTTTAAACTGTCTGGACTTACATTTAGGTCATTAATCTACTTTGAGTTTATATTCGTGTATGGTGTTAGGGAGTGTTCTAATTTCATTAGTTTACATGTAGCTGTCCAGTTTTCCCAGCACCACTTTTTGAAGAGGCTGTCTATTCTCCATTGTATATTCTTGCCTTCTTTATCAAAAATAAGGTGGCCATATGTGTGTGGGTTTATCTCTGGGCTTTCTATCCTGTTCCATTGATCTATATTTCTGTTTTTGTGCCATTACCATACTGTCATGATTACTGTACCTTTGTAGTATAGTCTGAAGTCTGTGACCCTGATTCCTCCAGCTCCATTTTTCTTTCTCAAGATTGTTTTGGCTATTCAGGATCTTTTGTGTTTCCATACAAATTGTGAAATTTTTTGCTCTAGTTCTGTGAAAAATGCCACTGGTAGTTTGATAAGGATTGCATTGAATCTGTAGATTGCTTTGGGTAGTACACTCATTTACACAACGTTGATTCTTCCAATCCAAGAACATGGTGTATCTCTCCATCTATTTGTATCATCTTTAATTTCTTTCGTCAGTGTCTTATAGCTTTCTGCATACAGGTCTTTTGTCTCCTTAGGTAGGTTTATTCCTAAGTATTTTATTATTTTTGTGCAATGGTAAATAGGAGTGTTTCCTTAATTTCTCTTTCAGATTTTTCATCATCATTATATAAGAATGCAAGAGATTTCTGTGCATTAATTTTGTATCCTGCTACTTTACCAGATACATTGATTAGCTCTAGTAGTTGTCTGGTAACATCTTAAGGATTCTCTATGTATAGTATCATGTCATCTGCAAACAATGACAACTTTACTTCTTTTCTGATTTGGATTCTTTTTATTTCTTTTTATTCTCTGATTCCTGTGGCTAAAACTTCCAAAACTATGTTGAAGAGTAGTGGTGAGAGTGGAACCTTGTCTTGTTCCTGATCTTAGAGGAAATGATTTCAGTTTCTCACCACTGAGAACGATGTTGGCTGTGGATTTGTCATATATGGCCTTAGTTATGTTGAGGTAATTTCCCTCTATGCCTACTTTCTGGAGGGCTTTTATCATAAATGGGTGTTGAATTTTGTCAAAAGCCTTTTCTGCATCTATTGAGATGATCATTCTTCAATTTGTTAATATGGTGTATCACATTGATTGAGTTGCCTATATTGAATAATCTTTGCATTCCTGGGATAAACCCCACTTGATCATGTTGTAAGCTCCTTGTAATGTGCTGTTGGATTCTGTTTGCAAGTATTTTGTTGAGGATTTTTGCATCTATGTTCATCAGTGATACTTACCTGTAGTTTTCTTTCTTTGTGACATCTTTGTCTGGTGTTGGTATCAGGGTGATGGTGGCCTCGTAGAATGAGTTGGGGAGTGTTCCTCCCTTTGCTATATTTTGGAAGAGTTTGAGAAAGATAGGTGTTAGCTCTTCTCTAAATGTGTGATAGAATTTGCCTGTGAAGCCATCTGGTCCTGGGCTTTTGTTTGTTGGAAGTTTTTAAATCACAGTCTGAGTTTCAGTGCTTGTGATTGGTCTGTTTATATTTTCTATTTCTTCCTGGTTCAGTCTCAGAAGGTTGTGCTTTTCTAAGCATTTGTCCATTTATTCCAGGTTGTCCAATTTATTGCCATATAGTTCCTTGTGGTTACCTCTCATGATCCTTTGTATTTCTGCTGTGTCATTTGTTACTTCTTTTTCATGTCTAATTCTCTTGATTTGAGTCTTCTCTCTTTTTTTCTTCATGCGTCTGGCTAATGGTTTATCAATTTTGTTTATCTTCTCAAAGAACCAACTTTTAGTTTTGTTGATCTTTGCTATAGTTTCCTTCATTTCTTTTTCACTTATTTCTGATCTGATCTTTATGATTTCTTTCCTTCTGCTAACTTTGAGGGGATTTTTGTTCTTCTTTCTCTAATTGCTTTAGCTCTAAAGTTAGGTTGTTTATTTGAGAAGTTTCTTGTTTCTTGAGGTAGGATTTTATTGCTATACACTTCGCTCATACAACTGCTTTTGCTGCATCCTATAGATTTTGAGTTGTCGTGTTTTCATTGTCATTTGTTTCCAGATATTTTTGATTTCCACTTTCATTTCTTCAGTGATCTCTTGGTTATTAAGTAGTGTATTGTTTAGCCTCCATGTGTTTGTATTTTTTACAGATTTTTCCTGTAATTGATATCTAGTCTCATAGCGTTGTGGTCAGAAAAGATACTTGATACGATTTCAATTTTGTTAAATTTACCAAGGCTTGATTTGTGACTCAAGATATGATCTATCCTGGAGATGTTCCATGAGCACTTGAGAAGAAAGTGTATTCCATTGTTTTTGGATGGAATGTCCTATAAATATCAATTAAGTCCATCTTGCTTAATGTGTAATATGAAGCTTGTGAGTCCTTTTTTATTTTAATTTTGCATGATCTGTCCATTTGTGAAAGTGAGGTGTTAAAGTCCCCTACTATGATTGTTTTACTGTTGATTTCCTCTTTTATACCTGTTAGCATTTGCCTTATGTATTGAGGTGCTCCTATGTTGGATGCATAAATATTTACAATTGTTATATCTTCTTCTTGGATTGATCCCTTGATCATTATGTAGTGTCCTTCTTTGTCGCTTGTAATAGTCTTTGTTTTAAAGTCTATTTTGTCCGATATGAGTATTGCTACTCCAGCTTTCTTTTGATTTCCATTTTCACGGAATATCTTTTTCCATCCTCTCCCCTTCAGTGTGTATGTGTCCCCAGGTCTGAAGTGGGTCTCTTGTAGACAGCATATATACGGGTCTTGTTTTTGTATCCATTCAGCCAGTCTATGTCTTTTGGTTGGAGCATTTAATCCATTTACATTTAAGGTAATTATTGATATGTATGTTCCTATTACCATTTTCTTAATTGTTTTGGGTTTGTTATTGTAGGTCTTTTCCTTCTCTTGTGTTTCCTGCCTAGAGAAGTTCCTTCAGCATTTGTTGTAAAGCTGGTTTGATGGTGCTGTATTGTCTTAGGTTTTGCCTGTCTGTAAATGTTTTAATTTCTCTGTCGAATCTGAATGAAATCCTTGCTGGGTAGAGTAATCTTGGTTATAGTTTCTTCCCTTTCATCACTTTAAATATGTCCTGCCACTCCCTTCTGGCTTGCAGGGTTTCTGATGAAAGATCAGCTGTTAACTTTATGGGGATTCCCTTGTATATTATTTGTTGTTTTTCCTTTGCTGCTCTTAATGTTTTTTGTTTGTATTTAATTTTTGATAGTTTGACTAGTATATGTCTTTGCGTGATTCTTCTTGGTTTTATCTTGTATGGGATTCTCTGCACTTCCTGGACTTGATTAACTATTTCCTTTCCCATATTAGGGAAGGTTTTAACTATAATCTCTTCAAATATCTTCTAGGTCCATGTTTAACGTTTCTTGTATTTTCTCCATTCTGTTTCTGAGATTTTGCATCATCTTTACTATCATTACTCTGAATTCTTTTTCAGTTAGACTGCCTATCTCCACTTCATTTGTTTGGTCTGGTGGCTTTTTACCTTGCTCTTTCATCTGCTGTGTGTTTCTGTGTCTTCTCACTTTGCTTCACTTACAGTGTTTGGAGTCTCCTGTTCGCAGGCTGCAGGTTCATATTTCCCTTTGTTTTTGGTGTCTGCCCCCAGTGGGTAAATTTGGTTCAGTGAGTTGTGTAGGCTTCCTGGTTGAGGAGACTGGTGCCTGTTTTCTGTTGGATGAGGCTGGATCTTGTCTTTCTGGTGGGCAGGACCACCAGTGGTGTGTTTTGGGATGTCTGTGACCTTTTTATGATTTAAACAGCCTCTCTGCTAATGGGTGGGGTTTTGTTCTTGTCTTGCTAGTTGTTTGACATAGGGTGTCCAGTACTGTAGCTTGCTGGTCATTGAATGGAGCTGTGTCATAACATTGAGATGGAGATCTCTGGGAGAGCTAGCACCATTTGATATTATGTGGAGCCAGGAGGTCTCTGGTGGATGAATGTCCTGAACTCGGCTCTCCCACCTCAGAGGCTCAGGCCTGACACCTGGCCAGAGCACCAGGACCCTGCCAGCCACATGGTGTCTAGAAAAACAAGTGGGAGAAACTGCAGCAAGGCCAGCATCTTAGCAGTTGCAGCCATAACAGGAAGCTTATTCCTCCCTATGGATGGGGCAACAAGTTGTCCTGCAGGTGCGAGGGCTCCTCCTCGGTCCTAAGGAAACTAACTTCTTCTTATTGCCCTCTCTGTGGACTAGGCACCAACATTGTGGTAGAACCACGCATTTTAATGGGTTTTTTTTCGTATTTATTTTATTTACTTTTTTAACATCTTTAGTGGAGTATAATTGCTTTACAATGGTGTGTTAGTTTCTGCTTTATAAAAAAGTGAATCAGCTATATATATCTCCATATATATATGTATCTCCATATCGCCTCCCTCTTGCATCTCCCTCCCACCCTCCCCATCTCACCCCTCTACATGGTCACAAAGCACCGAGCTGATCTCCCTGTGCTATGTGGTTACTTCCCACTATCTATTTTACATTTAGTAGTGTATATATGTCCATGCCACTCTCTCACTTCGTCCCAGTTTACCCTCCCCCCTCCCTATGTCCTCAAGTCCTTTAATTGGTTTTAAGACAAGAAGTGGCTCTCTGATTGTTATTTACATATTAATTAATTTTAAAGTTATATTTGAAAATGGCTGCATAGGTTGATACTCTTGTCTTCTAGAGCCCTTTGGCATTACGTAACTTGCAGGTACGTCTATTAGCACATTTAATCCTCAAAATACTTGCCTAGAGTACTGGTAATCATTTGACAATTCAAGACTTCCAAAAATGAATCAATGCTACCCATTGGATTTCAGGATGGTCCCCAATATTTCCTAACTGATAAGGCAGTTTACTCTGCCTAAGTTGTTTGTACAATAATGTATACAGTGTGATTTATGCTGAATACCTACTTTCTTTCCCTAAAATCTGGAATCTTGGTGTCTGACAGGCAGAGGGTGCCTAATGATCAGCCTCCAATAAAGAACTTCAGCACTGAGTCCAAAATGGGCCTCCCTGGTAGACAACACTTAATACATGTTTTCACAATTCATTGCTGGTGGAATGAATTACATGACATCACTAGGCAAAGACTCCGGGAGGCTTGTGCTGGTTTCCTCTATACTTCACCACATGTCCCTTTTCCCCTACTTGATTTTGCTTTTTATCCTTTGGCTGTAATAAATCTTAACTGTAAGTACTATATGCTGAAAACTGTGAACCTCCATATTTGAAGTCTTTTTTATGGATAAAGATATTTCCTGAATTTCACAATTGAAGTCCGGGACACACACATTTGAAAATCTCTGGTAGAAACTTCACTCCAGAGAAGTTCTCTTTTATAACTATTTTTTATTATGAGCAAAAATTAAGATCATGACGGGTATAGTGAGCTAATGAAGCCTCTGTTTATCTGTTGACATCTTAATTTCTCTTGATTTTTTTATTGAAGTTTATTTAACGTTGGCTTATAACATTATATGTTTCATGTGTAAAACATCATATTTTGACTTCTGTATACATTACAGCATGATCCCCACCAACAATTTAGTTTCTATCCTTCACCATACAGTTTTGTTCCCTTTATCCATTTTGTCCCCCCTCTGCTTCCTCTCTGGTAACCACTACTCTCTTCACTGTATCTACATGTTTGGTTTTGTTTGTTCATTTATTTTGGGTTTTTTTGTTTGTTTATATTCCACATATGAGTGAAATCATATGGCATTTGTCTTTCTCAATCTGATTTATTACACTTAGTATAACACCCTCAAGGTCCATCCATGTTGTTGCAAATGGCAAGATTTTATCTTTTTTTATGGCTGTGTAGTACTCCTGAATTATTTTAGGTAGTGCTTTGCAAGACATAAAATTTTGTTTGACAGAATTTTTGGTTTTGTTTTTAGCACTTGCACATGTCATTCCACTGCTTTCTGGCCTCCATCTTTTCTGATGAGAAATTCGCTATTAATGTTATTCAGAACCCATCATACAATATAAAGTCTTCTTTCTTAATATTTAAAGATTCCATATTTGGCTTTGACTTTTGACAGGTTGGTTTCATTGTGTCTCAGGATGGAGTTTCTTGACTTTATCTACTTGGAGCTTTTTGGGTTTCTTGGATGTTTAGATTCACAACTTATGTCAAAATTGAGATGGTTTTGGCCATTATTTCTTTAAATATTCTCTTTGCTCTTTTTTCTCTCTCCTCTCCTCTGGGACTCCCATTATGTATATGTTTATATGTTTGATGGTCTCCCACAGTCCTCTTAGGCCCTGTTTATTTTCCTTTGTTCTTTTTTCTTTCTGCTCCTCACACTGGGTATTTCAGTTGACCTATCCTCAAATTCATTGATCATCTGGGCTTCCCCAGGCATATTTTCTGTCAATTTCCCTTTTTTCTGTGAATGGATCATATTTTCTTGTCTCTTTGCATGTCTTTTAAATTTTTGTTGAAAACTATACATTTGAATATCATTATGTGGTAACTCTGGAAATAAGATTCTCTCCCCTTCCCAGGGTTTGTTGTTGCTGTTTGCTTTGGGTTGTTGTTTGCTTATTTAGTGATTTTCTAAACTTTTTGTAAAGTCTACTTTTTTTTGTCATGTGTGGTCACTGAATTTTCTGTTTCATTTAACTTTGTGGTCAATGGCTTGACAGAGACGTCCATAAATGCCTTGAGAAAAAAATGCTTTCCTGTTCTTTGTTTATTGGCTCTGTGTAGTAGTACTCCTTCAAGTTTAACCAGGCCATTCATAACTCTACATTACTCTTCACTTCCTGCTTGTGTAGAGACTAAAGATCATCCAGAGATGAAAGCTTAGGGTCCTCTCAGGTCTTTTCTGAGCACATGTTAGTCCGGGCATGTACATGGATTTGTAGATTTCCTGATATGTGTGTGAGCTTTTCTAATCACTTATTTCCCCATGTATCTTCTTTCCCAGCCTCTTTTTTACCAGGCTTTTCAGCCTGTTTGCCACTTACCTCCTCTGTTATTTTTTAACCCAGACAGCTGTAGCTAGAATATCTGCAATTAAATATTTTCAACGAATGCTGCTTTGGAGGCAGCTTCAGCCTTGAGAACATTCTGGAACCAATTTCTCAGGGAGCTACAAGATAGGTCAAAACACACAACCACAATTCTTTGATAACTGGGCCCATATTGCCCCCTCTGACATCAGCAAGCTTCACCAGGAACACAGGCCACCATCCCAAAGCTGCTACTGTGCCAGGAAGTGGGGGATGATAGGCAGATAAGTTAAAAATGCCACAATGCTCTCTATTGAAATTTAATCACTCCTCTGTAAGTTTTCAAAATAGATTTCAAAGTTCTGAAAACATTGGTTCTGACAGTTTTTTGCCAGATTAATCTTTTCTTTAGTGTAAGGATAGTGTTTTAAGGTTCCCTACTTCATCATTAGCAGTAAAGTCAAGCAATGATATTTTAAAATTGTGTATTTCATGTATATCTTATCCAACTTTTAGTAAAGAAACTTTGTATCAAACCTTAATATGATTTTCCATACCACATACATCTGCTATCAGAACTGAAGAATGTATGCCATATCCTGTTTGGTCTATAAATGGTGGAAGCTTTAGAGGTAAAGATTAAGGTATGGGCTACACTGATGACTGTGGAGCTGCGTTAAGGATACTAGGGTGGGAAGGGAATCTTTAATGTCCTATATGACTGCCTTTCTCTAGTAGAAATTCCTCAGCCCATGAAACTGAGGCCTTATTTCTAGTTGAGGACTTTTCCATTCACAGACTGACTTTCTAACCACATCTTTTCAGAGACCCCACCTAAGTGAAGAAATATTGGGATTAGTCATGAAATCTCTTCCAGTATTTATCCTCATCCTAGTCTACTGCTTAGTGAGCCCATATTTAAGTCATATCTGTACTCTGACAGTAGACCTATCCAAAGAGTAGCTATGTGCTACGCAACAGCATCAAGAGGCCACAGAAGGTAAAAGGTTATAACTAACAAGCATCGTGAATAATGGGTGTCTTCCAGGAGAGAGATTAGGTATGGTTTTTCTCCCTCACATTAGGATTACCAGATACTTTTTTAAAGTGGGGATTAGGCTGTTGCATGTATTCAGATTGACAAAATGGCACCCTTAATTGTGATGGAGCTGAACTGTGATGATTGCATTGAGTAAGGAAGCAGTGTTGTACGTCTGTGTGTGGACTTCAAGAGTAGAGCAGGCCTAGGTAAGACAGTGGAGGTGAGGACTTGCACCATATTGGACACAATCCAGGTTTGTGGAAATGACTTGTAGGCCATGGTACAGTGGGGCTCCCTCAAATTTCAGTAGAGTGGTGAAAGTTTTGGTGTATGTGCTATGGCCAGCTGATAGGCAAAATTGCTATGACCTCCTCTCAGAGCAGGACCTACTCTGGTATGTAAACAGTACATGGGTCCTAACGCTTAAGCTGAAGACCTAATGGGAGAGACCTATGTAACACAGGGACTAATTCTAAGGGAATTAATTGTACAGTTGTCCCTTTGGCATAGTAGGGCTACCATGAAGATGTAGGGCATGTTAGTGAGAACCTCTATGCAGAACTTATTCTATGTCTGTGAGTTGACGATACAGGCTGGGTAAGCTTTGAGACTGTAAGAAGCGGTGTGAAACAGCTATAAGAACCCTTGTCTGGATAAGGTATATCAGAGATGTGGCAGGAACTTGAGGAGCCTTTTCCAGGCAAGGGATGAAATATAGTTGGTCTGTTTGCCAGAAGCTTCGTTTTTACCTTCAGGAATCCTAATCTAAGGATGTGGCCATATTTTGTGGGACACCTCATTACTTATTGGATTGATTCCTGACTACACCCTTTCACACCCCAGGCTCTCCCCTCCGTTCAACATGGATTAATTCTGGAGGATCCTTCTTTAGGCAGTTCCACTACAAACTTTGTGTCCATTACTCAGGAATCCCCACCCAGTAGTCATGTGGAGGATGAAAGTAGCAAATGTGTTGCAAGGAGAGTCTTCCCACAGAGCCAATGGAACCTGCTTCTCCATTGTGAAATATGCTTACAATCGCTCGCAATTTCCATCATCCCCTTTCATAATGCACCCATACCTCAGTTACAATATTTTCCATCCTTGTTCAATTTATTCCCCACCCTTAATCCTCCTCTCTTTCTTGACTCCCTCCTTTGGTCTTTCCTTAGTGGAAGGAGGTGCTGAAGTACCAGTTGTACAGATGATCTCTTACAACAAAAAGAAAAGGAAATTACCATTTCTGACAAGTTTTCTACAGCAAGGGGTAAACAACTAGGTTTGGGAAGATTTTGAATTATCATTTCATAACACCTGGGGCATTTTGTTCTGCCACGAGGTCAGTAGCTGACTCTTGACAGTATCCTAGTGGATCAAATGGATCTAAGGACCGGTTGCAAGGACCCTATTGTGGGATGCTGCTGTGTCTTGGTGTGATGGACAGTGATGTGTGCCTTAGTGTAAGCAGGGTTTACTAGAGGTGAGTGTAGAAGCTCTGAGTGCCCTGCCATGGGAAAAACATACTTTATACATGAAAGTGATGAGGGATTTCCTTAGTTTTAATTGTTTCTGCCTGTTTGTCCTACATATGCTGAGAAAAAATTATTTTTACAAACTGGTTGAAAAAGACTAGGATATATTTTTGTAACTTATGTACTGTCTGTTAAGTTTACATTTATGTTAGGCATTTTGTAAGTCATTTTTAATCCTTTTATTTTAACCTCTTTCAATCTAGTAATTTTTAACATATTTAGCCTATTTTTGAAATTATTTTTTTTTATATTTAAGAGGGTTTTACTCAGAATAATTATCATTTCATGAGACAAAAGTTTCTGTCTTTTGCTCTCAGAACTAAAGTCCCCTGATCTGGGCTGGGTCTAGTTCCTTGTATGAGGGCCAAGGATAAGGACTCTGACCTCGACAGAATTGGACTGCCTGACTAATCTGGGAATATGAGATATTTTTATGAGAACATGTTCTTTCAGTCATATATGAGTGATTTTATTGGACTACATATAAGCCACATGGGCCATCTCCCAAGTGTCAGTGGGTTTATTCCCACAGAATTTCACAGCAGAACCCCCCCTTAGACAAACCTCTTCTTTTAAGTATTTTCAGTTTTCAGCCACAAGGTCTTTCTTCTCTCTCTGCTTTTTCACTGAACTTATCCTGAGCTCAGTGAATTTTGTCTCCCCCTCAGGGACCTTTCCAGGATCCATTCAGTATTTCTCACTTTTTGTTGTACATTTCTATTTAGAGTCAATCTCAGTTCTTGCCTATTCCACCCAGTAATTAATACAAAAGCCACAGATTCAGTAGTTACATCTTGGTATTGTTGAGGTAAAGCAGACAGCATTGCATTGGTGGTGAGGTCTGGTCTTAGTCTGATATTTTGTGAGAGTCAAAAATGAGAGTCCCAATCTAGACAAAGATGACTTGAAGTGTGTGTGGTAGTAATGAGGGTCCTGCTATGGCAAAGGCCTATCTCCTATATTGTATTAAGGGATTGCTTTGTTTTCAGTTGCTTCTGCCTGTTTGTCTTTAGAGAAGAGGTGGCAGACCTGTCTTCCTCAAACTGAGAAGAACATGGATTAAGATGCTAAATTGACCATGGTCAAAATAGACAATTTCATGAAAATAACAAACAGGTAATATACCAATTTTTTTGTCCTGAAATTTTAAGTGCATAATAGTTTTGCATTTTGTGTCATTTCCCCCAGATCTTTCCATTAAACCTCTTTCTGTTTGTTTGTTTATTTTTTCCAAAAATTTTCAAGCATAAAAATTATTTACTAGACTTTTACTTCTGGGACAATGGTGTAGACACACATTTCCCTATTATTCCTGCTAAGTACAAATAAACCCTGGATATTATGTACAATACAGATATAAGAGACTCTGAAAGGTAAAGAAAAGAATGAAGACCAGTTATGGACCTCAGGTCCTGAGGAACAACATGGTGATGAGTATCGTGGGTTTTTCTGTTTGCATGAAATATCCCAGACTGGGTACTGGAAAAGGTGGTAGCCTAGAAAATCCAAACTCTGCACACAAAAAGTCCCAAGAAAAGCCTGCTCACTCTAGCCAAGGGATCTGGAAATGGGAATGCTAACACAACATAAATTTTGGAAAATACTTGCTCTTCAGTTAAACATTACAGAAAGAATTCTGGCCCCACCTTCATTCCCACCAACAAGGGCAGGGTGTGAGCCTAGACTTCCACCCTCAGCAGCCTGTAACACAAGCTCAAACTCCATCCCCCAAACAAGGTGGTGTCAGACAAATCAGAGTAAGAATCCAGGACTTTTATTCTCACAGGGTGATAACAACTCTCCTCCACCCCCATGGTGTCAGTGGAGAACACATGGGGAACCTGGACCACCACCCCCATTCAGCGGTAACAAGTTTCCTCTCCCCCTCCCCACTTCCATGATATCGCAGGGGATCAAGTGGAGAATCAGGACTGTCACAATCACCAAGCAGTAATGAGGTCACCACTCCTTGGTGGTATAGTGGAGGCCACTGGATAAGTAGTAATGAGGTACTCCTACCCTTCTCAGCCAGTGAGATATAAGTTGAGGTTTAGTGGAGACTAGACTCCCCAACAATAATGAGGAAGCCCTTCACCAAGTGCCAATGGAGGCCAAGTGGGAAACCTGGATTTCTACACTGACCTGACAGTAGCAAGGTAGCACCCCATCATTCCCTGCTAAAGCAGTGTAAAAGAAAGTCACCTGAAAGAGAAGGTTTAAATAAGGTCCAGGATCTCATAACATAAAATCCCAAATGTCCAAGTTTCAATCAAAAAACGTTTTTAGGGCTTCCCTGGTGGCGCAGTGGTTGAGAATCTGCCTGCTAATGCAGGGGACACGGGTTCGAGCCCTGGTCTGGGAAGATCCCACATGCCGCGGAGCAGCTGGGCCCGTGAGCCACAATTACTGAGCCTGCACGTCTGGAGCCTGTGCTCCGCAACAAGAGAGACCGCGATAATGAGAGGCCCGCGCACTGCGATGAAGAGTGGTCCCCACTTGCCACAACTAGAGAAAGCCCTCGCACAGAAACGAAGACCCACACACAGCCATAAACACAGCCATAAATAAATAAATAAATAAATAAAATTTAAAATTAAAAAAAAAAAAAAGTTTTTAGATTTAGAACAAGAAAGATCTCAACCGAAATGTAAAAAAAAAAGATAATCACTAGATATTGACATCGACATGGCAGAGATGTTAGAATTATCTTGCAAAGATTTTAAAGCCGCCATCAAAAAATGCTTTAATGAGCAATTATGAACACACCCAAACCAAATGTAAAAATAGGAAGTGTAGCAATAAAATAGAATGTTTCATCAAAGAAATAGGTAATTTAAACAAGAACTGAAAAATATAATAACCAAAATTTAAAACTCAGTGGATGGGTTGAACAGCAGAATGGAAGGACAGAAGAAAGAATTACTGAAATTGAAGATAGAATGATATAAATTACCCATTCTGAACAACAGAGAGAAACTAGACTGGAAAAAGATGGAAAAAAATCTCAAAGACCTGTAAGACTCTAATAGAAAATGTAACATTTATGTTACTGGAATCCCATGGGAGAAGAGAAGAAGGGTAGTGCTTAAAACATAATGCCTGAAATTTCCTAAGTTTGACAAAGGACATAAACCTACATATATAAGAAGCTGAGATAATGCAATATGAGATAAACCTAAAGATATCCACAACAAGACACATCATAGTAAAATATCTGAAAATAAGACAAAGAAAAAGATCTTGAAAATAGTGAGAAAGAAGGAATACCTTACCTATAAGGGAAAACCAATTTAATGACAGTGGATTTTTCATCAGAAACCATGGAGGACAGAAGGATGTTGCATACCATTTTTTTAAGTGCTGAAAGAAAGGAAATGTGAAGCCAGAATCTTGTGCCCTGAAGAAGAATTTTTCAGGAATGAAGGGAAATGAAGGCATTCTCAGATGAAGGAAAACTAAGAAAATTGTTCATCAGCATACCTTTTATAAAACAATCGTCAAAGTTAGCTCCTTACACAGAAAGGAAATAATAAAAGAAGAAAACATGAAACAAAGGAAGAAGAAAGGACACAGTAAGCAAAAATATGGGTAAATACAATAGACTTTCCTTCTCTTCTTGAGTTTTCTAAATTATGTTTGATAGTTGAAGCAAAAATGATAATGCTGTCTGATGTGGTTCTACATATATGTAGAGGAAATATTTAAGACATTTAGTTTATAAACAGGAGAGAGTAAAGGGATGTAAAGGATGGTAAGATTTCTACACTGCACTTGAACTGGTAAAGTGACACCAGTAGACTTTGTTAACTTACATATATATGTAATGTAATATACCTAGAGTAACCACTAACAAAATTATAAAAAGAGATACACATAAAAACATTGGATGAACCACAATGTATTTCTAAAAAATATACAAGAAACCCACAGAAAGGCAGGAAAAGCAAACAGGGAAATAAAAACCATAGAGTGCAAATAGAAAGCAAAAAATATTAAAAACCATAATCTATCAATATGTTCATTAAATATTAACGGACTAAATGTGTTAAAAGACTGACATTGGCAAATAAATTGCAAACATGATCCAACAATTTTCTGTCTAGAAAACAAAAACACTCGAAATATAAGAACATAAGTAGATCAGTACCAAAAATATAGTATATATATATCATGCAAGCATTAATAAAAAGAAAGCTGGAGTAGCTATGTTAATATCATATAGAATAGACTTTGAAACTAAGAAAATTAACAAAGACAGAAAGGAACATTAATAATAAAAGGATTAATTCATCAAGAGAATATAGCAATCCTAAATGTGTGTGCAAAGATCTCCAGAGCTGCAAAATATGTAAAGTAAAACCTGCAAGAGCTGAAATGAGAAACAGAAAAATATACAATTATAGTTGCGGACTTCATCACATTACTCTCAGTAATTGATAGAACTACTAGACATAAAATTAGCAAGGGTATAGAAAAATTGAACACAATTTACCAAGAAATCTAATTGGCATATATAGAACACATAGCAGTACATTACCCTTTTACAAGTACCCATGGGACGTTCAAAAAGATAGACCATATCATGGACCATAAGCAAATTTCAAAAAATTTAAAATAATTTAGATCATCCAGAGTGTGTTCTCTGGCCACAATGGAATCAAACTAAAATCAATAATATAACGATAAACAGAAAATCTTGTAACTTGGTCATTAAACAACACACTTCTAAATAGTCATTTGATCAAAAAATGGATCAAGGGAAATCAAACATTTAAAAAAGTGAATAAAAATGAAAATATAACATGAAAAATTTTGTGGAATCCTGCTAAAGTGGTGATAAGAGAAAAAAAATTTAGCATTCAATTCTTGTATTAGAAAAGAAAAAAAGCCTCAAATTAAAAAGGTAAGCTTCCATCTTAAAAATCCAGAAAAAGAAGAGCAAAATAAACTCAAAGTTAGCAGAAGGAGGAACATAATAAAGACTGGATCATAAATCAATGGGATTGAAAATGGCAAAAGCATAGAGAATATCAATGAAGCCTAAAGCTAATTTTTAAAAGATCAAGAAAATTGATAAACTTCTAGCCAGACTGCTGAGAAAGAGAGAGAACAGACACAAAATACCAATATCAGGAATAAAATAGGGGATATCACTACAGACCCCACAGACATAAAAAAGATAAGAAAATACTACAAACTACATTAAGCCCACAAATTCAACAACATAGAATAAATAAAACAATTCTCCTTAAGCTACAAACTAACAAAACTCAAACCAAATGCAATAGACAAACTGAATAATGCTACAACCATAAAAGAAACCATAAATAGAAGACATAAAATTTAATTAAAAATTTAATGAAAATGAAACCTCTATGTTCAGATAGTTTTACTGGAGAATTCTACCAAATATTTAAAGAAAAATTATATCAGTATCATACAATCTCATCCCAAACATAGAAAAGGATGAAATACTTACAAAATCATTTTATAAGGCCAGTATTATTTCTTATACCAAACACAGGCAAAAACAAATAAAAACAAAAACTAAACTAAAACAAAATTACAGTCCCATGTTCTCCATGATTTTGGATGAAAATTTATTTTTTTAAATAGCAAATCAAATCAAACAAGGAGTATAACAGAATTATACACCATAACCAATTAGAATGTATTCCATGTAGGCAAGGATGGTTTAACATTCAAAAATCTATCAATTCACCATATCAACAGGATAAAGAGAAAAATCATATATTCATATTAATTGGTGCCAAAAAAGTATTTGACAAAATTCAACACCAATTCATGATAGAAACTCTCAGCAAACTCTCAGGAATTGAAAGGAACTTCCTCAGCTTGATAAAGAAGATCATCAAAAACCTATAGCTATGGGACTTCCCTGGTGGTCCAGTGGTTAAGACTTTGTTTTCCAATGCAGGGGGTGTGGGTTTGATCCCTGGTCAGGGAGTTAAGATACTACATGCCTGGCGGCCAAGAAACCAAAACATAAAACAGAAGCAATATTGTAACAAATTCAATAAAGACTTTAAAAATTGTCCACATCAAAAAAATCTTAAAAGAAAAAAAAACCTATAGCTGACATCACATTTAATATTTTCCTTAAGATCAGGAAAAAGAGAATGATGTCTGGTCTTGCCACTCTTATTCAACATAGTACTAGAAGTTTTAACTACTACAGTGAGGCAAGAAAAGTAAATAAAAGGCACAATGATTGGAAAGGAAGAAATAAAAGAGTCCCTACTTGCAGGTAATATGATCCTCTATATAGAAAATCTGAAAGAATCTACAAAAAAATTTCCTAGAATTAATGAAGGAGTCCAGCAAGGTTGCAAGATACAAGATCAAAACCCAAAATTCATTGAATTTCTATATATTAACAATGAACAAGTGTAAACCAAAATTAAAAACACTACCATTTACAATTGCTCCAAAGAATTTGAAATACTTAGGTTTAAACCTAGCAAAATTTGTACAGGATCTGTATGCTGCAAATTATAAAATTATCATGAAAGATATCAATAAAGACCTAAAAATAAGTGTCCATCAACAGATGAATAAATAAATAAAATTATATATCACTATATATATATATATATGATATTCAGCCATTAAAAGAAGAAAATCTTGTCATCTGCAACAACATAGATGGACCTTGGGGTCATTATGCTAAGTGAAATAAGTCAGAGAAAGACAATACTTCATTATCTCATCCATTTGTGACCACCTAGAAGGGTGAGATAGGGAGGGTGGGAGGGAGACGCAAGAGGGAGGAAATATAGGAATATATGTATATGTATAGCTGATTCACTTTGTTATAAAGCAGAAACTAACACACCATTGTAAAGCAATTATACTCCAATAAAGATGCTAAAAAAAATAAATGGAATCTTTAAAAAATCTAAAAAATCTTTTAAAAATCTAAAAATCTTTTTAAAAAAAGAAAAAAAACAACTTATAGTTATGAAGAATGGATTGGTTGTTGGTTGTGTGGGGAGTAGGTGAATTGGGTAGAGGGAGTCAAAAGGTACAAATTTCCAGTTATAAGTTAAATAAGCCCTGAGATGTAATGGTGACTGTGGTTAACAATATTGTATTTTATATTTAAAAGTTGCTAAGAGACTAGATCTTAAAATTTCTCATCAGATGAAAAACAATTGTAACTATGTGTGATGATGGATGTTAACTAAACTTACTGTGGGAATCATTTCACAATACATAAATATATGAAATCATTATGTTGTACACCTAAAACTAATACAATGTTACATATTAATTATAGATAAATAAATACATAAATATCTGTAAACTACAATGCACAAAAAAGAAGAAAAGAAATGAAATATACTTGGAAAATGGTAGAGAATTCCAGAAAGAGTATGTAATTATGTTATTCCTTAAATTAATAAAACTTAGTGTACTCTTTTTTAAAAAGTAAAAATTAGGAGAGACATTCAAGTTTATGGATTTATAGACTCAACATTGTAAAGATGTCAATTCTTTACAAATTGGTTTAATCCAATTTTTATCAAAATTAAAGCAAGTTCTTTGTAAACATAAATTCATTATAAAATTTATGTGGAAATATATAGGCCCAAGACTATCTTAAAAGAATCTTTAAAAAGAAGAATAAAGTGAGAGGAGTTATTCTACCTGATATTAAAGTTGGCTATAGAGTTATAGTAATCAAGACAGTGTGATATTGGCAGAAAGATAGACACATAGATTGATTGAACAAAATAGAGAACTCAGAAATAGGCCCACATAAATATGCCCTGTTGGCATTTTTGACAAGTTGCAAAAGCAAGTCAATGAAGCAAAGAGCCCCTTTTCCACAAATGGTTCTGGAGCCATTGGACATCCGTTGGCAAAAAAATAAACTTCAACCTAAACCTCATACTTTATATAAAAACTAACTCATAACGGATCATGGACTTAAATATAAAATGTAAAACTATAAACTTTTAGAAAGAAGCACATAAGAATATCTTCAGGATCTAGGGCCATGCTAAGAGACTTGACACCAAAAGAATGTTTCATAAAAGGAAAAATCAATAATTTAAAGTTTATCAAAATTAAACAGTTTTGCTTTATGAAAGACCCCTTTAAGAGGATGAAAAGATACATTACAAACAGGAAGAAAATATTTTCAAATCACATTTTTTCTCAAAGAGCTAGTATCTATAATATATAAAGAACTCTCAGAATTCAAGAATAGAAAACAAACAAAACAAAAATTAAACAATACAGTTAGAAAATGGGCAAAATACATAGATATATATTTCATCAAATAAGATAGATAGACAGCAAAAAAAAATCCATGAAAAGATATGTTTGATAGCATATCAATTAGGGAAATGCAAATTAAAATCACAATGAGATATTACATACCTCCTGGAACAGCTAAGGTAAACAATATTAACACCACATGCTGGTGACAATGCAAACTGGTCACTCATACTTTGCTGGTGGGAATACAATACCTTAGAGCTACACCAGAAAACAGTTTGGAAGTTCCTTATTAAACTAAATATGCAATTGTTGTATGACCCAGCAATTGCATTCTTGCGACTTTATCTCAGAGAAATGAATTTTATGTTCCTTGTATTAAAAAATATATATATGAATGTTTATAGCAGTTTTATTCATAATAGCTCCAAACTGGTTAAAACCTATATTTCTTTCAGTGGGTTAATGTTTAAACAAACCGTGGGCATTCATGCCATGGACTCAGCAATAAAATGCAATAAAATGCAATAAAATGGAATGAACTACTGATACACAAAGCAACTTGGATAAATCTCCAGGGAATTATTTTGAGTGAGAAATAAATCAAAAAATGTTATATACTATATGATTTCATTTATATAACATTTTTGAAAAGACAAAATTATAGAAATGGAGAACTGATTTGTAGTTGCCAGGGATTAAGAGCAGGGCAGGGCAGGAGGGAGGACATTGCAGATATAAAAGGGCAACACAAGGGATCCTTGCGGTGAAGGCACTGGTTTTTTATCTTGACTGTGGCAGTGACTACATGAATCTACGCATGCAATAACATTACATAAAACTAAATACACACACACACAAGTACAGATAAAACTGGGGAAATCTGAGTAAGATTGATGGGTTATATCAATGTCTAACATTTTGTGGTATTATACTATAGGGTTGGGTTTTTAACTATACTTAAACAGTTTTTATTGAGCTATTATTGAAATATAATACTATTGTATTAGTTTTAGGTGTACAACAAAATGATTTCATATATGTGTATATTGCAAGATGATTCCCACAATAAGTTTAGTCAACATCCATCACCACACATAGTTACAAACTTTTTTCTTGTAGTGAAAAATTTTAAGATCTATGCTCTTAGCAACTTTCAAATACACAATAAAATATTGTTAACTATAGTCACCATGCTGTACATTACATCCCCAGGACTTATTTATCTCAAAACTGGAAGTATGTACCTTTTGACCTCCTTCACCCAGTTTGCCCACCCCTCTAGCTGCCTTCTCTGGCAACCACCAATCTCTTCTTGGTATCTATGAGTCTGGCTTTTTGAAAGATTCTACCCATAAGTGAGATCATACAGTATTTGTCTTTCTGTCTGACTTATTTCACTTAGCATAATGCCCTCAATGTCCATTCATGTTGTTGCAAAAGACAGAACTTCTTTATTTTTTATGGCTGAATAATATTCCATTTAATAAATATATAATATATATTTCTCAAATTATTCATTCATCTGTTGAGGGGCACATAGGTTGTTTCCATATCTTAGCTATTGTAAATAATGTTGCAGTGAACATGGGGGTGTAGGTATCTTTTCAAGATAGTGATTTCACTTCCCAGAGGTAGAATTGCTGTATCAAATGGTAGTTGTATTTTTAATTTTTTGAGAAACCTCCATACTCTTTTCCATAGTGAATGTACCAAATGACATTCCTAACAACAGTGCACAAGGGCTCCCTTTTCCCCACATCCTCACGAACACATGTTATTCCTTGTCTTTTTGCCAATAGTCATCCTAACAGGTGTGAGGTAATATCTCATTATGGTTTTGATTTACATTCTCCTGATGATTAGTGATGCTGAGCACATTTTCATGTACCTGTTGACTATTTGAATGTCTTCTTTGGAAAAATGTCTATTCAGATCCTCTGATCATTTTTTAATTGGATTGTTTGGGTTTTTTGCTGTTGAGTTGTATGAGTTCTTTATATTTTTTGAATATTAACCCCTTATCAAATATATGTTCTTCAAATATTTTCTCCAATTCCATAGGTTGCCATTTCATTTTGTTGATGATTTCCTTTGTTGTATAGAAGTTTTTTAGTTTGATATAGTCCCACTTGATTATTTTTGCTTTTGTTGCCTTTGCTTTTGGTGTCAAATGCAAGAAATTGCCAAGACAGATGTCAAGGAGCTAACCCATTATATTTTCTTCTAGGAGTTTTATAGTTTCAGGTCTTTAATTCAAGTTTTTATTCTATTTTTGGTATATTTTGTATATGGTATTATCTTGTGGTTGTCCAGTTTCATTCCTTTGCATGTGGCTGCCCCGTTTTCCCAACATTATTTATTTATCCTTTCCCCATTGTATATTCTTAGTTCCTTTGTCGTAAATTAACTGGTCACATATGCATGGGTTTATTTCTGAGCTGTTTTTTTTCTGTTTCATTGATCTATGTGTCTTTTTTTTTTTTCTTGCCAATACCACATTGCTTTGATTACTATGGTTTTGGTATATAGTTAGAAATCAGGAAGTGTTATAGTTATAGTTAAGAAGTGTTATAGTTAGGAACTGTTATGCCTCCAGCTTTGTTCTTTCTCAAGATTACTTTGACCATTCAGGTCTTTTTTCTTTCCATACAGATTTTCAGATTATTTGTTCTACTTCTGTGAAAAATGCCAGTGGGAATTTGACAAGGATTACACTGAATCTATAGATTGCTCTGAATAGTATGGACATTAACAATATTAATTCTTCCAATCCTTTAGCATAGAATATCTTTCCATTTATTTGTGTCTTCTTCAATTTGCATCAATGTCTTAGAGTCTTTAGTGTATAGGTCTCTCGCTTCCTAGGTTAAATTTATTCCTACATATTTTATTCTTTTTTGTGCAGTTGCAAAAGGCATTGTTTTCTTGATCTCTCTTTCAGGTAATTTTTTTATTAGTGTAGAGAAGTGCAACAGATTTTTGTATATTGAATTTCTATTCTGCAAATTTACTGAATTTGTTGATTAGTTCTAACAGGTTTTTTTTGTGTGGAGTCTTTAGGATTTTCTGCATATAATATCATGTAATGTGAAAATAGAGATGGTTTTATTTCTTCATTTCCAATTTGGATGCTATTTATTTATATTTATTTATTTACTTATTTATTTATTTATTTTTGCTTGATTGCTCTGGCTAGAACTTCCAGTACTATTTCAAATAAAAGTGGTGAGAGTGGGAATCTTTATCTTGTTCCTCATGTTGGAGGAAATGCTTTCAGTTTTTTTACCATTGAGTATGATATTAGCAGTGGGCTTGTCATATATGGCATTTATTTTGTTGAGCTACATTCCTCCATACTCACTTTTTCCAAAGTTTTTTTTTTTTTTTTATCATGAGTGGATGTTGGGATTTTGCTAAATGCTTTTTCTGCATCTACTGAGATGATTGTACAATTTTAAAGGATTTTGTTGATGTGGTGTATCACATTGATAGATTTGTGGATATTGTATCCCTGGAATAAATCCCATTTTATCGTGGTGTATGATCATTTTAACATACTGTTGAATTCAATTTGCTAAAATTTTCTTGGTGGTGATTTTATACTACAATTTTGCAAGATGTTATCATTGAGGGAATTGGGTATAGTGTACATGGGTTATATCTGAATTATTTTTTAGAAATGCATATTAATACAATTATGTAGAAATAAAAAGTTTAATTAAAATATGTGTTTTATAAAGTTGGGTAATGGGGAGGGATGGAGGTTTTCCCAGGATACCAACACTTGCTGAAAATATCTTATTACCCTTTACAGTCACCTTCATCCTAATTAGTTTTCATGCAATTCAATTTACATGTGGAAATAATATCTAATATGTATAACAAGCTGTGAATTTAATATACAAAGTATATTATGAATAGTTTAATATTCTGAAAACTTGGAAAATGCAAAGTTGAACAATCATAAACATTATAAACAGCAAGGTATATGGTATGTTAGGAAGTGACTCATGGTATAAAAAAATAAGTAACTGTACAATGAGTAATGGGAATATGAGATTCTTTGGATGAATGAAAAGATCAGTATTAAATACAATAGTCAGACTAGACTTCATTGAGAAAGTGAAATTGAAGCAAAGACTCAATGAATTAAGAAACTTATCTTGCAACTACTGAAGCCCGCGTGCCCTAGAGCCTGTGCTCCACAACAAGAGAAACCACAGCAAGGAGAAACCCCTGCACCGCAACAAAGAGTAGCCTCCACTCACCGCAAATAGAGAAAGACCACGTGCAGCAACAAAGACCCAACACAGCCATAAATAAATAAATAAATAAATAAATAAATAAATAAATAGATTTATATTAAAAAAAAGAAGTCCTTGACCTCAAAGAGAATTCACTTAAAAAAAAAAGAAAAGAAAAGAAACTTATCTTGATGAATGGCATTCCAAGTAGTGGGAAAAACTAGAGTGCAGAAGAAAAGATCCTACAGAAGTGACATCAGCATCATGGCAAAGTGAGATACACCCTTTGTGCCTCTTCTTCAATATACAACCAGTAAAACATCCACAAATCAATAAAGGTGCCTCTGCCCAACACATGAAGATAAACCCATGTACATATGGTCACCTTATTTTTAATAAAGGAGGCAAGAATATACAATGGAGAAAAGACAGCGTCTTCAATGAGTTGTGCTGGGTAAACTGGACAGCTACATGTAAAAGAATGAAATTAGAACACTCCCTAACAACACCATACACACAAAAAAACTCAAAATGGATTAAAGACCTAAATGTAAGGCCAGACACTATCAAACTCTTAGAGGAAAACATAGGCAGAACACTCTATGACATAAATCACAGCAAGATCCTTTTTGACCCACCTCTTAGAGAAATGGAAATAAAAATAAACAAATGGGACCTAATGAAACTTAAAAGCTTTTGCACAGCAAAGGAAACCATAAACAAGACGAAAACACACCCTTCAGAATGGGAGAAAATATTTGCAAATGAAGCAACTGACAAAGAAGTAATCTCCAAAAATATACAAGCAGCTTATGCAGCTCAATATCAAAAAACAAACAACCCAATCCAAAAATGGGCAGAAGACCTAAATAGACATTTCTCCAAAGAAGATATACAGATTGCCAACAAACACATGAAAGAATGCTCAACATCACTAATCATTAGAGAAATGCAAATCAAAACTACAATGAGATATCATCTCACACCAGTCAGAGTGGCCCTCATCAAAAAATCTACAAACAGTAAATGCTGGAAAGGTGGTGGAGAAAAAGGAACCCTCTTGCACTGTTGGTGGGAATGTAAATTGATACAGCCACTATGGCGAACAGTATGGAGGTTCCTTAAAAGACTAAAAATAGAACCACCATACAACTCAGCAATCCCACTACTGGGCATACACCCTGAGAAAACCATAATTCAAGAAGAGTCATGTACCAAAATGTTCATTGCAGCTCTGTTTACAATAGCCAGGACATGGAAGCAACCTAAGTGTCCATCGAGAGATGAATGGATAAAGAAGATATGGCACATATATACAATGGAATATTACTCAGCCATAAAAAGAAATGAAAATGAGTTATTTGTCGTGAGGTGGATTGACCTAGAGTCTGTCATACAGAGTGAAGTAAGTCAGAAAGAGAAAAACAAATACTGTATTCTAACACATATATATGGAATCTAAAAAAAAAAAAAAGTTATGAAGAACCAGGGGCAGGACAGGAATAAAGACGCAGATGTAGAGAATGGACTTGAGGACATGGAGAGGGGGAAGGGTAAGCTGGGATGAAGTGAGAGAGTGGCATATACATACATACACTACCAAATGTAAAATAGATAGCTAGTGGGAAGCAGCCACATAACACAGAGAGATCAGCTTGGTGCTTTCTGTCCACCTAGAGGTGTGGGATATGGAGGGTGGGAGGGAGATGCAAGAGGGAGGAGATAAGGGGATATATGTATATGTATAGCTGATTCACTTTGTTATACAGTAGAAACTAACACACCATTGTAAAAACAATTGTAGTCCAATAAAGATGTTTAAAAAAAAAAGTCAATGACAATGAAAGAATTTTAAAGGCAGCCAGGGGAATAGGATGGTAACCTACAAAGAAACCCACATTAGGCTATCATCAGATTTCTCAGCAGAACCACTACAGGCCAAGAAGAAGTGGAATGACATTTACACAATACTGAAAGGTAAAATCTGTCAGCTAAGAATACTCTAGTCAGCAAAGTTATCTCGCAGATATGAAGGAGAAATAAAGGCTTTCCCAGACAAACAAAAACTGACAGAGTTCATCAACACTAGACTTGTCTTACAAGGAATGTTGCAAGGATCTCTTTCTCTAGAAACAAAGAGGCCAAAGTACACAAAACTTTAAGTTGATAAATGGAATGACAGAATTTTTAAAAATACAATTTTTAACCAGAATATATTTTAAACACTTTATTATAGCATAAAGGTTAAAAATGGAGAGAAAGGCAAAGAAAACAAACAAAAAAACTATAGCTGCCTCAATTTGGTAACAAACACACAGCATCAAAAGCAAAATTTGAGATAACAAAAACAGAAAAGGGGAAGAGGAAAAGGACAAAACCCATATAGATAAATGAAGATAAGATGCTATCAGCAGAAAAAGGATTATTTTGTCTATGAGTTGTTTGATACAAACCTTGTGGTAACCACAAAACATTAATCTAGAGTGGAGAAATGAAACAACAAAAGGGGAAACTGAGAAAAATAGCACAGAAAACTACCAAACCAAAGTGGCAGACAGACAAACAAGGAAAAAGAAACAATGGAGATATAAAGCAACCAGAAAACAAAAGATAAAATGGCAAAATTAAGTCCTCATCTATCAATAATCACCCTACACGTAAATGGATTCAACTAACTAATCAAAAAAACTTTGGAAAAATTGGGTATGGAGGAATGTAGCTCAAAAAAATAAATGCCATATATGACAAGCCCACTGCTAATATCATACTCAATGGTAAAAAAACTGAAAGCATTTCCTCCAACATGAGGAACAAGATAAAGATGTCCACTCTCACCACTTTTATTCGAAATAGTACTAGAAGTTTTTTTTTTTTTTTTATCATGAGTGGATGTTGGGATTTTGCTAAATGCTTTTTCTGCATCTACTGAGATGATTGTACAATTTTAAAAGATTTTGTTGATGTGGTGTATCACGTTGATAGATTTGTGGATATTGCACATCAGCAAGCCTGCTCTAGCTTTGGGACCAGGCTCACTCACCAGTAGGTGGACATCAGCCCAGGGAGAACTGCAGCCCTACATCCTAGAGTGGCTGAATGGATACAAATCATGACCTGCGTATGTGCTGCCTACAAGAGACTCATTTCAGATCTACAGACACACACGGACTGAAAGTGAGGGGATAGAAAAAGGTATTCCATGCAAATGGAAATGAAAAGTAAGCCAAGGTAGCAATACTTATATTTAAAATAAAGAGTGTTACAAAAGACAAAAAAGGACATTACATAATAATCAAGGTATCAATCCAAGAAGATATAACAATTGTAAATATATATGTACTCAATATAAGAACAACTAAATACATAAAGCAAATATTAACAGACATAAAGGGATAAGTCAACACTAACACAATAATAGTAGGGGACTTTAACACCCTATTTACATCAATGGACAGGTCATCCAGACAGAAAATCAATAAGGAAACACTGTCCTTAAATGAAATGTTAGACCAGATATATTATATATATATGAAACATTGTATCCAAAAGGAGCAGAATACACATTATTCTCAAGTGCACATGGAACATTCTCCAGGATAGATCACAGGCTAGGCCACAAAACAAGCCTTGGTAAATTTAAGAAAATTGAAATAATATCAAGCATCTTTTCTGACCACAGCACTATGAGACTAGAAATCAACTACAAGAAGAAAAAACAACCCTGCAAAAACACAAACATATGGAGGCTAAACAATATGCTACTAAACAACCAATAGGTCACTGAAGAAATAAAAAAAAAAAAATACCTGAAGACAAATGAAAAGGAAACACAACAATCCAAAATCTAAGGGATGCAAGCAAAAGCAATTCTAAATGGGACATTTATAGTGATACAAGCCTACCTAAGGAAACAAGAAAAATATCAAATAAACAGCCTAACCTTACACCTAAAGGAACTAAAAAAGAAGAACAAACAAACCCAAAGTTAGTAGAGGAAAGAAATCATAAAGGTTAGAGTAGAAATAAGTGAAATAGAGACTAGAAAAACAATAGAAAAAATCAATGAAACTAGGAGCTGGCTCTTCAAAAAGATAAAATTGATAAACCTTTAGCCAGACTCATCAAGGAAAAAAGAGAGAGGGCCCAAATCTATAAAATCAGAAATGAAAAAGAAGGAGTTACAACTGACACCACAGAAATACAAAGGATTATAAAAGATTATTACAAACAATTTTATGTCAATAAGATAGGCAACCTAGAAGAAATGGACAAATTCCTAGAAATGTATAATCTCCCAAGACTGAACCAGCAAGAAATAGAAAATATGAACAGACCGATTACCAGTAATGAAATTGAATCTGTAATAAAACAAAGCTGGAGGTACCACACTCCCTAATTTCAAACTGTATTACATAGCTATAGTAATCAGAACAGCATAATACTGGCAAAAAAAATGATACATAGATCAATTGTACACAATTGAGAGCCCAGAAATAAACCCACATATATATGGACAATTAATTTACAACAAAGGAGCAAAGAACAATGGAGAAAGGATGGTGTCTTCAGTAGATGGTTTTGTGAAAACTGGACAGCCACATGCAAAAGATAAATCTAGACCACTATCTCAGATCATACACCAAATTCAATGCAAAATAGATTAAATACTTGAATATAAGCTCCAAAACCATAAATATCCCAGAATAAAATATCACCAGTAGGCTCCTTGACATTGGTCTTATCAATATCTTTCTAAATATCTCATCAGACAAGGGAAACAAAAGCAAAAATAAACAAATTTGACTACATCAAACTAAAAAGCTTTTGCACAGCAAAGGAAATCATCAACAAAAGGAAAAGACAACCTACCAAATGGGAGGAGATATTTGCAAATTGAATATCTGATAAGGGGTTAATATCCAAAATATATAAAGAATTATACAACTGAACAACAACAGCAAAAAAAACAAGCAACCCAATTAAAAAATGGGCAGAGGAGATGAACAGACATTTTTCCAAAGAAGATATACAGATATCCAACAAACACATGAAAAGATGTTCAACAGTACTAATTATTAGGGAAATGCAAATCAAAACCACAATGAGCTATCACTTCAAGCCTGTTAGAATGGCTATTATCCAAAAGGCAAGAAATAACAAGTGTTGGACAGGATGTGGAGAAAAAGGAACCCTCATACATTGTGGATGGGAATATAAATTGGTGCAGCCACTATGGAAGACAGTATGGAGATTCCTCAAAAAATTAAGAATAGAACTACCATATAATCCAGCTATCCCACTTCTGGGTATTTACCCAACAGAATATGAAAACATTAATTCAAAAAGTATATGCATCCCTATCTTCATTGCAGCATTACTTACAATAACCAAGATATGGACACAACCTAAGTGTCTATTAGCAGATGAATAGATAAAGAAGGTGTGAGATATCTATATCTATATTCACTGGAATACTACTCAGCCATAAAAAATATGAAATCTTGCCATTTGTGGCAACATGGATGGATTTCGAGGGTATTATGCTAAGTTAAATAAGTCAGACAATGAAAGATAAATATAGTATGTTTTCACTTATATGTAGAATATAAAAAGCAAAGAAACAAATGAACAAAAACAAAATAAATCGACAAACCAAACCAAAGCAAGATATAGAGAACAGAATAGTGGTTATCAGAGGGGAAGAGGCAGTGGGTAGGGTGGATTGGGTAAAGGGGATCAACTGTATGGTGACAGATGGAAGCTCAACTTTTGGTGGTGAGTATGCTGTAGTGTTTACAGAAGTAGAAATATAATGTTGTACACATGAAACTTATAAAATTTTATAAACTAAAGTTACCTTAATAAAAAATAAATTTAAAAAAAAGAAGAAAAAGGCCTGAAGAAGGAATGTGCCTGGGACGTACTATGGAGAAAAGATGGAAGCTGGCATGGAAGGAACAGAAGGAGCCAAGGAACAAATAATAGAAAAAGGTCAACTAGTATGAGAAACACATCATGTAGGATCTTGTAAGAATTAGCTCTGAGTGAAATGGAGAGCCACCACATGGTTTTGCACAGAGATGAGTGACATGATCTCACTTTCTAAACGTATCACTCTAGCTACTAAGTCACAATAATTCTGTCAAGGAGGTATTATCTTTCCTATTTCACATTCAGTGAAACTATGGTTTAGAAGTTAGGTGCCTTACTCAAGGGTTCAGGGTAACTGACAATTTCAGGACTCCTACTCTGTTCTTTTGAGGTTAATGAATGCCTTTACCATTTCACAGATCTCTGTGAGACTTTGCCAAATGCAATAGTTCCACTCTTCATAGAAAATGTATATATTGTATTAATCTTCTAGGGTTGCCATAACAAAATACCACAGACTAGGTGGCTTAAACAACAGAAATTTATTTTCTCACAGTTCTGGATGCTGGAAGCCCGAGATCAAGGTGCCAGAAGACTTGTTTTCTCCTGAGGTGTCTTTTGTTGGTTTGCAGCTGGCTGCCTTCTCACTATGTCCTCACATGGCCTTTTTCTCTGTGCATGTGTACTCCTGTTATCTCTTTAACTTCTTGTAAGGACTCCAGTCCTATTGGATTAAGGCTCGACCCTGAAGACCTCATATAATCTTAGTCATCTCCTTAAGGGCCCTATATTCAAATACAGCCACATTGGCAGTTAGGGCTTCTTCATATGAATCTGGGGGGACACAATTCAGCCCATATGCATATACACATTGTATACAATATTTTCCATATGCTTTAAGGGAGTGCAAAGTCTGCCTTGATATTTCAGGCCCCATCAGTGATGTCGATTTTAACTAAGGTTCTTAGTGATCAAAAGCACTTTTATTCATCTACCTCTGAAGGTAAAGGACCATATTATAATATGCTGGTTTCTGTGGTTCAGTAGTTTTCAATGTTCTCAGACCCAGTGCTCTGTCTATATAAAAAAGTTTTGTAATGCCCATCATGGTATTATTGTTTTCTTTTATTATTCAAAAAAGATTTAGTATTCCTTCCTGACAAAGTATTATATTTCCTCTTACCATTTATGGCAGGCTTGGTCATGTGATATGCTTTAGCCAAATATATGTGAGTAGAAGGGAAAAGTTTCTCTTCTGGGCAGAAGTTTTGAGAGCCAGGATGTAGTTTTTCATGTTCCCTTATTTCCTCTGCCACTAATTTGGCAATCTCTCAGATGAAGTTTGCTTTTTCAGTTTCAGTTCCAGAGTTAAGGCAATAACTAAGCAGAGCTATAACTGACAAGCACTGGTCATATAACATGAGCAGGAAATAAACTGAGTAGTTGAAACCCACTGAGATTTTAGAGTCATTTGATATCAGAGAACAACCTAATTTATACTGATATAGCCTGTTGTAATCTTGAAATGAAATTCATGAATAATATAATTTACCTGCCTACCTAAATTTCTAGTCAATATCTCCCTTACCTCTATTAAGAATGTTTAATAAAAGAAACATAATTTACAATCAAATCAAATAATATTTATTTCAGTTTTTATTCTCACTGATTCAGACCTAGAA
Organism: Balaenoptera physalus; assembly: GCF_965194825.1. Classification (NCBI taxonomy): domain Eukaryota; kingdom Metazoa; phylum Chordata; class Mammalia; order Artiodactyla; family Balaenopteridae; genus Balaenoptera; species Balaenoptera physalus. Next base: position 49,607,944 of record NC_138903.1, read on the forward strand.
GTCATTACAATGAAATAGATGCTTACACGCATTTATAATAAATTCGGTTTAAAAGAAGCTCAAAAGCTACTCCTTACCAGAAATACAGGGAAAGGAAAGAGCAGAGATATGGTGATTACTATAAACAACTTGTTCCACAGCAAATAGTTCTGTGAATCCATCTGGGTGGGATGGGCATTTTGTCTACTTGTGAAGTGCTGGTAAGAGTCATCTGTGCTGTCAGGGGACCTTATGACTATATCATTAATTCACCTAGAAACCACCTAGCAAGCGCTGCAGCATCTTGGTTTTGTGGAGAGCTTGGATACTGTATCTCTTAGAAGGAAACAGAGATAGCTGGGACTATAACTTATCATCCACGTTACTCCTGCCCTTACAGGTGTCAAATGAGCTGGACTGTGGTCTTTCTGTTGAACTTTCATACCACCTTTTCTTTCCAAATCCTTTTTCAGCTACTTCCCATAGGCTACACTTTCCATCTCCCTTGCAGAGACCCTATGCTCTTTCTCAATAGGAATCGAGAGCTCCAACTCTACCAGGACGCAGGGCATGTGGGAGTCTTCTCCTCATCCACCAATCCTTGACTTTCTGGAATAGTTCAAAGGAAACCAGGCCCCTGTGGAGAAGGATACTCACATACTCGTTCAGATTTCAGTACGACAGTGAAGAAAAATCAGCTTTCCAGACATAGCTGGGCCAATTTGAGTATTGGGGTTTTGTCCTATTTGATGTCTGCATCACCTCCCTGGTTTTTGTCAGGTACCACATGTATGTTTCAGTCCTCATATTTACCTTTGAAGTGCCTGTCTTACAGATCTAGTCCCAGATATGGAGGTATTTAGCTGAACTCTAACTATAACAATGCTATTCAGTGTACTTAAAACCATACTCACTTGGCTTACCCTGACTCAGACTACATGAACTCTCCACAAATATAAGTCAACAAGCATCTTCAAAAGAGAAATATTGACTGTCATATCACAAGGTAATCCCAGAGTTGGTAACATTACTTACTCTTCTGTCTTTTGCCAAAGTGTCTATTTATGGCAAGGCTAGACCATCACATTTCAGATTATATATATTGAACTTCCAAGTTTGAAAAGCCCAGCACCTGCTGACTTTGATCAGTGCATCCTGGAGGAATGTAGGGAAATCAAAATTCAGCTCACTGTGGAAGACATGCTGGTTGTTAATCTTGTTATTCCATTTTAAAATGCTTTACTTACCTATGGCAGAGCTATTAATTATTGTGTTGGACAATATGAAATATGCGGAGCCTAAGTGTCGCTCTGCCCTCAGAGTCCCTCTAGCCTAGAAACTGCCTATTCAGCCTTAGTTGGAAGTAACTGAGTCGTGAACAAAACCAATTTGATCCATACACTTGGCTGTGCTCACCTGAGACCTTAATCACCATTTTGGCTCCCAAAATATCATAGGGGAGTGAGGCTACATCTACGTAACAGGCTGCCTATGTGTAATAGGCAAGGGAGGCTAGCACAGCGTTCTTTAATTTTTCCAATGACAATGATCCTTATGTAGTTTATGCAACCAATTCAAAATTTTATGGAAGGAAACCTTTAGCTGAAGACCTAAATTACGCATGAAAAGAAACTGGTCCTGGCACCCAGGAGACCCCATGCCTGATGCCTGGTAAGGGCAAGAACAAGAGATTTGTCAGAAAAACCTGTCTCCTGCTAAATTGCATCTCAGAGTAAAACAGGGCTTTTTGACCAGATGAACTAAGGACATAACACCCTGCCTCTAAATAGAGACTGAAGGGGAAAATGGTAGAGGTGGTGGCTTACCCTCTTCCCTTCTTTGGTCCCTTTAAGATATCCTTGTAAGACAAAGATACATTAACTCATCTAGAGACTGGTAAAGGTGAGATCTAGACACAAATTTCATACTCAGCAGCTACCTCAGGCCATTCTCACTTTCACTTGACCTTCTCCCACTCAAACTACCATCTCTTACTGATTCAAAACTTTTGGATGTATCTGCATCACTGACTTTTGAGATTGCTTTAGCTCTTTGGAATAGGTTTCCTGGTGTTTGCATAACTAATAGGTTTCCTGAGACTACAACTTGGTTAATCTCTCTGGGCCTTAGAACATTTACTGCCTCTAGTTCTAGCTATTGTCTTCACCAAAACCAATAAAACTCTACCCTCAAACATATATCTTAAATGATTTCAAATATAAATGCTCACATGACATGACATTGCATAGTTTTCTTTCCTTTATGAATTAAAATACCTTTAAACTATATATTGAATGTATTCTTTCTATTACATATTATATATTATTCAATTATATAATATATTATATATATTATAACATACTGTGCATGTTTTTATACATAAAATCTTGTATATTTTGCTTACTGACCACTCAATGGATAGATAACATTATTTTGGCTATCCTTGTTTCATATTACTAGCTGATTTCTGAAACTAATATCTATATAAAATGTGACTCCTTGGCACTACAGGGGTCAAATGGCATCACTATGGTTATAATTGGAGGCTCACACTTGGAAATTCCTGTTAAGTTTAATGAACCTTGGAAACTAATTGAGACAGACAGTGGTACAGATCTCTCCCACAATAGCTGATCTCACTAATCAAAGAACAATGGGAAAGTAAATTGTTAAGGATAGTATGATATAAAGGGTCTGAGAGCTACGTCCAGGCACCCATCGTACTTCTATTTTGATGAAAGACACTCAAGCCTTGGTAAGCCAGATGTCACTATCAAAAAGGTTACAGAGTGCCTAGTCATCGGTCTCTGTGGCCTAAGGCTCTACTCATTGGAGCAGTTACAGGGGCAATAGGGACAGAAGCTGTGGAACTAAGATCACCCTGAAAGTCCATGTATGACTAGAGGATAGTGAAGAATGTCTAACTGTTGGATTTTCTAGCAACACTCCAGTTTTCATTCCCATACCATACCTCCATCTTTTATAGTCCCTGGTCCCCTGCTCCCACAATTTTAACACATTTACTTGAAAGTAAATGAAAGTCTTTGAAGAAAATGAGCTTTCCTCATTTTTTCTGTGCTTCCCTGAAAACACATTTTACCTTCCATTGTTCTACTAAGTAAGCTACCATTCCTCTGTCCTCATTGTTCCTACATATATTGTGGGTCAAGATTATAAATGTATCCTTGTCTCCTTGATATCATAATTTACATTTCTGTGTCTCATTTTCCTTTCTGTTCGGTTTGAAATTCCCAAGAGAAGAAGGAGACATAAACATCTTTCTCATGTTAAATGACAAATTCACAAAATTTTCCTTTGAGGAGAAGTGATTCAATTTTTCTAAAGAAGGCTGCTAAGAGGTTTGAAAAATAGATGCGAGAGTTCTGTTCTTAGCACTTGCTGACATTATGTGCTCTAGACCTAAGTTATCAGGTGTGATGCAGAGGTGGATTTACTCTGGAACTAAGACATCTTAAGCTTTAGAGTCTGTCATTTTCACAGGCTTCTTCTAAAACCTTGGGAGACACCTTAGAGACATGTTCATATGATCTTATTTGCAAAATTTTAAAGGTAAGATATTTTTACAGCATTTGATTAAGACTGTTGTCTCTTTCCACTTCAGCTTTCCCTCCATCATACTACCTTTTCTGTCAGGGGACACTGGAGTGACTTCAAGCATATTTGAGATCTGCTAAGAGCAAAGGGAGTTTCAGATACATTTAGTTGAAGTTTAGTAGGATATGTTCATGTGGTTTGAAGTTGTTTCCATGTTTTTAATTTATTGCTAACTGCCCTGATATAGAAATGGCTTTCCGGAATATTCTGACTTCTAGTTGTGCCAACTCATCTGATATTCTGATGTAAATGTGTTTGGCTTGAGAAATATGTGGGTAAAGGAGGAGAAACAAGATTTGAAAGGAGTTAAGTGAAATGAAAGTCTGTAAAAAGTTTTCAAATTATCAGATGTGTAAAATTATAAGTGGAAAGTTTGGTTCTCATCTATGCCTAGACAAAACAGAAGGACTCATCTGAAAGTACTATGCTAATAATGCAGCACATTCAGTTTTGCATCCACTGCACATTTTCTTTTACTTTTAATAAGAATTGCGTGAAAAGGAATTCATGAAAATCCCTGGGTTCATAGGGTGTAGACCTATAGCAGACAGCAAGTACATATGTGTGTCCTTCTTTATCTTTCTTTATAGCCTTTGCTTTAAACTCTATTTTGCATATGTATGAATTTACATTATTTACATATCCCAACTATTGATAACTAAAAAATAAATTTGATTAAACAAATGATATTACAGATCCCTTGTCATACGAAGAAGCAATGAAAGAGCAGGCAGCTAACGAATGCAGGGTAAAAGATTATAGAGATGAGTCAGGTAATAAAAATATAGTTATTTTTTCTATATTTTGTGACATTTACATTGTTTGTCAGCTTTAAAAAATGTAAAGTGTTGTGATGTCAGTTTCTCATCAGTCTTAGTTCATTTGGTCTGCTATAACAAAAACACCACAGACAAAGTGGTTTAAACAACAAACATTATTTCTCATAGTTCTGGAGTCTGGGAAGTCCAAGAACAAGGTGCTGACAGATTTGGTGTCTGGTAAGGACCTGCTTCCTGGTTCACAGATGGCTATCTTCTCACAGTGTCCTCACATGGCAGAAGGGGTGAGAGAGCTCTATGGATCTCTTATAAAAAAACTAATCCTATTCATGAGGGTTACACCCTCATGAACTAATCATCTCCCCAAAGCCTCACCTCCTAATACCATCACATTGAGAAGATAGAAAGCCCAGAGATAAACCCATGCACCTATGGTCAACTAATCTATGACAAATGAGGCAAAGATATACAATGGAGAAAGGACAGTCTCTTCAATAAGTGGTGCTGGGAAAACTGGACAGCTACATGTAAAAGAATGAAATTAGAATACTCCCTAACACCATACACAAAAATAAATTCAAAATGGATTCGAGACCTAAATGTAAGACCAGACACTATAAAACTCTTAGAGAAAAACATAGGAAGAACACTCTTTGACATAAATCACAGCAAGATCTTTTTTGATCCACCTCCTAGAGTAATGGAAATAAAAACAAAAATAAACAAATGGGACCTAATGAAACTTCAAAGCTTTTACATAGCAAAGGAAACCATAAACAAGACGAAAAGACAACCCTCAGAATGGGAGAAAATATGTGCAAATGAATCAACGGACAAAGGATTAATCTCCAAAATATATAAACAGCTCATTCAGCTCAATATTAAAGAAACAAACAACCCAATCCAAAAATGGGTAGAAGACCTAAATAGACATTTCTCCAAAGAAGACATACAGATGGCCAAGAAGCACATGAAAAGATGCTCAACATCACTAATTATTAGAGAAATGCAAATCAAAACTACACTGAGGTATCACCTCACAGCAGTTAGAATGGGCATCATCAGAAAATCTACAAACAACAAATGCTGGAGAGGGTGTGGAGAAAAGGGAACCCTCTTGCACTGTTGGTGGGAATGTAAATGGATACAGCCACTATGGAGAACAATATGGAGGTTCCTTAAAGAACTAAAAATAGAATTACCATATGATCCAGCAATCCCACTACTGGGCATATACCCAGAGAAAACCATAATTCAAAAAGACACATGCACCCCAATGTTCATTGCAGCACTGTTTACAATAGCCAGGTCATGGAAGCAACCTAATGCCCATTGACAGACGAATGGATAAAGAAGTTGTGGTACATATATACAATGGAATATTACTCAGCCATAAAAAGGAACGAAATTGAGTCATTTGTTGAGACGTGGATGGATCTAGAGACTGTCATACAGAGTGAAGTAAGTCAGAAAGAGAAAAACAAATATCGTATATTAATGCATGTATGTGGAATCTAGAAAAATGGTACAGATGAACCAGTTTGCAGGGCAGAAGTTGAGACACAGATGTAGAGAACAAACGTATGGACACCAAGGGGGGAAAACCGCGGTGGGGTGGGGATGGTGGTGTGCTGAATTGGGTGATTGGGATTGACATGTATACACTGATGTGTATAAAATTGATGATTGATTAAAAAAAAAAACACTAATCCTATTCATGAGGGTTACACCCTCATGAACTAATCATCTCCCCAAAGCCTCACCTCCTAATACCATCACATTGAGGATTGGGATTTCAGCATATGAATTTTGGGGGGTGGGGGCACAAGTATTCAGTCCATAGCATCATTCTAAATAAATATTCACTTTCATAACAATTTTGCATTCGTAACTTTGTATTTTTTTCTTAAAGAGGTTTTCCAAATTGTAGGAAAGCTTTAGTCCCCACTGAATCTGCCTCCCCAGCTCCTACTGAAGTATGATGATTGAATGGTGTATGTAGAAGTAGACTCTTTCTGTTCTGTGTGACACAGTGAACTGGGTTCTTCTGTATTCCAAGCAATATGAATTACTAGGAAAGAAAAATATGATTTAAAAGAAACTGTTTGGTCAACACATTCAGTATATAGAATATAAATACTCCTTGTGGTTGGTTTGTTAGTCATAGTTAACTTCTCTGTATTGTAGGACAAAGTTTCTAAACTTTGATTAGACATCATCATTTGGGATTCTTTGAATGATTTGTGATGTTTTTCTATTTATTTCTGACTCATTTTAGCCCATTATGCATATTCTGCTCATTTGCCAATGTTTTCATGTTTATTTTTAATTGTTTAAAAGTGATACACCAGTGTATATTTATATAAATTTTATTCAAAACATTATTTATTTATTTATTTATTTAATTTATTTATTTTTGGCTGTGTTGGGTCTTCGTTCCTGCGTGCGGGCTTTCTCTAGTTGCAGGGAGCAGGTGCTACTCTTTGTTGTGGTGATGGGTTTCTCATTGCGGTGGCTTCTCTTGTTGTGGAGCATGGACTCTAGGCATGCGGGCTTCAGTAGTTGTGGCATGCAGGCTCAGTAGTTATGGCACACGGGCTTAGTTGCTCTGCAGCGTGTGGGATCTTCCTGGACCAGGGCTCGAACCCATGTCCCCTGTATTGACAGGCCAATTCTTAACCACTGCGCCACCAGGGAAGCCCATCAAAATATAATTTATTTTTTTAACTCACTTGTTTTAGTTTTGTTGGCTCCAGGATTATATTTGCTTTTGTAGATGTTAAGTCATTCTCAGCCAAAAATTAATTTATCCATTTGTTCTTATTTTCAAGTTAAATTTGTCTTACACTCAGTTTCCTTTAACTTAGGGAAATTTTTATATAGTCATAGTACAATGTTACTCTTGTCTGGCATATTCTGCCTCTTGTTAAAGGCACATTGCAATCTTCTCAGTGTGGGGGTTACCTGGATTTCCTTAGAATAGGAATAAGGATACTGATTTAAGAAGGCACCATTTCATGATATGAATACGGAAGGTAAAATTCCATCCAGGCATAGTGGTTGTCACTTGGAGATATGAGGGCATTGGTCTCTGATCTGAGTGAAAGCTAACTTATGGAATAGGGATACAAAGGTTGAGGCCACACAAGATGATATGGGGTCGTGAAGGGATTCTCCCTTTTCTGTATTAGGGTTGGCCTACTGTGAGAAGATAATAATCTGTAATATACTGATTAAGAGAGCTTAGTTCCTCTTGTAAGATGCTTTCTGCCTGGGGGGTATCATGGCCCTATCTCCAGGTGATGTCTTTCCCTTTTGTTGACTATGTAATAACAGGCTTTCATATCAGAAGTTCTGGCATTATGTATTGATCTAGAATTGTATCCCTTAAGGCATGTCTAGTGTAGATCTCCTCTTCACTGCCAGTGAATCCCAGGAAGTTAAGCAAATGGATGGAGAATCTTATACTATGTGGGTTGTGGTAGGCAGCCTCTAAGATGGTCCACGATGACACTGCTTCTTGATAGTCATGCCCTGTGTAATATCCTTCTGCTGGGTATGGGTTGGACCTAGTAAATTACTTCTAATGAATAAAATATGGCAGAAGTAATGGGATGTCACTTCCAATATTAGATTATAAAAAGACTCTGACTTCTGTCTTGCTCATTCTCTCTTACTTAAATTTTCTCATTTTAATGGAGGTCATCTGCCATGATGTCAGTTGCCCTATGGAGAGACCCATGTTGTAAGGTAATGAGGGCAGTCTCTAACCAATAATCAGCAAGGAACTGCAAGGAACAGCTTGCAACAAATTGAATCTTTCCAAAAACCACTTGAGTGAGCTTGGAAGCAGATCCTCCCTAGTCAAACCTTGAGAGAAGAATAACACCTTATCCAGAACCAGTGTGGTCTTGTATGAAACCCATTAATCCATGCCTAGATTCCTGACTGACAAATTGTAAGTTAATAAATGGAGTTAGGATTTGTGTAGGATTACATTCTGATGGCACAGTTGTGATGACTGGAAAACATTCTGGATTAGTTACCCCATTTAAGGAACTGGTTCCAGAATGTAAATAAACATACTGCTTCCTTGAAAAGTTTCACTACAAAAGTCAGCTGAACTAAAAAATTCGTGGATCTGAAATCCCTGTCTTTCATAGAAGATAATTTAAATTTCATTATGATTTCAGAGGATAAGTCATTAGAACTGGCTCCTGATGAAGGACTGAGATGAATTTTGCATAAAAATCTTCAGTGAGAAACCTAAGCTTGCTCAAATTATGCTGAAATTTCTTCTTCCATTCTGTCAAAATACCCCTGTAAGACTAGTCTCCCCACTATGAGTATTATTAAAGCAAAGCATGGAAACAGTTAATAAATAAATAAATAAATAAATAAATAAATAAATAAATGTTTATCGTTTTAAGCTTCTAAGTTTTGGGGTAATTTATTATGCAGCTATAGATAACTAATACAGAGTACACTTCTTCCTACAGGAAATTAGGTGACCCTAGTCCACTGAACTCATCCTTAACCTGCCCTATTCCCTCCCCACTAACTCCTCTCCCATCTCACAAATCATAGAGCAGTACATGGAGAAGCTATACATCACAGAGAATGGCCTTTAGGTCATCCATAGTCAACCAGAAAAAGAAAAAGTCCCAGGACCCCTCAGCATGTCAAATTATCTTTAATCATTCTATAATTGATCCTCCTGAGGTCACTATTTCCTTTCAGGCCATCCCACTCTAAATGGATAAGTAGTTGGACTCTTGGCTTTAACTTCATGCTTTATTACCTGGTCATTCATCAGTATCCAAGGACAGGGAACAGCTTTTATGGAAGACTGGCAAAGACTCTTCCAAGAAGATAAAATACCCACAGAGATTCTTGATCAGCTTTGGTAAGTTACTTTACAAACACAGGTTTTGCTGCTTCAGCTAAGCATCCCTGCCAGTTCCTCATGCTGTTAGAATATCACTAGTGCTAAATCCAATCTGTCCTTTTAGATGCTTTTATCACCAAAAAAAAAGCCTTTATTACCTAAGTGAAAAGGGGTAAAATCCTTCCCAGGGTATGTAAGATGTAAAGACAAAGACGAAATCGTATGATGGAATACACAATGAAATACACAAGTCCGTGTCTGATTCAAATTGATTTTAATTAAATACAATGCATACAATAGATTTAATATAAAAAGGAACCAGTATAGTTCTGCTTGAGATGCGTTTTTTCCCCCATGAACGGTCTCCACAGATATAGGGAATATCATAGAAAACTGCATAAGATCACTACGTGGGCCATATAATGTTGGAATCATTTAGGAAAAAAACTATATAATATTAAATTTCAATGGCCCAACTTATGGCTAATAGTGACTTCTTTGGGAATTTTGTTAGGGAAGTTTACAGATTAGAAAATTAAAAGAAATTGTCTGATATATTTTCAAAGTAACAATTACCATCCTACTAATAAAATTACTTTTGGAATTATGGGGTATTAACAAATACCAACAATAGGTACTAACCAAGAAAATAAGTGAGTGCCTGTTTAGAGAGAGCTAAATGAAATTCATCTACATTAGATGGAAACCCAAATTCCTACAGTTGTCCAATATTTTCTGACTAATAACATATATAAAGAAAGTAAACAAATGGAAATTATATTAACTATTTAATGCCAGGATAACATTTCTGCCTGGATTATTACCTGCTTGGTGGGATTGGGAAGGCAGTAGGTGGTCAAATAATGAAAACATGCAAATGATACTATAGTTTACAATGCTTCTCAAATTTACTGTTCATAAGAAAAACATGGAGAGCTTGTTAAAACATAAATTCCTGGTCCCCTTCTCCAGTAGGTCTGAAGTGGGGTCCATAAATATCCATTTCTTATTTTCAGTTGATAATGATGCTGCTGATCCAATGACTAGAGTAGTACTGACATATCCTGGAACTTAAGAATGGGGTCAAGGGTCATAGTGTTCCGATAACATCCTGTGATTTTTGCCCTTGTAAAAAGCTTCTGGGTTGTTTTAACAATTCTCAGCAAAAGATTCACACAATTATAAGTTTTCTTGAATCACTGCGTAGGAAATCTTCAAGGTGGAGACAGTCAGATAAGCCTGAGCCTCTAAAGGTGGAGACTTAAAAACAGGATCAGGAATAACTTAGCTTAGTTGCCAATTTGCAACTGTGACTTCAAATACTTCATGGCTACCAGTTGATGGACACTCTACATTTGGAAAGACTACATGCACTTCTGGAAAATACAAATAAACAAACAAACAGGTATTTAATATAGCTGCATAGGGCTCTATCTGCAGAAGCAATTTTTTTTTTCTGAATAATGTGAACACCTCTTAAAAACAAATGAGCAAGTGATGTCACTGAGAATAATTGTGGAGCAGGGAGTTCCAAAGATCTGAACCATCATAGAAGCTACCAATAAGCTAGTAAAAACTATCAGAATCAACTTTTTCAGAACTCTAAAATACAAGAAAAAACTTAAAACAAGGGGAATGCTTAATGAAGAGGCTGTAAAAACATCATAAGAGAGCCTTAGAACATTTTCACTCACCGACCTGCTATCCTGCACTCCCCAGTCCAGCACTGAACATGGGAACAGTGGCCTACTTTCTTGGTGTGGCTTACTGGTGTCAAAGGGGGCAATATGGATGCAGTTCTTAAAAGATTGCAGTTGTGCACTTTTCTGTCTGGTGGTGCCCTGAGAGATTGACTCAGGGGCGTGACTAGGTTTTAACCAACCCCTGCCCCCCTCCCCACAGAACTCTCTCAGAACTGGAGGAGCCTCCTGGGAAGCATTTTTAAAAATCATTTAAAGTAAAATATACTAGTTGCAGCTGTCTGTGGTAAGGGGGCAAACAGCAAACAGACTGAAAATTTAGGAAGGAAGAAGTTTGGGTAATGAGACAGATGGGGGAATAAGGGCTTGGAAAGGATCCTGCATATACCAAGAAGTCCAGAAGGCCATGTGTATGCCCACAGTTAGATGTATGCTAAGAAAATACCAGAGAAAACCCGACGTTTTCACCTCAGGCTGATCTTTAGGCTTCCAGTAGCAGAAAGTGAAGTCTAAAGCAGAGTTATAAGTTGTCTGGCTAAGCTTTGAAGGAGTGCCCCAACTCAGAGCCAATCTGCATAAATAAACAATTAACCCTAAACAAGCAATAAAAACAAACCTTAGAGAGGGAAGAGAATCTGTTTTCCAGAGTTATCATATTATAATATTCAAAATGTCCAGTTTCAAACAACATAAATGACAAAGTAGGCAAACAAATGAGAAAGTCTGACTCATTTAAAAAAATAAAATTAACAGAAACAGTTTCAGAGGAAGCCCTGGCATTGAACTTATTAGAAAAAGACTTTAAATCAACTGTCTTATATATGCTCAAAGAGCTAAAGGAAAGCTGGCATAAATAAGTAATATAATCCAGGGGAATGATGTTTTGGCAAAAAAATAGCAATAAAGAGATAGAAATTACAAAAAGGAACCCAATAGAAATTCTGAAGCTGAAAAGTATAATAACTGAAATGAAAAATTCACTATGGGGTTCAATAGCGTATTTGATCAAGGAGAAGAAACAATATGCAAATGTGAAAATAGGTCAATTGAAATTATTTAGTCTGAGGTGCAGAAATAAAATTAATGAAGAAAAAGAGACTTTAAGGTACACATGGTACACCATTGAGCATATGGGATTCCCAGAAGGAAAGAAAAGAAAAAATAGGACAGAGGAGCTTCAAGATGGCAAAAGAGTAAGACGTGGAGATCACCTTCCTCCCCATAAACACATCAGAAATACATCTACATGTGGAACGACTCCTACAGAAAATCTACTGAACGCTGGCAGAAGACCTCAGACCTCCCAAAAGGCAAGAAACTCCCCCACGTACCTGGGTAGGGCAAAAGAAAAAAGAAAAAACAGAGACAAAAGAATAGGGACGGGACCTGCACCACTGGGAGGGAGCTGTGAAGGAGGAACAGTTTCCACACACTAGGAAGCCCCTTCGTGGGCGGAGACGGCGAGTGGCAGAGGGGGGGAAGCTTCGGAGCCATGGAGGAGAGCGCAGCAACAGGGGTGCGGAGGGCAAAGCAGAGAGATTCCCGCACAGAGGATCGGTGCCAACCAGCACTCACCAGCCCAAGAGGCTTGTCTGCTCACCCGCCGGGATGGGTCGGGGCTGGGAGCTGAGGCATCCGCTTCGCTCGGATCCCAGAGAGAGGACTGGGGTCGGCTGCATGAACACAGCCTGAAGGAGGCTAGTGCACAACGCCTAGCCGGGAGGGAGTCCGGGAAAAAATCTGGAACTGCCAAAGAGACTTTTTCTTGCCTCTTTGTTTCCTGGTGCGAGAGGAGGGGGGATTAAGAGCACTGCTTAAAGGAACTCCACAGACGGGCACGAGCCGCGGCTATCAGCATGGACCCCAGAGATGGGTATGAGACACTAAGGCTTCTGCTGCAGCCACCAAGTAGCCTGTGTGCAAGCACAGGTCACTATCCACACCTCCCCTCCCAGGAGCCTGTGGAGCCCGCCATTGCCAGGGTCCCGTGATCCAGGGACAAATTCCCTAGGAGAACACAGGGCGCACCTCAGGCTGGTGCAACATCACGCTGGCCTCTGCCGCTGGAGGCTCGCCCAGCACTCCGTACCCCTCCCTCCCCAAGGCCTGAGTGAGCCAGAACCCCCGAGCAGCTGCTCCTTTAACCCTATCCTGTCAGAACGAACAACAGACGCCCTCAGGCGACCTACATGCAGAGGCACGGCAAAATGCAAAGCTGAATCCCAGGAGCTGTGCGAACAAAGAAGAGAAAGGGAAATCTCTCCCAGCAGCCTCAGGAGCAGTGGATTAAATCTCCACAGTCAACTTGATGTACCTGCATATGTGGAATACCTGAATAGACAATGAATCATCCCAAATTGAGGAGATGGATTTGGGAATAACGATATATATATATTTTTCCCTTTTTCTCTTTGTGTGTGTGTGTGTATGTCTATGCTTCTCTGTGTGATTTTGTCTGTATAGCTTTGCTTCTTCCAATTGTCCTAGGGTTCTGTCTATCCGGTTTTTTTGTTTGTTTTTTCGATTTTCTTTTTCGTATAGATTTCAGCACTTGTTACCATTGGTGGATTTGTTTTTTCGTTTGGTTGTGCTCTTCTATCTTTCTTTCTTTCTCTCTTTTTAATTACTTTAAAAATATTTTTTAAAAATTACTTTTTGTTTTTTATTTTACTAACTTTTAAATTTTATTTCATTTTATCATTTTCTTTCTTTCTTTCTTTCTTTCTCCCTTTTCTTCTGAGCCGTGTGGATGACAGGCTCTTGGTGCTCCAGCCAGGTATCAGGGCTGTGTCTCTGAGATGGGAGAGCCAGGTTCAGGAAACTGGTCCACAAGAGACTTCCCAGCTCCATGTAATATCAAACGGTGAAAATCTCCCAGAGATCACCATCTCAACGTCAAGACCCAGCTCCACTCAATGACCAGCAAGCTCCAGTGCTGGAAACCGTATGCCAAAGAACTAGCAAGACAGGAACACAACCCCACCCATTAGAAGAGAGGCTGCCTAAAATCATAATAAGGTCACAGACATCCAAAAACATACGACTGGACGTGGCAGCGCCCACCAAAAAGAAAAGATCCAACCTCATCCACCAGAACACAGGCACTACTCCTCTCTACCAGGAAGGCTACACAATTCACTAAACCAACCATACCCACTGGGGGCAGACACCAAAAACAATGGGAATTATGAACCTGCAGCCTGTGAAAAGGAGACCCCCAAACACAGTAAGTTAAGCAAAATGAGAAGACTGAGAAACACACAGCAGATGAAGGAGCAAGGAAAAAACCACCAGACCTAACAAATGAAGAGGAAATAGGCAGTCTACATGAAAAAGAATTCAGAATAATGAGAGTAAAGATGATCCAAAATCTTGGAAATAGAATGGAGAAAATATAAGAAACGTTTAACAAGGACCTAGAAGAACTAAAGAGCAAGCAAGCAATCATGAACAACACAATAAATCAAATTAAAAATTCTCTAGAAGGGATCAATAGCAGAATTACTGAGGCAGAAAAATGGATAAGCGACTTGGAAGAGAAAATAGTGGAAATAACTACTGCAGAGCAGGATAAAGAAAAAAGGATGAAAAGAATTGAGGACAGTCGCAGAGACCTCTGGGACAATACTAAACATAACAACATTCGAAATATAGGGGTCCCAGAGGAAGAAGAGAAAAAGAAAGGAACTGAGAAAATATTTGAAAAGATTATAGTTGAAAACTTCCCTAATATGGGAAAGGAAATAGTCAATCAAGCCCAGGAAGCACAGAGAGTCCCATACAGGATAAATCCAAGGAGAAACACGCCAAGACACATATTAATCAAACAATCAAAAATTAAATACGAAGAAAAAATATTAAAAGTAGCAAGGGAAAAACAACAAATAACATACAAGGGAATCCCCACAAGGTTAAGAGCTGATCTTTCAACAGAAACTCTGCAAGCCAGAAGGGAGTGGCAGGACATATTTAAAGTGATGAAAGGGAAAAAACCACAACCAAGATTACACTACCCGGCAATGATCTCATTCAGATTTGATGGAGAAATTAAAATCTTTACAGACAAGCAAAAGCTACGAGAATTCAGCACCTCCAAACCAGCTTTACAACAAATGCTAAAGGAACTTCTCTAGGTAGGAAACACAAGAGAAGGAAAAGACCTACAATAACAAACCCAAAACAATTAAGAAAAGGGTAATAGGAACGAACATATCTATAATTACCTTAAATGTAAATAGATTAAATGCTCCAACCAAAAGACGTAGACTGGCTGAATAGATACAAAAGCAAAACCCGTATATATATGCTGTCTACAATAGACCCACTTCAGACCTAGAGACACATACAGACTGAAAGTGAGGGGATGGAAAATGATATTCCATGAAAATAGAAATCAAAAGAAACCTGGAGTAGCAATTCTCATATCAGACAAAATAGACTTTAAAAGAAAGACTATTACAAGAGACAAAGAAGGACACTACATAATGATCAAGGGATCAATCCAAGAAGAAGATATAACAATTGTAAATATTTATGCACCCAACATAGGAGCACCTGAATACAGAAGGCAAATACTAACAACCATAAAAGGGGAAATCGACAGAAATACAATCATAGTAGGGGACTTTAACACCCCATTTTCACCAATGGACAGAACATCAAAAATGAAAATAAACAAGGAAACACAAGCATTAAATGATACATTAAACAAGATGGACTTAATTGGCATTTATAGGACATTCCACCCAAAAACAACAGAATACACTTTCTTCTCAAGTGCTCATGGAACATTCTCCAGGATAGATCATATTTTGGGTCACAACTCAAGCCTTGGTAAATTTAAGAAAATTGAAATCGTATCAAGTATCTTTTCCGACCACAACACTATGAGACTACATATCAATTACAGGAAAAAAATCGATAAAAAATACAAATACATGGAGATTAAACAATACACTACTTAATAACCAAGAGATAACTGAAGAAATTAAACTGGAAATCAAAAAGTACCTAGAAACAAATGACAATGAAAACACGACGACCAAAAACCTGGGGGATGCAGCAAAAGCAGTTCTAAGAGGGAAGTTTATAGCAGTACAAACCTACCTTAAGAAACAAGAAACATCTCAATAAACAACCTAACCTTACAACTAAAGCAATTAGAAAAAGAAGAACAAAAAAGCCCCAAAGTTAGCAGAAGGAAAGAAATCATAAAGATCAGATCAGAAAAAAATGAAAAAGAAATGAAGGAAACGATAGCAAAGATCAATAAAACTAGAAGCTTGTTCTTTGAGAAAATAAACAAAACTGATGAACTATTAGTGAGACTCATCCAGAAAAAAAGGGAGAAGCCTCAAATCAATAGAATTCGAAGTGAAAAAGGAGAAGTAACAACTGACACTGCAGAAATACAAAGGATCACGAGAGATGACTACAAGCAACTATATGCCAATAAAATGGACAACCTGGAAGAAATGGACAAATTATTAGAAAGGCACAACGTTCTGAGACTGAACTAGGAAGAAATAGAAAATATGACCAGACCAATCACAAGCACTGAAATTGAATCTGTGATTAAATATTTTCAAACAAACAAAAGCCCAGGACCAGATGGCTTCACAGGCGAATTCTATCAAACATTTAGAAAAGAACTAACACGTATCCTTCTCAAACTCTTCCAAAATATAGCAGAGGGAAAAACACTCCCAAACTCATTCTATGAGGCCGCCATCACCCTGATACTAAAACCAGACAAAGATGTCACAAAAAAAGAAAACTACAGACCAATATCACTGATGAACATAGATGCAAAAATCCTCAACAAAATACTAGCAAACAGAATCCAACAGCACATTAAAAGGATCATACACTATGACCAAGTGCGGTTTCTCTGAGGAATGCAAGGATTTTTCAATATAGGCAAATCAATCAACGTGATATACCATATTAACAAATTGAAGGAGAAAAACCATATGATCATATCAATAGATGCAGAGAAAGCTTTTGACAAAATTCAACACCCATTTATGATTAAAAAAACCCTCCAGAAAGTAGGCATAGAGGGAACTTAACTCAACATAATAAAGGCCATATATGATAAACCCACAGCCAACATCGTCCTCAATGGTGAAAAACTGAAACCATTTCCACTAAGATCAGGAACAAGACAAGGTTGCCCACTCTCACCACTATCATTCAACATACTTCTGAAAGTTTTAGCCACAGCAATCAGAGAAGAAAAAGAAATAAAAGGAATCCAAATCGGAAAAGAAGAAGTAAAGCTGTCACTGTTTGCAGATGACAGGATACTATACATAGAGAATCCTAAAGATGCTACCAGAAAACTACTAGTGCTAATCAATGAACTTGGTAAACTAGCAGGACACAAAATTAATGCACAGAAATCTCTTGAATTCCTATACACTAATGATGAAAAATCTGAAAGTGAAATTAAGAAAACACTCCCATTTACCATTGCAACAAAAGAATAAAATATCTAGGAATAAACCTACTTAAGGATACAAAAGACCTGTATGCAGATAATTATAAGACACTGATGAAAGATATTAAAGATTATACAAATAGATGGAGAGATATACCATGTTCTTGGATTGGAAGAATCAACATTGTGAAAATGACTCTACTACCCAAAGCAATCTACAGATTTAATGCAATCCCTATCAAAGTACCACTAGCATTTTTCACAGAACTAGAATAAGAAATTTCACAATTGTTGGAAGCACAAAAGATCCCGAAAAGCCAAAGCAATCTTGAGAAAGAAAAACGGAGCTGGAGGAATCAGGTGCCTGGACTTCAGACTATACTACAAAGCTACAGGAATCAAGACAGTATGGTAATGGCACAAAAACAGATATATAGATCAGTGGAACAGGATAGGAAGCCAGGAGATAAACCCATGCACATATGGTCACCTATCTTTGATAAAGGAGGCAAGAATATACAATGGAGAAAAGACAGCCTCTTCAGTAAGTGGTGCTGGGAAAACTGGATAGCTACATGTAAAAGAATGAAATTAGAACACTCCCTAACACCATACACAAAAGTGAACTCAAAATGGATTAAAGACCTAAATGTAAGGCCACACACCATCAAACTTTTAGAGGAAAACATAGGCAGAACACTCTATGACATAAATCACAGCAAGATCCTTTTTGACCCACCTCCTAGAGAAATGGAAATAAAAACAGAAATAAACAAATGTGACCTAATGAAACTTAAAAGCTTTTGCACAGCAAAGGTAACCATAAATTAGACAAAAAGACAACCCTCAGAATGGGGGAAAATATTTGCAAATGAAGCAACTGACAAAGGATTAATCTCCAAAATTTACAAGCAGCTCATGCAGCTCAATATCAAAAAACAAACAAACAACCCAATCCAAAAATGGGCAGAAGACCTAAATAGACATTTCTCCAAAGAAGATATACAGATTGCCAACAAACACTGAAAGAATGCTCAACATCATTAATCATTAGAGAAATGCAAATCAAAACTACAATGAGATATCATCTCACACTGGTCAGAATTGCCATCATCAAGAAATCTAGAAACAATAAATGCTGGAGAGGGTGTGGAGAAAAGGGAACCCTCATACACTGTTGGTGGGAATGTAAATTGATACAGCCACTATGGAGAACAGTATGCAGGTTCCTTAAAAAACTAAAAATAGAACTACCATACGACCCAGCAATCCCACTACTGGGCATATACCCTGAGAAAACCATCATTCAAAAAGAGTCATGTACCACAATGTTCACTGCAGCTCTATTTACAATATCCAGGACATGGAAGCAGCCTAAGAGTCCATCGACAGATGAATGGATAAAGGATATGTGGCACATATATACAATGGAATATTACTCAGCTCTAAAAAAGAATGAAATTGAGTTATTTGTAGTGAGCTGGGTGTACCAATTGTCTGTCATACAGAGTGAAATAAGTCAGAAAGAGAAAAGCAAATACCGTATGCTAACTCATATATATGGAATCTAAAAAAAATAGATCATGAAGAATGTAGGGGCAAGACGGGAGTAAAGACACAGACCTACTAGAGAATGAACTTGAGGACACGGGGAGAGGGAAGTGTAAGCTGGGACAAGCTGAGAGAGTGGTAGTGTATATATGCACATATATACACTACCAAATGTAAAATACTTAGCTAGCAGGAAGTAACCACATAGCCCAGGGAGATCAGCTTGGTGCTTTGTGACCAGCTAGAACGGTGGGATAGGGAGGGTGGGATAGAAGGAGACGCAAGAGGGAAGTGATATGGGGATATATATATATGTATAACTGATTCACATTGTTATAAAGCAGAAACTAACACACCACTGTAAAGCAGTTATAGTCCAATAAAAATGTTAAAAAGAAAAGAAAAGGAAAAAATAGGACAGGGAGAAGCTGGTACAAATTCAACTAGATTGCTATCATTTAAGATGTTAATTGCAATACCCTGGTAACCACTAAGAAAATAACAACAACAAATGCAAAAAGAAAATAAGGAGGGAATCAAAGTGGTACACTAGAAAAAATCAAATACAAATCAAAGCAATAATAGAATTGAGGAATAAGAAAGATATAAGAAATATAGAAAACACCTAGCAAAATGGCAAATATAGGTCCTTTCTTATCAGTAATCACTGTAAATTTAGATGGATTAAAGTCTTTACATAAAACACAGAGACTGGCAGACCGGATTTTTTAAAACGAACATGGTTCGGGACTTCCCTGGTGGTCCAGTGGTTAAGACTCTGTGCTTCCACTGCACGGGGCATGGGTTCAATCGATCCCTGGTCAGGGAACAAAGATCCCACATGCCGTGCAGTGTAGCAAAAAAAAAGAAAGAAAAAAACGAAGAAAAATAATACGTGGTTCATCTGTATGCTTTCTACAAGAGACTCATATTAGATCCAAAGACACATATAGGTTGAAACATAAAGAATGGCAGAAGATATTCCATGGAAGTAGTAACTGAAAGAGAGTTGTGATGTATACACTATTATTCAAACAAAGTAGACTTTAGTAAAATAATGTTAAAAGAGACAAAAAATGATATTATATTCTGATAAACTGGTCAATCTATGAAGAAGATACAGCAATTATAAATTTGCACACACCTAAAATATATGAAGCAAAAAATTGAAGAAATTGAAGGAAGAATTAGACAATTCTAAAATAATGGAAGACATAAATACATCATATTGAATAATGTATAAAACAACATGACAGAGGACCAATAAGGGAATAGACGACTTGAATAACACTATAAGCCAACTACACCTAACAGACGTACAGAGAACATTGCACCCAACGATAGCCAACTACACGTTCTTCTCAAGGGCATATGGAGCATTCTCCAGAATAAATTGTACGTTAGACTACATAACAAATCTCAGTAAATTTTAAAAAGATTGATATTATACAAAATGTGTTCTCTGAATGAAGCTAGATATTGACAAGAGAAGGAAAACTGTAAAATTCAGAAATTTTTAGAATTTAAACAACACTTCAGCAACCAATGATTCAAAGAAGAAATCACAAGGTAAATTAGAAAATACTTTGAGATGAATAAAAACCAAAACACAATGTACTAAAGCTTATGGGATACAGCAGAAGGAGTGCTCAGAGGAAAATTTATAGTTGTAAATGCCTACATTAAAAGAGAAAAAGAAGGACATATGGGGATATATGTATATGTATAGCTGATTCACTTTGTTATAAAGCAGAAACTAACACACAATTGTAAAACAATTATACTCCAATAAAGATGTTAAAAAAAAAATAAAAAAATAATTAAAAAAGAGAAAAAGATTTCAAGATAATATACTACACTTATAATTAAAGAAACTAGAAAAAGAAGAATAAATTAGCAGTCATAATAGATACTGTAAGGAAGGAAATAATAAAGATTGCAACAGAGATAAATAAAATATAAAACTTTTTAAAATTAGGGGAAAAATGAAACCAAAGCTTGATTCTTTGAAAAGATCAACAAAATTGATCAACCTTAAGCTCGACTGATTAAGAAAAAAGAATGCTCAAGTTTTAACATAAGAAATGAATGTGGGGACATTACTATCAACCTTAAAGAAAGGAATAGGATTGTAAAGAATACTATGAACACTTGTACACCAAGAAATTTGATAACTTAGAGGAAATGGGCGAATTTCAAGAAACGTACAATACCAAAAATGATTCAAAAATAAATAGAAATTTTGAATAGACCTACTACTAGCAAGGAGATTGAATTAGTAATCAAAAACCTCCCCAAAAAGAAAAGCCCAGGACCATATGGCTTCATATGGCTAATTCTATCAACCTTTTTTTTTAACATCTTTATTGGAGTATAATTGTTTTACGTTGTTGTGTTAGTTGCTGCTGTATAACTAAGTGAATCAGCTCTACATATACATATATCACCATATCCCCTCCCTCTTGCATCTCCCTCCCACCCTCCCTATCCCATCCCCTAGGTGGTCACAAAGCACCAAGCTGATCTCCCTGTGCTATGCACCTGCTTCCCACTAGCTATCTAGTTTACATTTGGTAGTGTATATATGTACATGCCACTCTCTCACTTTGTCCCAGCTTACCCTTCCCCCTCCCTGTGTTCTCAAGTCCATTCTCTACATCTGCATCTTTATTCCTGTCCTGCCCCTAGGTTCTTCAGAACCATTTTTTTTAATTCCATATATATGTGTTAGCATACAGTATTTGTTTTTCTCTTTCTGACTTACTTCACTCTGTATGACAGACTCTAAGTTGAGACAGATTGAAAATACTTCTTTTTAAAAGGTTGATAGAGGGAGGGAGGGAGATGCAAGAGGGAAGAGATATGACAACATATGTATATGTATAACTGATTCACTTTGTTATAAAGCAAAAACTAACACACCATTGTAAAGCAATTATACTCCAATAAAGATGTTAAAAAAAAAAAGGTTGATAGAGGCTGTTGGTGGGAATGTAAATTGACACAGCCTGTATCAACCATTTAAAAAGAAGTATTATCAATCCTTCTCAAACTCAAAAAAATAATTAAAGATATGAACACTTCCTAACTCAGTCTATGAAGCCAGCATTACCTTGATACTAAATACAAAGATATTATAAAAGAAAGAATTAAAGACAGATGAATACACATGCAAAAATATTCAACAAAACACTAGAAAATTAAATCCAGTATCAAAATGAAAGGTTTGTTCAACCACGACCAAATGAGACTTATCCCAAGAAGTTAAGTATAGCATTTTTGAGAGGCCCAGCATGTAGATGCTAGTGGTTTAACATATGAAAAGCAATCAATGTAATGCACCACATTTGCAGAATGAAGGAGGATATCCATATGATCATCTCAATAGATGCAGAAGAAGCATTTGGCAAAATCCAACACCACTTCTTGATGAAAACACCCAACAAACCAGGAAGAGAAGGGAACTTCTTCACCATGATAAAGAGCAACAATGCTATACCTAACATTCCTGGGATAAATGCCATCCAAATATCCAAATTGAAAAGAAAAAAGTAAGAAAATATCTATTTGCAGATGACATAACCTCATATGCAGAAAATACTAAATAATCCATGAAAAATTATTAACACTAATAAATTCAACAAAGTTACAAGACATGAGATCAACAAGCAAAAATATGTTGTATTTCTGTACACTAGAAGTGAACAATCAGAAAATTAAATTAAGAGAACAATTCCATTTACAATACCATCAGAAATAATAAAATATTTAGGAATAAATTTAACCAAGGAGATGAAAGATTTATACACTAAAAACTACACAATGTGCTGAAAGAAATAAAATATTTAAGTAAATGGAAATATATCCCATGTTCGTGGATGGGAAGACTTAATATTGTTAAGATGGTCATACGTCCCAAAGTAATCTACATATTTAATGCTATCTCTATCAAAATCACAATGGCTTCTTTACAGAAATAAAAAAGCTGATATTAACATTCTGATTGAATTGCAAGGGATCTCAAGTAGCCAAAACAATTTGGCAAAGAACAAAACTAGAGGATCAAAATTCCCATTTCAAAACCTACTACAAAGTTACAGTAATAAAAAAAAGTGTGGTACTGACGTAAAAATAAACATATAGACCAATGGAATACAATTGAGATTCCAGAAATAAACCCATATGTCTATGATCAATTGATTTTTTGTTTTTGTTTTTGTTTTTTGTGTTTTTTTTGGCCACACCACACTGCACATGGGATCTTAGTTCCCTGACCAGGGGTTGAACTCACACCCACTGCATTGGCAGTATGGAGTCTTAACCACTGGACCACCAGGGAAGTCCCATATGATCAATTGATTTTTGATAAGGCTTCCAAGAACATTCAATGGGGAAAGTAGAGTCTCTTCACAAATGCATAGGCACATGCAAAACTTAACAATGAAGTTGGACTGCTACCTCACACCATATAAAAAAAGTAACTCAAAATGAATCAGAATTATAAATATGAGGGAGAAACATAACATACAACTCAAGAGAAAACATAAGGGTAAATACTTATGGATTTAGCAATGGATTCTTACATATGACACTAAAAGCATAAGCTGCAAAAGAGAACAAAATGGAAACAATCCAATTAAAAAATAGGGAAAGGACTTAAACAGATATTTCTCCTAAGAAGATATACAAATAACCAATAAATACATGAAAAAATGCAACATTGTTATTCATTAAGGAAAATGCAATCAAAACCACAATGAAATACCACTTCACATTCACTAAGATGGCTATTATTTTAAAAATCAGAAAATAAGTGCTGGTGAGGATATGGAGAAATTGGAACCTTCCTATATTGCTGATGGGAATGTAAAATGGTGCAACCACTGTGCAAACAGCTCTTCCTCAGTAAATTAAACTTGGAATTTCCTTATACTCAGTAATTTTGCTCCTAAGTTTTTACCCAAAATAATTTAGCACAAGTGTTTGAACGAAACTTGTACACAGATATTCATAGCAGCACTACTCACAATGGCCAAAAGGTGGAAACATCCTAAATGTCCATTATTGGAAGAATGGATAAACACAATATGGTATATCCATTTAATGCAATATTATTCCGCCATATAAAGCAACAAGGTATATGCTAAAACATGGATGAACCTTGAAAACATGCTAAGTGAAAGAACCAGACACTGGAAAGACGACATATTGAATAATTTCATTTATATGAAATATCCAGAATTGGCAAACCCATCAGAAAGTAGATTAGTGGTTGCCATAGGCTGAGGAGAAAGGAGAATGGGCAATGACTACTTAATGGTTACAGGGCTTCCATTTGGGTTGATGAAAAGTTCTGAAACTAGGTGATGGTGATAGTTGCACAACCTTGTGATTGCTGTTAATGACACTGAAATGTATATTTTAAAATGAATAAAATGGTAAATTTGATGTTATTTGTATTTTACAACAATAAAATGCAATGAAGTACTCATACATGCTAAAACATGTATGAACCTTAAAACGTTATACTAAATGAAAGAAACAGACACACAAGACCACATTTCATATGCTTCCATTTATAAGAAATGTTCAGAATTCTCCAAATCCATGGAGACAGAAAGAAAGTGCTTAGAACTGGAGTGAGGGTGAGTGGTGGAAATGGGGGGGGGGGAGGTGTGACTGCTAATGTGTATGAAATTTCTTTTTGTGTTGTTGAATATATTCCAAAATTGATTGTGGTAATGGTTGCAAAACTTTGTGAATATACTAAAAACCATTGAATCATACACTTTAAATGGGTGAATTGTATAGTATGTGAATTATGTCTCAATATATGTGTTATTTAAAAAGCTGACAATGAGGGGTTACTATATACCTATCAGATAGCTATAAAGAAAATAATGCCAACACTAAATGGTGATAATGATACAGAGAAGCAGTACAACTCAAATATTATTGATGAAAATTTAAATGTTGGAATTATGCTGGAAAACAGTCTGGCAGTTTCTTATTAAGTTGACCAGGAAACTACCATAGGACCCACTATTTCATGCCTAGGCATTTATTCCAGAGAAATGAAAACTGATTTTCACACAAAAACATACACAAATATGTATAGCAGCTTTATTTGTAATAGTCAAAACTTGGAAACAAGGCGAATGGTTAAACAAATGCTGGTATACTCAAACTATTGAATACTACTCAGAATACATAGAAATAAGTTATTAATTGGTACAACAACTTGGATATAACTCAAGGGAATTTTGCTGAATGAAAAAAGCCAATACCAAAAGGCTACATACTGTTTGAAGACATTTCTATAACATTGTTGAAATGACAAAATTATAAAGATGGTGGACAGTTTGTGGTAGCCAGCGGTTAAGGATGGGGTGGGGGGTAAGAGAAAAGTATGTTTGGATATAAGAGAAAAACATGAGGGATCCGTGTGATGGCATTATTCTGGTTGTGATAATGTATTATAGTTTCATAAGATGTTACCTTTTGGGGAAACTTAGCAAAGTATACAGAGGGTCTTTATGATTTCCTACAGCTGCATGGGAATCTACAATTGACTAAACATAAAATGATTTTTTTAAATAATTATGGACAGTGATGTCAGAAGAGAGCACAGTAGGAAGCTCCAAGCTCTTGTTCTCCCATGGAGACAAACAAAAAAGACGTAATTTATAGGAGCTCTGGAAAATAGTCAAGGGAAACAAGCAAGGGACTAGTCAATCAAGGAAAAGCTATATTCAAAATTACAGTATTTTTGTTCACACTTGCCCCACCCCTCCCTGGTGTGGGGTGGAGAAAGCTGCAGAACAATTCCCAATTCATTCCCTTAAACCAGATTGGTGAGCAGAGCAGACTTCATTTGCTATGTTCTAACCTGTTTTGGGGTTGCCTGAAGGACTTGTCTCTGTTTTGTCTAATTTGGATATCAGGTAGGGAGATGCAGTAAATGCGTGGGAAAGCTACATGGAGACTAAGATCTGCAAACACCTGGGGCAAGAGATTATATGTAGCGACATACAATAGATCATCTAAGCCTCCAAGGAGAAACCAAGGTAGGGGAAACTCTTTGGGGAATCAAGACATTTAAAAGCATCTATGTATATGGCGGGAGTCAAAAAAGCCACATAGAGGCTCAAGAAAGACACATGCTCAGAAAAGACCTGAGAAGACTGTAAGCTTTCCCCTTAGGCTGATGCAAAGACTCAGAACACATTCAGCTAATTAGTGAGGGATTGCCCTGGCACAGAGCCAGTCTGCAAAGACTGGGAGAGGTGGCTGTTTTTTAAATGCCCAACTTTTAAAAATCACAAAGCATACAAACAGTAAAACATGGTCCATTCAAATAAAAAAAAATAATGTGGCAACAAACTGTTCCTGAAGAAACATAGGCATAAGATTTAATGTCTTTGACTTTAAAACAACTATCTTAAATATGCTCAAAGACCTAAAGAAAAACACAGACAAGGAACTAAACGGATATAGGAAAACTATATATATACAATGAGAATATCAACAAAGAGAAAGAAATCATAAAAGAAACAAAACAGAAATTCTGGAGCTGGAAAATACAATAACTGCATTGAAATATTCACTAAGTCGTTCATCACAGCCTTGAACAGGCAAAAGAAAGAATCAGCCAACTTGAAAATAGGGCATTTGAAATTACTGAGTCTGAGGAATGGAAAGAAAAAGAAATAAGAAAGGAAACAGAGCTTAAGGAACTTATGGAACATCATCAAATGGATCAATATATGCACTATGAGTGTCCCAGAAGGAGAAGAGAGAAAGGTGCAGAGAGGCCATTTGAAGATTTAATGGCAGAGAATATCCTAAATTTGAGGAAAGATGTGAAGCTAGGAATCCAAGTCTCAAGAAACCCCAAGTAGAAAAAACCCAAAGAGATCCACTTTGAGACATATTATCAAATTGTTGAAAGACAAATACAAAGAGAGAGTCTTGAAGGCATCAAGAGAAAGGAGACTTGTCAAGGGATCATAAATAAGATTATAAGCTGATCTCTCAGCAGAAACCTTGGAGGCCAGAAGTCAGTGGGATGATATATTTAAAGTGCTGAAAGAAAAACTATCAACCAAGTACTCTCTATCTCTCAAAACACCTCTTTAAGAATAAGACAGCAACTCAGAGCCCTGTGAAAATATAAATATCTCTGTTAAATGTAAATACACTAGCAAATATAAAAACAAGGGCTGTTATAATTTTGATTTGTACTTTTTATTTTCTACTGGACTTAAAAGACAAATTCAAACACAGACAAATTCATTAAAAATAAATATAAATCTATGTTAATAGGTACACAATAATAAAGATGTTATTAGGGATAACATAAATTTGGATGGTATAGTTGTAAAGGAGTGGAGTTTTTGTATGTGATTGAAGTCAAGTTGGTATCAAATTCAAAATTGATTATTGTAACTGCAAGATATTATATGTAATTCCCATGTCAATCACAATTAAAATATCTATAAATTATGCAGAAAAGGAAATGAGAAGATAAACAAAATGTCACTACAAAAAAAATCAACCAAGCACAAAGGGAGGCCATAATGGAGGAAATGAGGGACAAAAAAGCTATAGGACATACAGAAAACTCATTTAATCATCACAACAATCCTAAAAGGCAGGCATTATCATAATTCTCTTTTTTTACTAAGGGTAAAATACAGATAACATAAAATTTACCATCTTAATCATTTTTAAGTGTATGGTTCAGTGGTATTAAGTACATTTACATTGTTGTGCACTATCATCACCAAAACTCCTTTCATCTCGCAAAACTGGGGGAAAATTATAATATATACAGAAAATAATTAACAAATCTGGCAATAGTATGTCCTTCCCTATAAGTAATTTCTTTAAATGTGAATGGATTAAACTGTCCAATCAAAAGGTAGAACAGATTACTAAAAACATGATCTAGTTATATGCATTTTACAAGAGACTCACTTTAGCTATAAGGACGCATAAAGTTTGAAAATGAAAGGATGGATATTCAATGCAACAAAAAGAGATCTGGAGTGGCTATAGTAATTAAAGACAAAATAGACTTTAAGTATAAAACTGTTAAAAGAGACAAAGAAAGACACTATATATTGAGAAAAAATCAGTTTACCATGAACATAAAACAATTATAAACATATATGCACTAAACATCAGAGCTCCAAAACATATGAAACAAACATTGACAAAATTGAAAGGACAAATAGACAATTCAAAATAATAATGGGAGACTTCAATACTTCACTTTCCAAAATGAATCAAACAACTGTATAGAATATCAATAAGGAAATTGAGGATTTGAGCAACACTATATACCAATTGAAGCTAAGAGACATGTATAGAACAATACACCACAAAACAGCAGAATACACATTTTTCTCAACAGCATATAGAACATTCTATGAATTGGTCAGGATAGACCATTTGTTAGGCCACAAACTAGCTCAATAAATTTAAAACGATTGAAATCATGCAAAGTATCTGTTCTGATGACAACAGAATGAAACTAGAAATCAATAGCTGAAGGAAAACTGGAAAGTCCATAAATATGTGGACATTAAATGACAGAGTCTTAAAGAACAAATGGATCAGAGAAGATGTCACAAAAGGAATTAGGAAATATCTTAACACAAATGTAAATGGAAACACAACATATGACAACTTATAAAATAGAGCCAAAGCAGTAGTTAGAGGAAGATTTATAGCTATAAATACTTACAAAAGAAAGAAAAATATCTCAAATCAACAGTCTAAATTTACAGCTCAAGAAAAGAAAGAAAAAGAAAAACAAACTAAATTCAAGGCTAGCAGAAGGATAAAAATGATAAAGATTAGAACAGAGGTATAAAATATAGAAAAAAATCAAAAACATTAGAGAAAAATCAATAAAAATAAAACTTGGGTTTTTTTCTAAAAGATCAATAAAATTGAAGACCAATAGCTACATTGACTTAAAAAACAGACAACATTCATAGAAGTAAAATCAGAAATGTAAGTAAGAACATTACTACTAAGTTTACAGAAATAAAGGACTGTAAGTAGGTACTATGAACAATTTTATGCAAAATGTTGAAAAATCTAGGTTAAATAGACAGATATATAGAAACACACGAACTACCAAGACTGAATCAAGAAGAAATAGAAAATCTCACTATACTTATAATGAGTAAGGAGATTGAAACAGTAATCTAAAACCCTCCCCCAAAAGAAAAGCCCTGGACCAGATATGGCTTCACTGGAGAATTATATCAAACATTTAGACAAAAACTAACACCAATCCTCCTCAAACTCTTCCAAAAAATTGAAGAGGGCACACTTCCTAACTCATTCTATGAGTCCAGCATTACTCTGATACTAAAGTCAGATAGTGCAAGAAAGAAAACTACAGATCAATATTTCTTATGAATATTGAGCAAATACCCTCAAAGAATACAAACAAACTGAATTCAGCCACATATCAAAAAGATTATATATCATGACCAAGTGAGATTTATCCATGGAATGCAAGGGTGGTTTAACATATGAAAATCAAGCAATGTAATGCATCTGTCTTAGTCAGTGTTCTTCAGAGAAACAGAACCTTGGTGAAGTTCATGGATTGAAAGTTTTAATATTGTTATCAAATCCATACTAACCAAAGCAGTCTTCAGATTTAAGCAATCCCTATCAGAATACCAATGACTTTTATTGCAGAAATATAAAAATTCCATCCTAAAATTCATATGAAAGAGCAAGGAAATCTAAATTTCCAAAACAATCTTGAAAAAAAAATGTTGGAGGACTCACACTGCCTGGTTTCAAAATTTACTACAAAGCTATACTAATCAAAGGAGTGTGGTACTGACATAAAGACAGACACATCAACTTGGAATACAACAGAGAGCCAGAAATAAACCCTTATATATACGGTCAAATGCTTTTCAACAAGGGTGCCAAGAAAATTAAATGAGGAAAGAGACTTTTCAAATAATGCTTTGAAAATGAGTATCCACATGTAAACATAGAGTTGGACTCTTACCTAACACCATATACAAAAATTAACTCAAAATGGATGAAAGGTTTATACATAAGAGATAAAATTATAAAACTCTTAGAGGAAAACAGTGGAAAAGCCTCATGACATTGGATTTAGCAACAATTTCTTGGATATGACAACGAAGTATAGGCCACACCAAAAAAATAGATAAATAGTACTTCAACAAACTGGAAAACTTTGTACACCAAAGGACACTATCAACAAAGTAAAAAGGCAAACCACAGAATTGGAGAAAATGTTTACAAATCCTATATCTGATAATAGATTAATATCCAGGATATATAAAGGACTCCTACAACTTAAGAACAAAAAACAAATTGCCCAATTTTTAAAGTGGGCAAAGGACATGAATAAACATTTCTTCAATTTAGTTGTACAGATGGCCAATAAGTACATGAAAAGATGCTTAACATCACTAATCAGTAGGGAAATGCAAATCAAAATCACAATGACGTACCTCTTCATACCCAGTAGGGTGGTTATTATTTTTCTAAAAAGAGCAGAACATAAAAATTGTTGGTGAAGTTGTGGAGAAAGTAGACTCTTTGTGCTTTGCTGGTGGGAAAGTAAAATGGTGCAGCCACTGTGGAAAATTCCATAGTAGTTGTTCAGAAAATTAAACATAGACTTACCTTATAATCTAGCAATGACACTTCTGGGTATATACACAAAAAATTCAAAAAAAAAGGATTCAAACAGTTATTTGTACACACATGTTCATAGCAGCATTATTCATAGTACCCAAAAGGTGAAAACAACTCAAATGTCCTTCAGTGGATAAATAGATAAACTAAATGTGGTACATACTTTGTAATGAGTTTTGAAATCCAGAAGTGTGTCTTCCAACTTTGTTTTTCTTTCTCAAGATTATTTTTGCTATTCAGGGTCCCTTGAGATTCTCTATGAATCTTAGGATGGATTTTTTCTGTTTTTGCAAAAACATTGCTGGGGTTTTGATGAAGATTGTGTTGAATCTGTAGGTCACTTTGGGTAATGTGATGGTTACTTTTATGTGTCAACTTGACTAGGCCACAATACCCAGATATTTGATTAAGAATTATTCTAAATGTCTCTGTGAAGGTATGCTTTAGATGAAATTTACACTTAAATTGTTAGATTTTGAGTTAAACAGATTACCCTTCATAATTTGGACAGGACTCACCTAATCAGTTGAAGGCCTTAAAGAGAAAGACTGACCTACCCCAAGCAAGAAGGAATTATACTGAAGACTCCTTTTGGACTGGAACTGAAACTCTTCTCTCGGTCTACAGCCTGCTGGTCTACCTTGCAGATTTGGGACTTGCATAACCTCCAAAACTGTGTAAGCCAATTTCTTAAGCTAAATCTTTTCCCCTTCTTTCTCTCGATAGAGAGATAGATGATAGATAGATGATAGATGATAGATAGATAGATAGATAGATAGATAGATAGATAGATAGATAGATAGATAGATAGATAGATAGATGATAGATAGATAGGCAGTATATGTACACTGTTGGTTCTGTTCCTCTGGAGCACCCTAATACAGATATTATTGACATCTTCCGATGCATGAATAAGGGATGTCTTTCAATTATTTGATGTCCTCTTTAATTTCTTTCAGCAATATTTTTTGTTTTCTGTGCACATGTCTTTCACTTCCTTGGTTAGGTTTATTCTTAAGTTTTTTTCTTTTTAATGCTATTGTAGATGGAATTACTTTCTTTTTCAGATTGCTCACTGTTAGTACATAGTAACACAGCTATTTTTTGCATGCAGATTTTGTATCCTATAACTTTAATGAATTCATTTATTAGTTCTACATTTTTGTGGAATCTTTAGGATTTTCTACACATAAAATCATGTCATCTGCAAACAAAGATAATTTAACTTCTTCCTTTCCAATTTGGATGTCTTCTAATTCTTTTTCTTGTCTAATTACTCTGGCTGGAATATCCAGTACTACACTGAATAGAAGTGGTGAAATAGGGCATTCTTGTCTTGTTCCTGATCTTAGAGGAAATGCTTTCTGTCCAATTGTGTATTGATTTTATATCCTGAAACTTTGTTCAGTGATTCTTGTTTTACAGTGGCAGAGAGCTTAGCTGAATCACATCCTGTAGTTATGTGGAAATCAAAATTTGTAAGCAATAAACTTGGACATTTAGTTGAGGATATTTCCAAAGAAATTATTCAAGGTGTGGCTTGGTTTCTTCTTGCTGCTTATAGTGAAATGAGAGAGGAAAGTGTAAATTGAGGGGCGACCAGTTCAGCCTCAAGGAACCAGGGCTTGATGATTTGGAAATTCTCAGCCTATCCAGATTACAAAGGACAATAAAAATAGGAGATACAATTAGGATAAAGTGTCCACTGTTGAGAAAGCCAAGAGTGTAGCTGGAAAACCTTTTTCTATGCCTTAAAAATATCAGAAAGTCAGAGTATTCAATCACACAGAGAGCTCTTTGAAGAAATTTTTCCTCAGACTCATGAATACCCTCAGCTATCACAGCAGAAATCAGGAATAGAGAAGGAATTATCCAGGAAAAAATCTGTGAAAGAGCATCTTGTCTAAGGCAGTGGCTCTCTGTGACATACACATGTAAATCACAAAATTCTTGAGATTAATAATGTTATACCAGCAGACACATTGTCATCCGGGGCTGAATAGGATACAGGATAAAATTTGGGAGTCTTGGACTCCCAAAATTCGATAGGCAGAAAACAGGCTGAAAAAACTACTCAGCTAAAAACACATGTGACCCTTTATGTAAAAGAAAATGTGGCAATGAGGGCAGAGCCACAGGCCTAGAGGGTGGAGCCATAGACATAGAAGTTAGATCCATGAGGCCACAGAAAATGATTCCCATCTTGAATCATCCTTGAAAACTAATGTAGATTGATTGCCCATTTGGATTTCAAAATTGCTCAAAACTGGTGATTTCTTTTATCCTTCCATTTTCTTCAGTTTTAAATGGGAATGTCTATAATTATTGTCCTATGTCCCTTCCACCATTGTATTTTGGAATCAGATAAAAATTCTTTTCCAGTTTCATAGGTCCACAGATGGAGATAAATTCTGCCCTAGGATGGATAATATCCAGAGCCTCAATCATACCAAATTTAGGTGCTGTTGAGACTTGGATGATATTTTAGACTTGAGTTGATGCTTTTGAGACTTTTGGGAAACTTGGGGTGTGATTAATGTATTTTGCATTTGAGATAGACATGAATCTTTGGAGGCCAGAAGGCCAACTCTGTTAGGCTTGAATAATTGTCCCCCAGAGATGTCCACATTGTAATTCCAGGAACCTGTGAATATCTTACCTTACATGTCAAAAGAGACTTTGAAGATGTGATTGAATTAAGGATTTTTGGATGAGGAGATTATTCTGGATTATCAAGCTCTGCCTTTTGTTACCAGAAGGGTCCTTATAAGAAGGAAACAGGAGGCTCGGAGTCAGAAAAGGTGACGTGCCAACAGAAACAGAGGGAGAGAAGGAGATGTGATGATGGAAACAGAGGTTGGAGTGACACAGCTATGAGCCAAAGAGGTTGGAGTGGCAAGGCTATGAGTCACTCTAAGGAGTGACTGCTTAATGGGTATAGGGTTTCCACTCGTGATGATAAAAATGTTTTGGAACTAGATAGAGATGATTGCTGCACACATTGTGAATGTATTAGATGCCACTAACTTGTACATTTTAAACTTGTTCATTTTATGTTATGTGAATTTCATCTCAATTTTTAAAATAAAGGGAGAGAATGATAACACAAAATTCAGGATAAACATACCTTGGATTGGTGGAGGCAAGGGACATAGTGTATGAGGGGGAGGGTCATCGTAGGCAGATAATAGTTTCTGTTAATGTTCTAATTATCAGGCTGGTTAGTAGGTTTATGGTGGCAATTATAAATTAATAAGTAAGTAAACAAATTAATAGGCAAATAAAAATATATCAAAATATAACTAAAATATCAAACGAGAAATTAAACTTCTAAAATATAATGCAAATAAAAATGTGCCAAAAAGACCAAAGACAAAAAATCTCCTACTTCTGAAAAGAGAAAAGATATATAAACAAAAAATTGAAACTCTTTCCCACATTTTATAAAATACTTCATAAAAACCACAGAACAATATTTAAAAGACAATTTCCTAGCAGTTTTCTACTTAACTTAATGACATATTCCTCTTAAAAGACTTCTATCTTAGCACTTAAAATCTATGCATAGAAGGCCTCTCAAACCATGCCAGACCAGACCTTTATACCTGCAGAAAGACATAGCTCTAGTACATGCAAGGGCCATATCCTCACTACTTAATGTGCAGTGTCAGATGCTCTGGGTTCAGCGAGTCCCACTTGTTCCCTGACATAGTTGATATCTCCTGCTATTTGATGCTAGTGAGCTTTGGTATTTGATTTCCTATGGCTGTTGACTGCTACCAATTGTCTGTTTACCATAAAACTCCTTCATGTACATATCCAAAGGGATGAGGGAACTGATAGGCTGACTCTTGGGAGGGAATCAGCTGTAACAAGGCTGGGAACTATCCTTCAAGGTCTGGGTCAATTCTGAAAGGGGAGAATGATGTTATTAGGAAATGTCTATATGAAACATGAAAAATTTAGTATAACATTGCCAAAAAAGGGAAAAAATAGTGTACTAATCAACATCAAGTGCATAAGCGTTAAAAAGTAATGATTTGGTGGTTGGTAAAATTCACTGCCAACCATTTTTAAAATTAAGAAATTAATGTATATATCATAAGAGATAAGAATGAGAATATATGGTTTATAATAGGATAGAAATAAAATTGCCCCCTAAAATCACAAAATCAAACTGTCTCCAAATTGTAAAAACAGAATACAAACTACATGTGTAAAATTTTTTTAATGTTTCCTTTACTAATTCTAAATTATATCAAATTCATAAAGAAATTATGTAAATCATTCAGTTTCTACCAATTTGACCTTTGAGTATTTTCATCAAAATACTTAAAGACTATCCAGTTAATACAAAACAAACTGAGTCATTTTCTGCCCTATCAAGGTTATCACCTCACAAACCAGTTTATATATTTTTCTCAGAATAAGCCCAGAAGCTGGTTCCTGGTTTTTTGCCAATATCAAGAACACTAAATGTGTTGGAAGGAAAGTCTCGCCCACCCTCCTCATCCCCACCCCTCCTCCCTCAGCTGGATGGCATGCCCTGTTGTGGGATGATTTTCAGCCCTGGCCTTTTATCTTTATTTGACCATATGAAGGTGACCTCCAGATTCTGCTGTTCAATTCTTTCTTCGCATACAGGACCAAGGATGGTCGGCGGTCAGGTGGTGGGGGACTGGGATTAGTTAGAGTAAGATCAGAACGCTCTTTGCTGGAGTGTAATTACATCCCCATTGTAAAGGGAGGATGATGTAAGCAGTGATTGAGTGTAAACAACATTCACAGAAGGAATGTAGGTGGCTCCACTCCCAGAGGGAGGGTAATTCCTTCAGGATGTAAGCAACACCCTCTTTTGGGGAACCAGTCATCTGAGCTTAATGGATGGCTGAGATATGTCTCTGTTCCAAAAGAGTCTTGATGAGGAACCTCAGAGTCAAATAAAATCTGGGAACTCTATAACTAAAAATTATATTAAGGGGATCAATTCTGTAAGGGATAAATCTTCATTCAGAAACATGCTGTGGTCTTGGGCTGAAGAGAGCCCTGCAGGGAGATTTCATGGTTAGTATGTTAACCAAGAATAATAATATCCTGCCCAAAATAGGATGCTTACTCCCTAAGCCAGTCTCCACCTACACAAACTTGGCCTTGAACTGCTCCCCACATAATCTGGACAACCCCCACTTATATAAGATTTTCCCCCTCATCTTCTCATTATGCCTATTATTACAGGAAGTAGACATCTTATTGTTAATTTGTTGATGTTAAATAGCACTTATATGTCTTTATTGTAACTTTAACAGAAATTATCCTCATGTGGAATTTTAGGTTATTGTTATTTGAACTGTTTATTTAACTCAGGAGTATTTTCTCTTAAACTCTAGTCATTCTTCTATAAGGAGCCTCACTTCTGCTCTGCACATTTCTATGCCTATCCCAGTCACACATAGAGATTTACACTCCTTAACTACGTCTCTCACCCAATGGGTCCTCTTCCCACCTTCCTGGTATACCTGAAGACAACTCCCCAACCAGACCTTGGGGTTACCCACTCCAGAGCTGCTCCTTCCATAGAACCAGGTCCAGACTGCTGCTCCATTATTATTTAACACCCAGTCCCCAGAGAAGCATATAACTCTCCATCTGTAAGCTTCTTGCCATGACCATCTTTGATTCTCTTTATTATGAGAGTCAGGCTTCTCTTTTATTCCACCATGCAGGGGTTTTCCTCATTTTTTTTTCAAACAGACCCCTAATACGTCAGACAATTTAGAATCCTCATTATCAATATAGTCAAACACCTCCACCAGCTCCAAACACAGCAGTGTCCTTCTCATCATTACAGGTAAGTCTTTGGACAGCCCCATCTACATCAAGTCCTTCTTAATACCATAGGCAACCTCTCGTTAGCCCCACCCATACCAAGGTTCCTTCTATTCTTTATTGCAAGGCTTCTAGTCATACCCTGGCAAACCAGGGTCCTTCTCTTCTGTGTAAGCTGGTGTCTGGGCAGTTGCAATCGTACAAAAGTTCTTCTCTTCTCAATTGGCTTACCTCTGACTATGACAGGATCCTTCTCTACAAACAGTTCTCTTTTATCTCAATACATGCCAGGGCCTTTCATATCATGTAGGCAATCCTATGCTCAGCTTTGTCAACACTAGGGTCTTATTTTTCTATCAGAAGACTTCTCGTTACGCCTGCCCATAGTAAGTGTTTTTCTCCTCTTTAAAGGCAATCTATGGATAGCCTTCCCCATGTAAGGGTCTTCTTCATCATACAAGCAGGCTTATGGGTAGCTCGCTCACTCTAGGGTCTGTCTCTGTTGGCAGGCTTCCAGTTAGTTCCACCCACATCTGTTTTCCACGGGACAGTTTGCTCACGTGAAACTCTTCATTGTACAGAAAGACGCGTGGAGAGCTCCGCCTTACACGTGTGTTTGTTTTTGCATTGGCTGATTTTCGAGCTAGTGTCACTATAATAGTAGGTATTTCTCTTCTCTATAGGCAGTCTTCTGATCAGTTCTGCCACATCAGGGTCCTTCTCATCACTACAGGTAGGCGTTTGGTCATCACTATCTACACCTGGGTCCTCTTCTCACTACAGGCAGCCCTCTGGTTAACCGTAGTTTACCATAACCTTCTACAACTTGATTTTTTTCATCAAACAATTCTGGATTGAATTCAGTCTTCTTACAGATAATTTATTCTTCATAAAAGCTGCATAGTATTCCTTTGAGTGGCTTTTACGGTATTTAATTCACCTACTTCTGTATTAATGAACATTTAGCTATTTTTCAGCATTCCAAGTGATATTATGTGGAGCACTCTCTTACATGAGTTTTCCTTAAGCACACAAGTATTTTCTAGGGTACACACATAAAAGTAAAAATTGCTGAATCTTAAGGTAGTCAGATTGTAACATTTTTTAAAAATTAATTTATTTATTTATTTATTTATTTTTGGCTGTGTTGGGTCTTCGTTTCTGTGCGAGGGCTTTCTCTAGTTGCAGCGAGCAGGGGCCACTCTTCATCGCGGTGCGCGGGCCTTTCACTGTTGCAGCCTCTCTTGTTGCGGAGCACAGGCTCCAGATGCGCAGGCTCAGTAGTTGTGGCTCACAGGCCCAGTTGCTCCGCGGCATGTGGGATCCTCCCATACCAGGGCTCGAACCCGTGTCCCCTGCATTGGCAGGCAGATTCTCAACCACTGCCTCACCAGGGAAGCCCGTAACTTTTAATAAACACTGACAAATTACCCTTTAAAACGGCTGCGCGAATTTACATTCCCACACATAGTGGATGAGAATGTTTCCTTTCCTTACCCTTCTTGTCAAAGTTTGATATAATTTTTTAAAATTTTGCTGAAATGATGGGTGTGAATTGGTGTCTCATAATTGATTTATTTTTCCCACATTACAGACACGGTTGTAACTCCCTGTATACTCCTCCCTAATCCTATTTTATTTTCTCTGTTTGCATAGTTTTAAACTTTCTCTACATGTTTTTGAATCTAGATACTTTAAGTAGTGTTGTGTTGCAGTTTTAAAATTTTCATTTAAATGATGGTATACAGTATATATTTATTTGCAACTTTTTCAGTCAAAATTATACTCTTGAAATTAATCGACATTGATATGTGTAACTTTGGTTCATTATTCTAATATTAGAGTAATCCATTATAATGATTATACCCAAATTTATATATTATTTTTCAAACTGCTATGGATATTTAGGTTGTTACCTATTTTTTGTTTGTTTTACCATTTCATACAGTGCTGTTCATTTATGTTTCTTAGTATGCACATGTTTAAGACTTTCTATAATATATACCTAAAAGTAGATTTCTCAGGTAGTAAATATTAAGTATCTTCAAATTTACTAAATACTATTAATCTGACAGTGTATAACATCTTATTTTTGTTTTAATTTGCGTTTCTCTGATTACAAGTGAGGTTGAGCATCTCTTGTGTTTATTGACCATTCAGATTATTTTTTTCTCTGAATGGGCCTTTTCATATCCTTTGCCTATTATACTGGGTTGTTTGTCCTTTTCTTATTGATATGTCAGAGTTCCTTATGTGTTTTTGTTTGTGTGTCTTATAAACCTTCCTCCATCCTGTTTTGGCTTGTTTTTAACCATTGTTTATAATGGTGTGTGTGTGTATGTGTGTACCAGTTTTAATTTTTTTTTCCATCTGTCATTCATTTATTAGATGAGTATTTAATAAGCAATGACATTGTACAAAGTTGGTCATATATAGTGTTCAATGTACACAGACGAGTTATCTTAATCAGGTAGGTTACATAGGAAATGTGACCACAATGAGAGATTTTACTAGTCCTCTTGGTTTGGACAGAAACCAGGGAAACCAGGGGCAATTGATGAAGTTGCAGGGTACAATAAAGGTGTTTTATTCTAGTGAGCAAGTAGGAGACAAAGATTCAAGACAATAGCAGCTTGGAACTGGAAAAAATTATTTTTTCCATGTGGTAATTAACATTAAAATATTTCAGAATAATAAGTGTGCTGTGTATGTTTAGATGTCAACTCCAATTTATACCCATAGGGTGGTTAATAGAATGTGAATTGACCAAATCTAGAATAAAACATCTTAAGATAAGGTGATTTTTGTACACGACATCTTCTTTCTGAATTAACAAAAAGAGTTTGCTAGCTGCCATAAGACTCAATAATAATAATGAAGTCAGTGTGGCTTAAAATAGAGAATTGAACAGGTCCCAACCCCCTTGTATGAATAGGACATAAGGTAGGGCAAGGCCAGTGGCTCCTGCCAGGTGTGCATGTTCCAAGATTTGCTCCTGTTGCTCTGCTTCTCCCCACTTCAGAGGGGACCCAGGTTCTGATAGAACTTCAAGCCCAGAGGACCTGTCACAGCTGCTCACGGCATCCACCATGGACTGGGACTTTGCTTCACAGAGAAGGACTTCCTCAGGCTGCAGACTGGTTGTTTAAATGTTCTTGCCTGTGTTACATTCAATGTACACACAACCAGCCGAATTTAACCTAAGCCCGAGGAGACCAAAGGAGACCACCTGACACTGTCTTGTCAGTCTTGCTTCCTTAAGAAACTATTTCCTGTACACTTTTTTTTAATAGACCTTTATTGGAGTATAATAGCTTCACAATACTGTGTTAGTTTCTGTTGTACAGCAAAGTGAGTCAG
This sequence comes from Balaenoptera physalus, assembly GCF_965194825.1. Taxonomy (NCBI): domain Eukaryota; kingdom Metazoa; phylum Chordata; class Mammalia; order Artiodactyla; family Balaenopteridae; genus Balaenoptera; species Balaenoptera physalus. The sequence continues at coordinate 49,647,796 of NC_138903.1, forward strand.
TCATATGCATACATATGTCCCCATATCCCCTCCCTCTTGAGCCTCCCTCCCATCCTCCCTATTCCAGCCGTCTAGGTCATCGCAAAGCACCGAGTTGATCTCCCTGTGCTATGCGGCTGCTTCCCACTAGCTATCTATTTTACATTTGGTAGTGTATATATGTCGATGCTACTCTCACTTCGCCCCAGCTTCCCCTTCCCACCCCGTGTCCTCAAGTCTATTCCCTATGTCTACATCTTTACTCCTGCCCTGCAACTAGGTTCATCAGTACCATATTTTTTTTTAGATTCCATATATATGCATTAGCATACAGTATTTGTTTTTCTCTTTCTGACTTACTACACTCTGTATGACAGACTCTAGGTCCATCCACCTCGTTACAAATAACTCAATTTCATTTCTTTTTATGGCTTAGTAATATTCCATTGTATATATGTGCAACATCTTCTTTATCCATTCATCCATCAATGAACATTTAGGTTGGTTCCATGTCCTGGCTACTGTAAATAGTGCTACAGTGAACATTGCGGTACATGACTCTTTTTGAATTATGGTTTTCTCAGGGTATATGCCCAGTAGTGAGATTGCTGGGTCATACAGTAGCTCTATTTTTAGTTTTTTAAGGAACCTCCATACTGTTCTCCATAATGGCTGTATCAATTTACATTCTCACCAGCAGTGCAAGAGGGTTCCCTTTTCTCCACACCCTCTCCAGCATTTATTGTTTGTAGATGTTTTGATGATGGCCATTCTGACTGGTGCGAAGTTTTCTTCTTAACATTATATTGTTAATCATCTTTCAATACCCTATTGGAGCTATTATTATGTTTGACCATCAGGGCTAGATTAATCTATCTTACCAGTTCTTGATATACATGACTGCTTGTCTATGTGTGAATTATAAAAAAGATGCTGTCTCTGACAGGATATAATTTGTGGGCACATGGTGACTGGATGGCTCCTCTGTATGAATTAGAAAGAGGTACTTGCTATGGATTTACACAGCCCCAGGACCAGGGTGCATGGTTTGGAAAACAGCTCAGGCAGCATACAAACAAACACACTACCCATTCGTATGGTACCTGTTTTTCTAGAACAACATATGGCTTACTCATTTTTTCTTATGTATTATTTCCTGTCTACACTCCAATAGAAACAAGTACATATCTATACTTTATAAATAGACATATACTTAAAATGAAAAAAAAATCATGCATGCATTTGAAGAGTTTCTTATGTAAAAGCAAGAAAACTTAAATATTTGCTCTTTTTTATTACAATTACCTCTTTTAAAAATTTGGGTATCATTATATACTCATAGCCCTTTAAAGACTAAACCAGTTTTAATTAATCATAATATATGCATCAAAAAGTCACAGTTTGGTAGCAGGAGCCCCTTTAAGTTGACTGTCCATCCTTTTAACACTGCCTCTGACGTGCTTGAAAGCATTCTTCTTTGTAACAAGAGGATTTATTTATTAGACATATCTGATTTTTTTCCTGCCCCCAAACATGTATCAACTACCTTCTTTACCAGTTCTTTTAGTGGGGACCAAAGTCTGGGTGCAGGAATGCTTTTGAAAATTGATGGCAGGCAAACGTACTACTTCCACTGCTGCTGTTGTTGGGCCATTAATATGTGTGTGTGTGTGTGTGTACCCTACTTTGCGTATGATGCAGTTTCATCAATCACTAACATTTTTGCCTGTATCAACATTTGGGGTGGGTAGGAGCCTAGAAAACAGGATACCCACAAATATGAGTTTATTTTTTCCACAGCATATGCAAAATGCTCTGGCCTCTTTTTATGGAGCACACTTAAGAGACAAGGTACCAAGTCCTTGGTTGGCATGTGCTAGCCTATTCCCCGTGTCTCTGTCCCTGTGTAACATACCTTTTAAGCTTTAGCTCAAGCAACTCCTCCTATGGGGAGCCCTTCTAATTCCTATCATTTGGGTTAGGTTTTCTCTCTCTATGCTCTCCTAGCATAGTGTCTAGCACTCATCACACTGTGTTTTTTCTCTTTACTTGTCTGTCTTCCTCTATTTAGCTGTGATATCCTCTTGAGTTGTGTCTTATTCATCTGCTAGACATATTACATACTGCTTGTAACATGGTAGATGCTCAATACCTACATATTAAATGTTTTAATGAGGCTTAAAGAAATAAAATACACAGTGATGACCTAGTTTTACTAGTCTTAAGATTAGACTGTGTTCCCTGGTGAAGATGGAAGAGAAATTGTACAACACTAGAGGCCTTACTTATGGGATAAAGAACTACTGAGAGCTAAGATGCTGCCAGGCTCTCTGGGGTTGTCATAATAAGCTGAATGTTTCAGGATTAGTCCCCTGCTTTGCCCTGGTCAGTCCCCAACTGGGAAGGGGATCCATTAATTCTCTATGGGGAGGTGGAAGCAGCATGTTTATTAGAGAAAGCGTCCCTGAGTCTTAAAAGATGAGTAGGGATCAGCCAAGCCAAGGCAATTGGGAGTAGACCATTCCAAGTAGAGGTGGCGACTTGAGCAAAGGGACATAGACAAAAGATGGGGGTAGGTGTGGTGAAAATCCCAGAAGTTCAGTGTTTCTGGGAGGTGATTATGAAGGAAGGAAGCTGAGGTGATTAATTAGCCTGGAAAGGTAAACAGATGTGGGATTCTGGAGGGCCTTTTATGCTGCATTAAGTCATAGGATTTTATGTTGGAGTGGAGAAACAGAAGAGATTATAGTACAGTGAGTAAAAGCACTGTCAGGCTACCTGGATTTGAAACTCAGCTCTGACTTTTACAATCTGTGTGACTTACGTTTTTTTAATCTTATATTGTTTCCTTTATAAAGGGAGAATAACAAGAGTACCTATTTCATAGGGTTGTTTTGAGGATTAATGAGTTAAATCACATATAGTGCTTAGAGAATTCAATAAGTATTAGCAGTTGATGTTGTTATTATTAGTAATTTTTATATTTATACAGTAGAAAGATCAATCTGACTGTTTGTATGGAGGATGATTTGGGGTAGAATAGGACAAGAGTGGGGAGGAAACAATAGGGGGATTAGTGTGTCCCCCAAGAGCTCCCATTGATATTTGCTGGATATTATTGAGGTATAGTTCTATGTGATGGTTTTAATAAAATCACATACTTTATAGATGGATTTTGTGCAGACTCAGTTAAATTAAGCTGTCCCATTTTGTTTTTCCTAAGAATGCCCTTGGGATGAACTTACTGGAAAGTCAAACTCTGGAGCTTTAAGGAACTTGCATGTCATGGCTAAACTTTGAGCCTACTGTCTTCAGAGTACAGTTCAGAACTCAGTTCCTGAGAAAGTGACCTGAGAGAGGGAAGTCAGCTGTTTCCCAAAATAAGATTGAAAATGGCACAGTTTATCTCTAGCATGGATTTGAGACTAACAGAGATTATCTTCTGATAAATACCATCTTACTCTAAAACTCAGGTTACACATTTTGCTGCTTCCTTTATTTAGTAATTTGAATGTGATTAAGTGGGTATAATAAAAGGGTCGGAAGACATAGGCTGTGGATCTAGCTCTGCGACTTACTTAGATACGTAGTCTGAATTATTATGTAGATCTCAGTTCCCTTATCTGTAACATGGGGTTAATAATACCCACTATGTTATCTTACAGGACTGTCATGAGAATCAGTTGAGATCATCTATTTGAAAGCACTTGACAAAAGGCACTTTAAAAATGAAATGATTTTTTAAAACATTTAAGAATGACTCAAAATATAATTTGATCTGTGCACGTGTTTGTTCCTTCATTAAATGAACTCAGCAAGAGTTGAAAGATATGCCAGACAAGCACCTGTTATACAAGTCACCTTAGTTTGCACATAGTTCAAAATTTGTAGGTCCTCATATGGGGACTCCCTGCTTCCAGTGAAAACTCAGGAATTCCACCTTGAACTGTTTTCCTGCCAAAAAGCTCTTTTTTAGTTACTTCTTTGTTTTGAGTTCTGTTCCAGAACACTGGGGTTTCTCCAAGTCTAACCATTAATCAATGAGACATTGGTGCCCCCTTTTCCAGTACTTCTATCCAGCCTTCTGATAAACTCTCTAGATGAGATACACTGCATCAAAACCGGTGGCTCAACAAGGGCTTTGAGAAGTGCCTCAGAGACCTCTGTCCTTTTGGAAGTCTCTCTCCACCTATCTCTCCACTAAAGATGGATCTAAAACTAAAAAATCCTGGGTTCTGGTGCAGTCTCCATGGCCAGGTCCCAGGGCTGCTGGACTGGGACATGGGAAATGAGTTCTTCCTGCCTTGCACCACAGACCAGTGCCCCTTAGCTGAGCAGAACCTTGCCAAATACAGACTCAGAGTAATGGAGACCCCAAAAGTACCTCAAGAGAGGAGACTCAGTCCTGAAAAAGATAGTCCTAACTCTGAACTCAACCTGTGGATGTGGGTGAATCCCAACATTGTGTGCCCCCTTGGCAGCCAGGAGGCCCCAAAGCCCAGTGAGAAAAAGGATCTGGCAAGCATACATCCTTCCCCTCAGCTACTCCCAAAGGATGAAGTGTCTAACTGCTCAGAGGCCACAGTGATGGAGTCCCTGCCATCTTCCTGCAGCAAGCAGTCTCCCCCACAGAAGCGGTTCACCTCTTCCCCAAGTGACTGGGAGCTCACAGAAGAGGAGACTGAGGAACAAGATAACAACTCCTCTGTGGCCCTCCAATCCCCAAACAAAGGGGAGTGCTTCCAGAGCCAGAAGCTATGGCAAGGCGACAGCCAGGAGAGGAAGTCCTGGCCCCGGCCACCCCTCAATTACAGACACCTAATTGCTCTGGCACTAAGAAACAGCCCCCCATGTGGCCTCAATGTGCAAGAGATCTACAGTTTCACCAAACAGCATTTTCCCTTTTTCTGGACAGCTCCAGGTGGCTGGAAGAACACCATCCGCCACAACCTCTGCTTCCTGGGCAGCTTTGAGAAGGCGCCAGTCAGCCTTCAGGATGGGTCCAATGCAAGGACAAGGTCTGGACTCTGGAGGCTTACTGAGGAGGGACACCGCCGCTTTCAGGAGGAGACTCGTGCCTTAGCCTCTGCTAGGAGGGAGAGCATTCAACAGTGCATGAGCCAGCCACATGTGATGACCTCCCTCTTTGACCTTTGAACAACCACTGCTCCATTTCTGGAACACTGCCATCCTTACTGTGCCTACCTATGCCCTGATTGGCCCTCATTAATCCCTAAGCTTACCCCACCTGGTAGGTGCCAAGCCTGTATTTAACTACTGCTATAAGGATGGTATTAAATAAAGTGAGAGGTGGATACAGAGGAGGCAAAAGCATGGAAAGTTGCATAAGGGCAGTGGCAGTTGTTCTGCATTTTGAGCACAGTAGGAAATCCTAGGAACAACGGCATGGAAGTTAAGGAGGGAAGGGCATATTGAATGAAAAAAGGAATTCTGTTTACTGGAGAGTATGCTGACACATGAAAGCAAATGGTGGAGTATAAAGCCTCAAATGCAGGATGGATCCAGGCCTTCGAGAGTCTCAAATGCCATGTGAAGGTGTATATGCTTAAAGAGAACTGGGTTTGATGTTCAAAGCCTGAAGATTCAAATGTCCCCCTTCTACCATTCGTCAGCTATATCACCTTTTTGGTGACCCATTTTACCCTTCAGGGCCTTACTTTTCTCTTTATGATCCTGGACTTCTCAGCCTTGTTCTGTTGCCATCCAACTCCAGTACTGACAAATAATTCCAAGCAGCTACTTTTAGTTTGGATATTGAAAGCCCTTGAATTGAGCCTGTATTAGCCCAAGCCTTTTGAGGACAAAACTTTGCTTTCCATTCTTTCAGTTATCAGACCTTTATTGAAGAAATATCAGTGTGTCAAGGTCCATCTTAGGTGCTGAGTTTAGTGGGAGACAGACATATAAACAGATATTTGTAATATAAATGTAATGAAATAGATGTACAAGGTTGCCATGAAAATGGGGAGATATTTTTTCCTAGGAAAGGCATTTTAAAGGAAATACCTTTTGAGCTAGTTTTGAAGAACAAATAAGGATTTGATGGGCATATAAACTAGAGAAAAGACATTACAGAAGCAACAGTGTGAACAAAGAAAATGCAGTGTTTGGGGGAATGGTAGGAAGTTCAATGCGGCTTAGTTATGTTAGGGACAAGAGTCACAAGAAAGGTAGGCAAGAGGTCTTTCCTGTACTACTTAGGTGTTCGACTTTGTCTTGTGGGCTATTAGGAACTAGGAGGTATAAGTGATGTTTACTAAAAATAAAAACAAACAATAATAAGCATTTCAGCATTTGGCTTTCTAACTTCAAAATTCTTTTTAACATCTTTTCCATACAAGTAGTTTCCTTTATCAGATTCAAGCATTGCTTTCTGCCTTTTATGTTAGTATATCGTTAAAGAAATATCCGGGAGAAAATATATTAGATTTTTAAGTATGCATTTAGTTGCAAAACCTTCAATAATGGAGTTACAAAAATGCCTGTAAAATACAAAAGCAATAAATTCAATAGAGTTGTAAATCAGTTGAAAAGTTTACATTTTTTGTAATGGTATATTATAGCTCATACAAAACTGTATATTAAGGTTGAGTTGCAAAATCAATGTTTAAACAGTATTCTTTGAAAAAATAATTGTAGATGCTATTTCTGTATCATTAGGCAAACAAAGTTAACAGAATACCTTGGAATTAATAAAATATTCTGGCTATAAGTATTCAACATTTGCTTCTCTTTTTTATTCAAAATTAACACATAAGTTAAAGAGCCCTTTGTGAAATTAACAAAACTAATTTTATCACAAACTACATTTCTAATAATGTAATATGTCTATTTTTTAATTTTTCCAACAACACAGACTTGTATTTTCAGAACTGAACCTGAATTTTCTCCTGCAACTTTGCACCTTTAAGCTTTGAAACCCTCTATTCCATTTTTCCTGAACCTTCTTTCTGCTCTAGTTGGAAAAAGCAGTGGCTGGGCATGACACTTCACTTCTTCAGTTATCTCAGATGATTCAGATGAAGGCAGATCTTCCTTTGGAAGAATTTCTTGCTCTTGCTTTTCCTCTTCACCACTATCATGGTACTTAAAGTGACTTCTTCATGGTTACTGCTCTCCAGAGGTCATCCTTATTCACTGATGCCAGCAGCAGTGCTTGCACTGTTGTAACTATTCTTTCCTTTGGGAGTCTTCAAAATCAGTGTTGGGGAAGTGGGGTGATGCTCACCATTCACCACATAAATGAAAGCTTTGTAAATGTCAGTAGGTGCTTTGGTATTTGTCAGACCTGGTATATAGTTAATACAGATGTTTTTTCCCTTATGCTTGCTTGCCACTGCCTTCCCATTGAATTTGTAAGTGATATTTTTTCCTGTATTTATTTGAACCCAAACTTTCAGGTTGAGCAGAATGAGAAAAATATATGGATGGCACAGGATTATGTTAATCTAAGCTAGTGCCATCATCCATTGATCCTGCACCCTACATTTGTAGCCTCAGTTTGAGAACTGTCTGAATAAGAAAGTCGGTTATTTTACGTAACGTCTACATGCCTCTTTTCTCTGCCTTTCTCCTTTGAAGAGATTTCATCCTCTTCTTCATCTTTAAACACAGTATGAGGATTTCTGTCAAACTTAGTTATCAAATCTTCCTTTCTCTAATTCTTCAAGAACCCACAGTTCTTCTGTATCAGTAGGCAAACTGCCTTTTAACTGTTATCCCTTCTGCTAAATATGCTTCAAAATTATGTACTTGACTGGGGGGGGGGATCAGTTTGAAGGACGCTACTAATCACTTTTCTCCAACTTTTGTGTCACTTTTAGAATCTTTTTTGGGAAAAGGCTTCAAGTGCTTGTGGCCAATTTCAGGCAACTCTTCTGTCATTACATCTTTGAAACAGAAATTCATATTTTCTTGAAATAATATAATACTTGCCTAACACTTTTTTTTCTCTCCTGATACTGAATCAAGCAAATAGCTTGCTTTTTAGAGCACTTATAAGTTATCTAAAAGTGCAAGTTACTTCACTAGCACAGACACATCTTCCTGCCATGAAGGCAGGAGGGCCAAATGGTACCATAGCATTGTAAAGACAGTCTAAATATGGGATATTTTTTGAAGGACATCAAAATTACCTAATAGGACATTCTGCCAAAGCTGGATTCTTTCTGCGGATTTGAGGAGTTCGCATTCCAAATCTTTGAATACTGACTCCACTGGGAAAGTGACAGAGGCGGCAAAGACAGCTACAGGGACCAAAAGGCTGATGGCAGCGGGTACCAGGGCCGGGGTCAGGAATGACAACATGGCGGGATTCAGGTTCAGCAACAAAACGACGGGGTCGGGGTAGGGGAAGACATGCAGGGTTCAAGAGGGGTGGTAGGGACAGAGAGGGGTTCAGTGTGGGCAAGGCCAAATTCGGGCTCGAAGGTTCCAGCTTCCTAGTCCTTGGCAGCGATGGGGGTAGTTTTGCTGGTCTTGAGCTGGGTTTCTTTAGCAAGGACTGAAGGAAGAGGGCGAGGAGGGGCTGCTTAGCCGCGCACACGGTGGAGCCTGGGGCAGTGGCAGCAGCTAACTAAAGCTTTCTGGGAGAAGGCTTGGATGAGCCCCCCTCGTCCCAGAACCAATGGCCGCAGTCGGCACCTGGAAGGAGGCTGAGGCGACTTCTGCGCGTTTCTAGTTGTTGAATTTAATACTGGCAATAACCGTAGCGCCACTGTCACTGTCGACAGTACCGCTAAGGTCACACTGTACACTCACGGAGGAGCTTTTGAAAATAGGGGATAACAAATGTGCATTTAAAACTTGGAACTCAATTCATCAGCCTCCCTGCCCCCATGTTGTCACCGCTCCCAGCTTCACTAGCCTCTGTGATTATAAAAACAAAAAGCAAATGGCCACACCCACTTTAGGATGAGGAGCTCTCAAATGACCAAATAAATCATGGGATCAGTTGTTCCCACACCCAAGTCGAGGGGAAATCATTCCCAGAAACACTGAGAAACGGAACAGGGTTAATGCCCTTAAAGAGATTAGTCTGGTAGGGACAGAGCTGGGTGCATAATGGAGAGGAGCACATAAAGGGCCTAGACTTGGTCAACTTTGCACATTATTTTACTACCATAAACAAGTTATTTCATAGCTTCTTTCTCCTCACCTGTAAAATAGAAATAATATTGGCTTTAAAGATTGCTATAAAATTCAAGGGAGAATCTATGTGGAAAGCGCCTGCTGTATATAATAGGTGCTATGTGTTTATTCTCTCTCACCATTTAGAATTAATTGCATTACAGAAGACTAAGTACTCTGGGCTAGAGGTCAAACAGCGCCACCAGCTGGCTTTTCTCTCTTTGGGTTATTGCGAATGAAAAAGTAAAAATTAGCAAACAGAAACCTCAATTAAAAGAGAGTTGAGAGGCCAGAAGGGGGAGCTCTCACACCCTAGGACCAAAACAGAGCCCAACAGGAAGAAGAAACACTTTCTCTTCTTTCCTGGCAGGAGCTCAGCCAATGAGAGACTCATGACTTAGCCAATGAAAAGCCACTATACGTTGAACTCTTAATTCCTCCAGTGAACTCTGTGTTTACTATAGCCCTCCTAACTTCCTTTTTCCCTCTTTAAAAGAGTTGTCCTCTCCTTGTTGAGGGAAGTTGCATGTGGCTCACCATGGTTGCAGACCCTGAACTTCAATTCTTTGCTGATCCCAAATAAAACCATTTTTGCTGTAGAAATAACTGTTAGTCTAATTGTTTTAGGTCAACATTTTGGTGGTCCATACGGGGATCCAGAAAAGACTCCCAATGACTCCGAGACTGGTGAGCAAACAGGTACAATACCAACATTGAGCCCATTGTTGCTCACTGCTTCTCTCCTTGACCCTGGGGTTTAAGGATAAGTCTTTCTCCTAGATCCAAGCTTCTGCCTTTTTGCATTTTGAAGCTCTCCAGGTTTTATTTGAGATCTATTTAAAGGTTTCATCCTTTCTGGTTAAGGACTTGTTCTGTATGTGAGTACTCATTTGGCACTTCAGCCTGATTTTTCTTTTCTTTTTTTCTTTTTTTTGAAATCAGGCTCTTCCGCTGGTGGTTGCCAAGGGGGAGGGGGTTGGAAGAGACATAGACACAGACATAGAGAAGAGACTTGTGGTTGCCAAGGGGGATGGGGGAGGGCGGAGAGATGGAGTGGGAGGTTGGGGTTAGCAGATGTAAGCTTTTATATATAGAATGGATAAACAACAAGGTCCTACTGTATAGCAGAGAGAACTATATTCAATATCCTATGATTAACCATAATGGGAAAGAATATAAAAAATAATGTATATATATGTATAACTGAATTACTTTGCTGTACAGCAGAAATTAACACAACGTTGTAAATCAACTATACTTCAATAAAAAATATTGATTAAAGAAAAGGCTATTCCAACTGGAACTGTGCTAACCATTGACCTGATTCGTTTTGGAACAGGGGATGGTCCTCCAGAAACTGGCTAACCTTTACCTCATTCCTTTTGGAATAGGGGCTTTTCTACTGGAACTGCACTGTTAAGCCTTCAGCCTGACTCTTCCAAAATTGGGCTGTTCCATTTCAGCTCTGCTGTGTAACCTTCAGCTGACTCCTTGGGGACTAGACTGTTCCCTTAGAACTAGCTGGTATTAGGCCTGCATGCTGTTTGAGCTGTTTAAGCTGTTTGAGCTATTTTAGCTGTTTGAGTTCCAAGCTGTTCAAGCTGCTTGATCTGTTTAGGCTGTTGAAAATTATTCTTTTACTCTACAACAAAGAAAAACTTGTGAGAAATGAGATTCCAGTTATCTAAATATTTTGAGGGTGCTCCCCCTTTACAGGGACCCTGGCCGATTTTATGTTTAAAACCATAGTCCTTTCTCATGCACATTTATAACTAAATGGACAGACCTAACCAAAAGAAATTTAGAACATCAAAAGCCATTATGGGGAGCTTTTGAAATCCCCAAACTTACTTTCCTTAAAATTGAATTGGGCAACCATAGCTCTAAAATTTCCAAAATTGAATAGTATGCATATTTCATTGGTATTTTGAGGCTTCCAAACATTACCAGGAGCCAAAACCTGCCTCTGAAAAATGAGGTTTTAAGATTAACTGAGGCAAATAAATGGTTAAAGAAAGATAAGGTGGCTTCCAAAGCTTCATGCTCCTCCTCCCCAGCTCTTTTGTCTCATGCTCCAACTCTGGCTCCATCTTCATCCTCTACCCCAGCTGCTTGTGATCAGGCCCTGCCTCCTTTCTTTCTATATTGCCAGTACTTCCTCTATGCCCTTAGTTCCCTCATGTTAATTCTCTCACCAAATTTTCCTCTCTCCCTGAAACTCTCCCCCGATCTACACTTTTTCTCTGATCCAATCAGAACTTGTCTCTTTAAAATTAAGCCTTCTGAGGACACAGGAGCTAAATCCTTAATTTATTATATTCCATGGACTAAAGCTGAACTGCAAAGATGCTCTCAAGTAACCAAAGATCCTCACAGATTTGCTGAGGAATTTAATATAGTCACTCAAACTTATCAACCTGGTTTCTCTGACTTACATCAGCTAGTTCATATGCTTGTTAGGGAAGGCCAGGCCCAGCATTGGATGAAGACCCCTAATTGCGAAAATCCTGAAAGGTCTCTAGAATTACAACTGGAGACCAGACTTGGGCAATCACTAGGTGACTTCATTGGGCCATACCTAGGGCTTCTCCAAGGCCTATTGATTGGAACAAAATTCCAGGTTTGCACACAAAAATCTGTTTGTGACTATTACAATTGACTTCAGATTGTTTTTAAAGAAAAGTTCGGTCTTCCTTCAAATGTTGATTCAACCTTGGTAACTTTTAACTCTATGTTTATTAATGTGCTAAAATGGATCTTTCCCATCTAGTGTAAAAGGACCAGGATGGAATGGGAAACTATGTCCACTCCAGATTTAGTTAATCTTGCAAACCAGCTCTATTGTACTCTAGATGTGTCATGTAAAGGAAGACAGCCAAAATTCTTACTCCTCAGATCCATCAAATGAAGGCTCCCAAACAAACCAAAATCCTTCCTAGTTTCTGCTATTATTGCAAAGAGCCAAGACATTGGAAAATAGATTGCTAAAAATGTAAGTGCTTTAGGCACCTTCAGCCTCTAACCAGCTTTCCAACATCCTCCTAATTCTCAATGATGGGACACTGAGGCACTACAGGAGCTCTTCCCAATCTTCCCTCCTCATCAACTTGGAGAAACATTTCTCCAGTTTGTGGATAAATCTCTTCCAGTCCTAATTGACACTGAAGCCACACTTTCAGTGTTCAGCCCACTAACATAAAGCAGCCCCTGCCTCACCTCTATCCATTTATTAGGCCAAGATTTCTTAGAGAAGTAACATGCCAGAATTTCCTTCTCCTGAAAGGGAGAAATAATTCTAGAATTTGACAGTAGTCATCAAAGCAGCCAACCAGGTGAATTAAAATGTTCTTTGAAATATTATATTTGTTTCATCTCTGATGATACTAGATCTGATTCTAGAAACACTGATTATTTATCCCTATTGAATCAGCTACCATGCTCTTTACGGGCAAAATCACCTTCCATCAAGATTCAAATAGATCCCACAAAACCTCTCCCCAGAATTAATCAATACCCTATAAGTAAACAAGTCTCTTCAAGGTATAAAGCACATAATAGAAGATTACAAGGCTCAAGGTCACATTATCTCTTATACTAACCCCTATGTTTCTCCTATTTTACCAGTGAGAAAGTGTAAAGGGTAGACGTTTATCTAGGACTTCAGAACAATAAAAAAATGATTGTTATCATTCAACACCCTGTTGTTCTGAATCCTCATACTTTACTAACATTCATTCCCACCACATGTAATTTCTTTACTGCAACTGATTTATGGAAGACATTCTTGTATTCCAGTTGAAGCTAGCCAATACCTTTTGCTTTCACTTGGGAAGAAAAACAATTCACTTGGACAGTAATGCCTCAGGGTTTTACTGAGAGTCCTTCTTATTTCTCACTAATCTTGAGGAATGATCTGGATGATATAAAGTTCCCTACAGGTTCTACCTTGTAGCAATATCTGGATGATTTGCTTCCTTGCTCTCCTTCTCAAGCCTCCTCACAAGAACACAGGATCCCCTTACTAAAGGTATGCCTTAAAGGGACATAATGTCACCAAAGAAAAATTGCAGTTTCCTCAAACCAAGGTTTGATATTTAGTGTATCTGATATCAGAACAAGGGCTACACCTAAATTTAGATAGACTTCATGGTGTCCTAGGTTTCCCAAAACCCAAAACTAAGCACCAACTATGAGGTTTTCTTGGGCTAGTTGATTATTACCAAAATTGGATTTCAAATTTCTCTGTTATGGCCAAACCTCTTTATGCTTTACTAAAGAACAAAAACACTGACCCAATTTTATGGGAAATACTGGACAACATAGCCTTTAAGGCCTTAAAGGAGAGTTTAATAAACCCACCTACCCTTGGGCTTCCCAATGATCATATTCTCTTTCTCCTTTTTGTATACGAAAAAGAAGGGAATGCCCTTGGGATACTTACCCAAAAACAAAGGGACCACCATTGACCCATAGAGTATTATATCTAGCAACTAGACCATGTGGCACAGGGATACCCCCTTCCTTTAGAGCCATTACTGCCACTGTCCTTTTGACTGAGGCCACCAAAAAAGTAATCGTGGTATCCTCTTTAGCCATTGTTGTACCTCATGCAGTAGAAGCCCTCCTGAATTCTCATTACACTCAACATTCCTCTGTCAGCCACCTCACCTCCTATTTTGAAGGCCTTAAGTTAACTGCTCCTCACATAACTCTTTCATGTTGTAATAACCTTAACCCTGCTACTCTTCTCCCCTCCATCACCAACAAAGTCCCTCACAACTGCTTAATGCTGACACATCACCTCCTGACTCCTAGTGATAATCTGCAGGGAACTTCTTTGAGTAATCCTGACTTCTGATGGTTCACTGATGGTTCTTATTTAAAAGGTGGCAATGGTAAATATTGTGTTTGGTATGCTATTTGCAACTTTTTTTATATTGTTGAGGCAGGACCTTTACTTATGGCTACTTTGGCCCAACAGACTGAATTATACACTTGTACACAGGCTTGTACTTTAGCCAAGGCAAAACTACCAATATTTATTCTGATAGTAGATATTCTTTTGGAGTAATTAATGATTTTGGAGTGTTATGGAAGCAACATGGCTTCCTTACTTCCAATGAAAACACGCTTAAAAATAGCCCCTTTGTTCAGGAATTATTGGATGCAATACTTTTATCTGCCATCTTCACAGTTATTCAGATTTCGGGGCATTCTACACTTGACTGTCTGGAAGCTAAAGGAAATCACCTTGCTGACATTTCTACAAGAAATGCTGCTCTTAAAGGAACAAACAGCAGCCAAACCTCTGTTATGGTCCAAAGTGATATTTTCCCAAATGATAACTTCCAAAAAATGGCTATAGAAGCCCAACAATTGACCTTAGAAGAGGAAAAACAAGATTGGAAATTCAACAATTTTTGGTTGAATAAAAAGAGGAATCTCTGGTTTGGACAAAATAATAACCCAATCCCACCAGAGACTCTAAAATTTCCACTCCTCACCACTGTACATGTATTAAACCATTGGTCTGCTGACAAAATGATAGCATTCATGAATCAGTATTGGTGGGAAAACATTAACAAGGCCACAAAATGTGCCTACCTCACTTGTTCCACTTGTTTGAGGTACAACCCAGGGCAGCCTGTTCATACTGCTCCTGGAAATTTTAAACTGCCTAATGGGCCATTTGAGGTCTGGCAAGTGGATTTCATACAACTTCCTCCATCTAATTGATATAAATAAGTTTTAGTCATGGTCTATATATTTTCAGACAGGACTTAAGCCTTCTTTGCAGATAGGCTACTGCCTCTTCTGAGGTTAAATTCCTTTTGAAAAAGATTATCCCTACCTGGGGAACTCCTCAAGAACTTCATAATGATTGAGGAACCTATCTGACTGGTCAGGTACTTCAACAAGTCTGTGCTGTTTGGCCAGTCTTTACAACACTTTCACCTACTTACTACTCTCAATCATCTGGTTTAATTGAATGCAGTAACAGCATTTTTAAAACTCAATTGGAAAAATTGGTAGAGACCTTCCAAATACTTTGGCCAAAAGCATTGCCGTTGGTCTTTCTAAATCTTAGATCCATGCCTTTTGGAACTCATAAACTCTCACCCTTTGAGATAGTCACATGCTGCCCAATGCACTTGGCTCCTGCCTCTTTTGACCCACAACTGATTAAAAGAGCTAGCCTCCAATATTGAAAAGGTACAATTACTTCTATTAAAAATAATCATGCTTTGGTAGATCAATCTTTTCACAGTACACTCTCAGGAGATGAAGATCTTTAGCATCATACCTTGTAAACTGGAGATATTGTCTATTGGAAAAGACACCTCCAGAAGGACTCTCTTCAACCTCACTGGAAAAGCCTATATCAGGTACTTCTAACCAACCTCTGTGTCACCAAACTCCGGGGAATAGAGATGATACACCTAAAGATAGCACCAAACCTGATTATAACTTCCCGTCATCTGGTGACATGAAAGTAAGTGTTTCCTGGAATTGAAGTAGATGACATCTGATTAGACAGCTTTCCTAAGATATCCAGCCAGGCCTGTTGGAAGTTTGTCACCAAATCTTTGATGATGACATAATGTTTCAGATGATCTCCAATGTCTATGATCTCGACAACATATGAGCTTTAGGTAAAAAGTGTCTGTGAGTTCTCCCTCCTACTCCTCCTTGTCACTCACATGTGACCTCAATAAGTTTCAATCTGTGCACTTTCCCTCTGCCATGGGACACTACACCCAGGGAAGTTCCTTCCTGGCATTGAGGGACAAAAAGCTGCTGAAACTGGAAAACCTGACTCTTGATCATTGATGCCTTCAGGGAACAACCTTGATCAAAGGGGGGAAATGTGAATATTAGTAAACAGAACTGTAATTAAAATAGAATCAGGAGGACAGAAGGGGGAGCTCTCACATCCTAGGACAATAGCAAAGTCCAACAGGAAGAAGAAGGATGTACTCTTCTTCCCTGGCAAGAGATTGTCATAACTCAACCAGTGAAAAGCCACTATACTTCGACCTCTCAATTCTTCCAATGGACTGTGTTTACTATAGTACTCTTTTCTCCCCCCAGTTCTTTAAAAGAGTTTATCTCTCCTTGTCATGGCAAACTTGCACATGGCCAGCCATGGTTTCAGACTCTAAATTGTAATTCTTTGCTGATCCTGAATAAACCCATTTTTTGCTATAGAAATAACAGGCAGGCTCTTTGTTTTAGGTCAACAAAGTCCACTTTCTTTAGCTTGTTAAGGGACAAAATAGAGAGAAACAAGTTTAGCCCAATCATTATTCCTAAACATCTAGCAGAACTCTTACTATGTTCCCTTGAGTTCTTGCTTTTAAAGAGACTTGCTGAAGCAGTTAGTGGTTAACTGCCACAGTGGAACTTGCTTTCAAATGAATGGGCTTCACCAAGGGAAAATTTTATATATATACTTTTTATTTGTATTATTTTTGTTATAGTAAATCATATTAAATATATATTAAATTTATATAAATATATATAAATATTATATATATACACACATATATATGTGTGTGTATGTATGTATGAAGGTTTACTGGATTGGGGACAGAAAAATTCTTTTGGCAATTATAAATTTTTTAAATTCTGAAATGCTATCATTCGAACAGTAAATAGGCATATACAGTACAAAAATTCAAAAGGTCTGAAAGGATATATTAGTGAAAAGTTAGTTTTGAGCCATTTTTGATGGTTTATTTATAATTTATTCAATCTGTCAAAAGATAATTTTTGGAAAAAGGTAAAATCATGACTCTCATACAAATATAAAAATGAACAAGTGGTATTTTATTTTACTCATTCAATGGGGAAACATGGCAGACGTTATAACCTGTTCAAAGGCAAAGTCAATATAACACAGATTCATATGGATTAAAGGAATGTTGAGGTAAATTATAAAAGGAGGCAAAGTGGTTTTCCAACTGGGAGGGGAGGTAATTAAATCTGAACCTGAAGGTATTCAATTTACATATATCTATTAGTTACCTACAATTTACAAAGATTTGCAAAATAGCTCAAAGGCAGCGAACATGGCTGGATTATAAACAACCCAAGGGCCTTCTATAAACAATGAATCATTTTTCACTGAAGCAGAAAATGTTTTTCAAAAGGTGTCACCCCTCTCTCTTTGATCAAAATAGTCTCAAAGAAAGATTATCTTTGCTCACAAAATAAGACTGATCTATCACATTAGATTTAGTCTAATTATTTACATAGCTGGAACAAGAATTGGTACTATACCACATAAGCTTTCTTAGATTTGCTTTGCTAAAATTACAGATTAGACTTTTTTAAAACTCTCCTGAGGCTAGAAAGCCAAACCAAGAACTCACTACAAGATTTCAACTGTAGTACCTATAAATTGGGGCAAATTCTTCTTTTCATGGTTCCCCAAATACACTAAAACTTTCCTAGACTTGCCAGGAAGTGACCTTTCTTATGTGAAAAGCAGGGAACCATGTAAACCAGATGCCAGGTCAGTTTTCCAAAGAGAGCTTTGTAAGAATTGGCTCAATAAAGTCAACCTTAGATTCCTATAAGTATTTGATCATCTCTGATTATATAAACATCATTCTCAAATATGGCATTCTAGTCAATGTCTTGGTTACATAACCACTGTTTCCAATTATATACTAGTTACAAGGAAGACAGGTTCTTCTTGAACATAATATATATATATATATATATATATATATATATATATATTATACATAATATACATAATATATACATATTATATATATATAATATATAATGCACATAATTATATTGCCATGAAAATAAGACTAGGCAATAATAATTTTCAAATTCTGGAGGAGTTAGGCAGAAAGAAAAAGATATCACTTACAAATGTTTTATTTCTGTTTATAAAAGTATAGTCTAATGAATTGCTATGGGTTATAAAAAGAAAAGGGAAAGGAGTTTCTTATATATCCAGAAGATAGAACATTAAATATCAACAATATTCCAAACAAAATCCAAAATTATTCCTCATCCCAATGTTAATTGAGTCCAATGCAGTAGATTATTCTTCTGATTGATCTTGGGTTTAGCATTCTCATTAACCCATCTGATTCTCTACTAGAATTCTGGAAATCCTGACATCCTCTGGAATAGTGTCAAAGTTACATAAGCAATGCTATCATAAGCCTGTGTTCTGAGACAGATTTTCTTTATTAAAGATAAAAAACTCATCTGACTGGAAACATTTTTGGTGAAGCAACAGAATAATACAAAAACTTTTGTAGATGACAAAAAACTTGAAATGGCTGTGGTTAATTTATTACTGATAATTTTCAAAAATAAAAGGTCAGTTGCCAACTGAAATGGCAACTTGCTGTTTTCTTCAGAATGCAAAACAAAATAATAATGTCAATCCATAAGAAATTTAGTGAAATATCAAAAAACAAAATGAATTAACTTTTCAAAGAAAACAGTGGACATTCTTTTAATGTATAAAGATGGATGAACAATACAGACCATTCCACCCAATGATAGGACAGGACACATTTTTTTTCAAGTGTCCATGGAACAGTCTCCAGAATAGACCATACGTTAGGCCACAGAACTAGTCTTAATGAATTTAAAAAGATTAACCTCATACAAAGTGTCTTTTGAGATTACAAGGGATTGAAACTAGAAATCAGTAGCAGAAGGAAAACTGAAAAAATCCACAATAAGTAGAAATTAATACATTCTTAAACAATCAATGGGGACTTCCCTGGTGGCGCAGTGGTTAAGAATCTGCCTGTCAATGCAGGGGACACGGGTTTGAGCCCTGGTCCAGGAAGATCCCACATGCTGCGGAGCAACTAAGCCTGTGCGCCACAAATACTGAGCCTGCGCCCTAGAGCTCATGAGCCACAACTACTGAGCCTGCATGCCACAACTACTGAAGCCCACACACCTAGAGTCTGTGCTCCAGAACAAGAGAAGCCACCGCAATGAGAAGCCCATGCACCACAACAAAGAGTAGCCCCCGCTCACCACAACTAGAGAAAAGCCTGTACACAGCAATGAAGAACCAACACAGCCAAAAACAAACAAACAAATAAACAAACAAATAAATAAATAAAACCAATCAATGGGTCAAAAAAGAAATCACAAGGGAATTTTAAAAATATATTGAAACAAATGAAAACAAAAACACAACATACCAAAACCCATGGGATAGAGCAAAAGCAGTCTAAGAGGGGAATGTGTAGCTGTAAATGTTTATATAAAATAGAATAATAATCTCAAATTAATGATCAACATTTACACCTTAAGGAAATAAAGAAGAACAAACTAAACTCAAAGCTAGAAAAAGAAAGGAAACAATAAAGATTATAGCAGAGACAAAATAGAGAATAGAAAAATATTAGAGAAAATAAACAAAACCCAAATACTTAACAAACTAAATATGGAAGGAAAATGCCTCAACATAATAAAAGCCATATACAAAAAGCTCACAGCTAACATCATACTCCATAGTGAAGGACTGAAATTTTTCCTCTAAGATAAAGAACAAGACAAGGATATCTGCTTTCACCACTTCTATTCAACATAGTACTGGAAGTCTTAGCCAGAGCAATTGGGCAAGCAAAAGAAATAAAAGTCATCCAAATTTGAAAGGAAGAAGTAAAAGTGTCTCTTTTCACACACTTGTATTACTTATATGGAGAAAACCCTAATGGCTCCACAAAAACAAATTTAAAAAATTGTTACAACTAACAAATGGATTTAGGAGAATTACAGGCCACAAAATCAACAAACAAAAATTATTGCATTTCTACACACTAACAATGAATAATCTGAAAAGGAAATTAAGGAAACTATTCCATTGAAAAAAATCAAAAAGAATAAAAAACATAAAAATAAATTTAACCAGGGAGGCAAAAGACTTATACACTGAAAACTATAAAACATTGCTGAAAGACATTAAAGAAGATTCCAATACATAGAAGGATATCCTGTGTTCATGGACTGGAAGACATAATATTGTAAAGATATCATTACTATCTAATGCAATCTATGACTTCTTTGTAAACCCTATCAAAATTCTAATGCTGTTCTTTCTGGAAATAGAAAATTTCATACTAAAATTCATATGGAATCTCAAGGGAAACCAAATTACCAAAATAATCTTGAAAAAGAAGAACAAAGATGGAAGTATCACACTTCCTGATTCCAACTCACTGCAAAGTTAAAGTAATCAAAATAGTGTAGTAGTGCCATAAAGAGAGATACATAAGTCAACGTAACAGAGAGTCCATAAATAAACCCTGACATATATGGTCTAACGTTTTTTGACAAGGATGTTAAGAGCATTCAATGAGGATTTTGTTCAAGATGGCAGAGTAGAAGGACATGCTCTCACTCCCTCCTGTGAGAGCACCGGAATCACAACTAACTGCTGAACAATCATTGACAGGAAGACACTGGACCTCACCAAAAATGATACCCCACATCGAAAGACAAAGGAGAAGCCACAATGAGATGGTAGGAGGGGCTCAATCACAATAAAATCAAATCCCATAACTGCTGGGAGGGTGACGCTTAGACTGGAAAACACTTATACCACAGAAGTCCACCAACTGGAGTGAAAGTTCTGAACCCCATGTCAGGCTTCCCAACCTGGGGGTCCAGCAACTGGAATAGGAATTGCTAGAGAATCAGACTTTGAAGACTAGTGGAATTTGATTTCAGGACTTCAACAGGACTGGGGGAAACAGAGACTCCACGCTTGGAGGGCACACACAAAGTAGTTTGTGCATTGGGACCCAGGGGAAGGAGCAGTGACCCCATAGGAGACTGAACCAGACCTACTTGCTAGTGTTGGAAGGTCTTCTGCAGAGGCAGGGGGTGGCAGTGTCTCAGCATGAGGACAAGGACACTGGCAGCAGAAGCTCTGCAAAGTACTCTGTGGCGTGAGCACTCCCACAGTCCGCCACTAGCCCCACCAAAGAGCCAGGGTAGGCTCCAGTGTTGGGCCGCCTCAGGCAAAACAATCAACAGGGAGGGAATCCAGCCCTGCCCATCAGCAGACAAGCGGATTAAAGTTTTAGTGAGCTCTGCCCACCACAGCAACAGCCAGCTCAACCCACCACCAGTCCCTCCCATCAGGAAACTTGCTCAAGCCTCTTAGATAGACTCATCCACCAGAGGGCAGACAGCAGAAGCAAGAAGAACTACAATCCTGCAGCCTGTGGAACGAAAACCACATTCACAGAGAGATAGACAAAATGAAAAGGCAGAGGGCTAGGTAGGAGATGAAGGAACAGGATAAAACCCCAGAAAAACAACTAAATGAAGTGGAGATAGGCAACCTTCCAGAAAAAGAATTCAGAATACTGATAGTGAAGATGATCCAGGACCTCGGAAAAAGAATGGAGGCAAAGATAGAGAAGATGCAAGAAATGTTTAACAAAGACCTAGAAGAACTAAAGAACAAACAAACAGAGATGAACAATACAATAACTGAAATGAAAAACACACTAGAAGGAATCACTACCAGAAAAACTGAGGCAGAAGAATGGATAAGTGACCTGGAAGACAGAATGGTGGAATTCTCTGCTGCAGAACTGAATAAAGAAAAGAGAATGAAAAGAAATGAAGACAGCCTAAGAGACCTCTGGGACAACATTAAAGGCAACAACATTTGCATTATAGGGGTCTCAGATGGAGAAGAGAGAGAGAAAGGACCTGAGAAAATATTTGAAAAGATTATAGTCGAAAACTTCCCTAACATGGGAAAGGAAAGAGCCACCAAGTCCAGGAAATTCACAGTCCCATACAGGATAAACCCAAGGAGAAACACGCCGAGACACATAGAAATCAAATTGGCTAAAATTAAACACAAAGAAAAATTATTGAAAGCAGTAAGGGAAAAATGACAAATAACATACAAGGGAACTCCCATATGGTTAACAGCTGATTTCTCAGAAGAAACTCTACGAGCCAGAAAGGAGTGGCATGACATACTTAAGTGATGTAAGGGAAGAACCTAAAACCAAGATTACTCTACCTGGCAAGGATCTTATTCAGATTCGATGGAGAAATCAAAAGCTTTACAGATAAACAAAAGCTAAGAGAATTCAGCACCACCAAATCAGATCTACAACAAATGCTAAAGGAACTTCTCTAAGTAGGAAACACAAGAGAAGAAAAGGACCTACAAAAACAAACCCAAAACAATTAAGAAAATGGTCATAGGAATATACATATTGATAATTACCTTAAACGTGAATGAATTAAATGCTCCAACTAAAAGACACAGGCTCACTGAATGGATACAAAAACAAGACACATATATATGCTGTCTACAAGAGACCCACGTCAGACCTAGGGACACATAAAGATGTAAAGTGAGGGGAAGGAAAAAGATATTCCCAGCAAATGGAAATCAAAAGAAAGCTGGAGTAGCAATACTCATATCAGATAAAATAGATTTCAAATAAAGAATGTTACAAAAGACAAGGAAGGACACTACATAATGATCAAGGGATCAATCCAAGAAGAAGATATAACAATTATAAATATATATGCACCCAACATAGGAGCACCTCAATACATAAGGCAACTGCTAACAGCTATAAAAGAAGAAATCAACAGCAACACATTATTAGTAGGGGATTTTAACACCTCACTTACACCAAGGGACAGATCATCCAAAAGGAAATTAATAAGGAAACACAAGCTTTAAATGACACAACAGACCAGATAGATTTAAGTGATATTTATAGGACATTCCATCCAAAAACAGCAGATTACACTTTCTTCTCAAGTGCGCACAGAAAATTCTCCAGGATAGATCATATCTTGGGTCACAAATCAAGCCTCAGTAAATTTAAGAAAATTGAAATCATATCAAGCATCTTTTCTACCACAATGCTATGAGATTAGAAATCAATTAGAGGGGAAAAAAACGTAAAAAACACAAACACATAGAGGCTAAACAATACGTTACTAAATAACCAAGAGATCACTGAAGAAATCAAAGAGGAAATCAAAAAATACCTAGAGACAAATGACAATGAAAACACGACGATCCAAAACCTATGGGATGCACTAAAAGCAGTTCTAAGCTGGAAGTTTATAGCAATACAATCCTACCTCAAAAAAAAAAAGAAAAATCTCAAATAAAAAATCTAAACTTACACCTAAAGGGACTAGAGAAAGGAGAACAAACAAAACCCAAAGTTAGTAGAAGAAAAGAAATAATAAAAATCAGAGCAGAAATAAATGAAATAGAAATGAAGAAAGCAATAGAAAAGATCAATAAAACTAAAAGTTGGTTTGTTGAGAAGATAAACAAAATTGATAAACCATTAGCCAGACTCATCAAGAAAAAGAGGGAAAGGACTCAAATCAATAAAATTAGAAATAAAAAAGGAGAAGTTACAACAGACACCGCAGAAATAAAAAGCATCCTAAGAGACTACCACAAGCAACTCTATGCCAATAAAATGGACAACCTGGAAGAAATGGACAAATTCTTAGAAAGGTATAGCCTTCCAAGACTGAACCAGAAAGAAATAGAAAATATGAACAGACCAATCACAAGTAATGAAATTGAAATTGTGATTAAAACCTTCCAACAAACAAAAGTCCAGGACCAGATGGCTTCACAGGTGAATTCTATCAAACATTTAGAGAAGAGCTAACACCCATCCTTCTCAAAATCTTCCAAAAAATTGCAGAGGAAGGAACACTCCCAACCTCATTTTAAGAGGCCACCATCCCCTGAAAACAAAACCAGACAAAGATACTACAAATAAAGAAAATTACAGACCAATACCACTGATGAATATAGATGTAACTATCCTCAACAAAATTCTAGCAAACAGAATCCAAGAACACATTAAAAAGATCATACACCATGATTAAGTGGGATTTATCCCAGGGATGCAAGGATTCTTCAATATATGCAAATAATCAATGTGATACACCATCTTAACAAATGGAAGAATAAAAACCATAGGATCATCTCAATAGATGCAGGAAAAGCTTTTGACAAAATTCAGCACCCATTTATGATAAAAACTCTCCAGAAAGTGGGCATAGAGGGAACCTACCTCAATATAATAAGGGCCATATACGACAAACCCACAGCCAACATCATGCTCAATGGTGTAAAATTGAAAGCATTTCCTCTAAGATCAGGAACAAGACAAGATGTCCACTCTCACCACTATTATTCAACATAGTTTTGAAAGTCATAGCCACGGCAATCAGAGAAGGAAAAGAAGTAAAAGGAATACAAATTGGAAAAGAAGAAATAAAACGGTCACTGTTTGCAGATGACATGATATTATACATAGAGCATCCTAAAGATGCCACCAGAAAACTACTAGAGCTAATCAATGGATTTGGTAAATCCAAATTTTGTAGGATACAAAATTAATGCACAGAAATCTCTTGCATTCCTATACACTAATGATGAAAAATCTGAAAGAGAAATTAAGGAAACACTCCCATTTAGCATTTCAAGAAAAGAATAAAATACCTAGGAATAAACCTACCTAAGGAGACAAAAGGTCTGTATGCAGAAAACTGTAAGACACTGATGAAAGAAATTAAAGATGATACAAACAGATGGAGAGATATACCATGTTCTAGGATTGGAAGAATCAATATTGTGAAAATGACTATACCATCCAAAGCAATCTACAGATTCAATGTAATCCCTATCAAATTACCAATGGCATTTTTTACAGAAATAGAACAAAAAATCTTAAAATTTGTATGGAGATACAAAAGACCGTGAACAGCCAAAACGGTCTTCAGGGAAAAACCAGAGCTGGAGGAATCAGACTCCCTGACTTCAGATTATACTACAAAGCTACAGTAACCGAGACAATATGGTACTGGCACAAAAACAGATATATAGATCAATGGAACAGGACAGAAAGCCCAGAGATAAACCCATGCACCTATGGTCAACTAATCTATGAGAAAGGAGGCAAGGATATACAATGGAGAAAAGACAGTCTCTTCAATAAGTGGTGCTGGGAAAACTGGACAGCTACCTGTAAAAGAAAGAAATTAGATCACTCCCTAACACCATACACAAAAATAAACTCAAGATGGATTAGAGACCTAAATGTAAGACTGGACACTGTGAAACGCTTAGAGGAAAACATAGGAAGAACACTCTTTGACATAAATCACAGCAAGATCTTTTTTGATCCACCTCCTAGAGTAATGGAAATAAAAACAATAATAAACAAATGGGACCTAATGAAACTTAAAAGCTTTTGCACAGCAAAAGAAACTACAAACAAGACGAAAAGACAACTCTCAGAATGGGAGAAAACATTTGCAAATGAATCAATGGACAAAGGATTAATCTCCAATATATATAAACAGCTCAGACAGCTCAGTATTTAAAAAAACAAACAACCCAATCCAAAAATGAGCAGAAGATCTAAATAGACATTTCTCCAAAGAAGACATACAGATGGCCAAGAAGCACATGAAAAGCTGCTCAACATCACTAATTATTAGAGAAATGCAAATCAAAGTTATAATGAGATACCACCTCACACCAGTTAGAATGAGCATCATCAGAAAATCTACAAACAACAAATGCTGGAGAGGGTGTGGAGAAAAGGGAACCCTCTTGCACTGTTGGTGGTAATGTAAATCGATACAGTCACTATGTTAAACAGTATGGAGGTTCCTTAAAAAACTAAAATAGAATTACCATATGACCCAGAAATCCCACTACTGGCCCTATGCCCAGAGAAAACCATAATTCAAAAAGACACATGCACCCCAATGTTCATTGCAGCACTATTTACAATAGCCAGGACATGGAAGCAAACTACATGCCCATCGACAGACAAATGGATAAAGATGTGTACACATATACAATGGAATATTACTCAGCCATAAAAAGGAACGACATTGGGTCATTTGTAGAGACATGGATGGATCTAGAGACTGTCATACAGAGTGAAGTAAGTCAGAAAGAGAAAATCAAATATTGTATATTAACGCATATATGTGGAACCTAGAAAAATGGTAGAGATGAACTGGTTTGCAGTGCAGAAATTGAGACACAGATGTAGAGAACAAATGTATGGACACCAAGGGGGGAAAGTGACGGGGGGTTGTTCGTGGTGTGATGAATTGGGAGATTGAATTGACATATATACACTAATATGTATAAAATGGATAATGAATAAGAACCTGCTATATAAAAAAATAAATTAAATAAAATTTAAAAGTTAAAAAAAAATAAAGTCCAGGAGAAGAAAATTGGCTCTAGGTTGACATTGAATGCTGATTGGCTGGGGAAAGCATCATGATGCACTAATAAAGCTAATTGAAATCTCTGGGGAAAAAAAAGCATTCAACGAGGAAAGAACAGTCTTTTCAACAAATGGTGATTGAAAAATTGGATATCCACATGCAAAAGAATGATGTTTTACCCTTACCTTACAACATATACAAAAATTAACTTCACCTAAACATAAGACTTAAAATTGTAAAACTCTTAGAAGAAAACATAATGGAAATGTTTCATGGCATTGGATTTGTCAGTGATTTATTGGATATGACACCAAAAGCAAAGGCAAGAAGGAAAAAATTGATAAATTATACTACATCAAAATTCAAAACTTTGGTACATCAAAGGGAACAATCAACACAGTGAAAAGGCACTCTATGGAATGAGAGAAAATATTTACACATCATATATCTGATTAAGGGTTAACATCAAGGATATATAAAGAACTTCTAGAACAACAACAAAAAAACTCAATTAAAAATGAGCAAAGGAGAGGGATATCAAGATGGCAAATAAGAGGATATAGAACTCGCCTCCCCCCACAAACACATGAAAAATACATCCATATGGGGAGCAATTCTCCCTGAAAACAAAATGGAGACTGGCAGAAAGATTCTTATACAACCAAGGCTACAGGAAAAATCCACATGTATCAGGGAAGGGAAGAGAAGTGATCAGGTAAGGACCTGTGCCCCTGGGAGGGGACACAGAAGAGGAGGGGGATTACATGGGCTCAGAGATCCTCCCTGGGGAGTGAGCAATTTGAACCACATATTGGGTATCCCAGCCCTGGGGTCACACCAGGAGGATGAGTTCCCTTAGCTAGTTTGAAAACCAGTGGGACTGAAAACAGGGCTTTAAGAAACATAGACTCTGCTCATGAAGAGCACACACACGCTTGCTTACTCCTGAAACAAAGTAGAGAAAGCCAATTGAAATTGCCTGGGACTCTGGTTGGTTTCCGGCAAACACCCAAGTGTGCACCCCAGCCCCAGCCAAGCCCCCCCTCTGGCCCTGCTTCTTCCACAGTGCAGCACACACACGCTTGCTTACTCCTGAAACAAAGTAGAGAAAGCCAATTGAAATTGCTTGGGATTCTGGCTGGTTTCCTGCAAACACCCAAGCGTGCACCCCAGCCCCAGCCGAGCACCCACTCTGGCCCTGCTTCTTCCACAGTGCAGCTCCACACTAGGTTGAGGGCTGTGGCAGCTAAAGAGAGTGAACAGTTGTAGGGCACAGAGTTGGTTTGGACCTGGCATGACATCTGAACAGGGCAAGGGCAGCCATTGCTTGCACTCCTGAAGGCATCAGGTTGGGAGACATTCAGAAATCTGACTGGTGCAGGGACTAGAGCAGCCTGTGCATGACCCATGCCTAGTACCCACTCTGGCCCCTCTTACTATACAGTGCAACTCCACACTAGGGCAAGTGCTGTTGCAGCCAAGGGGAGTGCTCAGTTTGGGGGGACAGACTTGGGTTGGACATAGCAAGGCATCTGGATGGGGCAAGAGTGGTCATTGCTGGTGCTCATGGAGGCAGCAGATTAAGAGCAGTCCAGAACAATGAATGGTAATAGGAGAGCCACAGCCTGTGCCCCAACACATGACAAATGCCTGCTCCAGTCCTGTTCACCTCTGGGGCAAGAGTGACATTGCTGGAAGCAGGGAGAGCAAACACTAAGGGGAATGGAGCCAGCTTGAACCCAAACTTCAAAGTTTCTACTCCAGCAACTTGGGAATGGCCCACACCACCAATATGGTGGTGTAGGTCACTGAGCAGAAGGGAGTGTCTAGCTCACACCTTGCTCTGGCTCTAGCCCCTTCACCTGCAGCCCCACCTCCTACCAAGGTGATAGCTGCCAGCACAAACTGGGAAAAGACATGACTCATACTTACATCAGATTCAGCTCTCTCACCAAGGCCAATGGGCACATGCAGACTGTATAGGGATGCTCCCACACAAGGACACCAATTCAAGATTTGGATAAGTAACTCTTTCACCTAATTTAACAGAGACAGAGAAAGTTAAGCAAAATAAGAAGACAGAGTAATTTGTTTCAAGTGAAAGAACAAGAGAAAAACCCTGAGAAGACCACTAATGAAACAGAAACAATTAAACTGACAAAGAGTTCAAAACAATAGTAATAAGAGTGTTCACTTTTTTTTAATTTTATTTATTTTTTATACAGCAGGTTCTTATTATTCATCCATTTTATACACATCAGTGTATACATGTCAATCCCAATCTCCCAATACATGACACCACCACTCCCCACCCCCACCGCTTTCCCCCCTTGGTGTCCATACGTTTTTTTCTCTACTTCTGTGTCTCAATTTCTGCTCTGCAAACCGGTTCATCTGTACCATGTTCTAGGTTCCACATATATGTGTTAATATACGATATTTGTTTTTCTCTTTCTGACTTACTTCACTCTGTATGACAGTCTCTAGATGCATCCACGTCTCAACAAATGACCCAATGTCGTTCCTTTTTATGGCTGAGTAATATTCCATTGTATATATGTACCACATCTTCTTTAACCATTCGTCTGTTGATGGGCATTTAGGTTGCTTCCATGACCTGGCTATTGTAAACAGTGCTGCAATGAACATTGGGGTGCATGTGTCTTTTTGAGTAATGGTTTTCTCTGGGTATATGCCCAGTAGTGGGATTTCTGGGTCATATGGTAATTCTATTTTTAGTTTTTTAAGGAACCTCCATATGGTTCTCCATATTGGTTGTATCAGTTTACATTCCCACCAACAGTGCAAGAGGGTTCCCTTTTCTCCACACCCTCTCCAGCATTTGTTGTTTGTAGATTTTCTGATGACACCCATTCTAACTGGTGTGAGGTGGTACCTCATTGTAGTTTTGATTTGCATTTCTCTAACAATTGATGATGTTGAGCAGCTTTTCATGTGCCTCTTGGCCATCTGTATGTCTTCTTTGGAGAAATGTCTATTTAGGTCTTCTGCCCGTTTTTGGATTGGGTTGTTTGTTTTTTTAATTTTGAGCTGTATGTGCTTTATGTATTTTGGAGATTAATCCTTCATCCATTGATTCATTTGCAAATATTTTCTCCCATTCTGAGGGTTGTCTTTTTGTCTTGTTTATGGTTTCCTTTGCTGTGACAAATGTTAACTTAATTAGGTAAAAGAATAGATGAACACAGTGAGAATATTAAAAAGGAACTAGAAAAAAATTATTTTAGCTTGCTTTTTCTGAGAATATATTTTACTTTTATACTAGGACAATCCAAACTGCAGGTTGATTGTCACTACTCTACTGAATGCTTTGACAGAACAGTCCAGAACCACTCATGCCAGGTACTGGTATTTTCCAGAGTAGTCGGTGGAAATAACCTTTGGATGTAAGCTTCCTTTTAACTTATTTAAATGATTTTAACATACCCACCCGTAATATTACTAGATGAGAAAATGAAGATTTGGGTATTGTTTTATTTTACTTAGTGGTTAAGAGCATTTAAAATAATAAATATTCGATTTGATATGAGTTTGAATTTCTAAACTTCTGAAAATCCTACTGTCTCAGAAGTTGAGACCTATTCAGTGTTCATATTATAGCTGGCTCTGAATAAAATGTTTAAAACCACCACAAAGTTCAGTTCAATATATATATATATTATATATATATATATATATATATAATATATATATATATATATATATATATATATATATATATATATATAATCACTAAGCAGTTAAAACAATAGTTTTTGTTTCTGGAAAGGAAGCTTCAAAGCATTACTATTAATCCTAAAGAATACTCATTTATTCACTTTGCTGTGCAGCAGAAATTAACAAAACATTGTAAATCAACTATACTTCAATAAAATGTAAAAAAAAAAAAACTAGAAAATATAAAAAAGAACAAGTCTGAACTGAAGAATACAACAGCTTAAATAAAAAACACACTAGGAGAATTAACAGCAGACTATTAGATACAGAAGAACACATAAGTAACCTGAAAGAAAGATTGATAGAAATCACCTAATCAGAACAGCAAAAAGAAAAATAAATTTTAAAAAATGAGAAAAGTTAAAGCGACCTCTGAGACAACATCAAGCATAACAACATCTGTATAATAGGAGGCCCCAGAAGGAGAAGAGATAGAGAAAAGTGTTGAAAATGTATTAGATAAATTTATGGCTGAAACTTCCCAAACCTGAAGAAGGAAATGAATATCCAGGTACAGGAATTACAAAGAGTCCAAAAAAAGATGGCCACCAAGGCATATCATAATTAAAATAGCAAAAGTTAAATAGAGAATTCTAAAGGCAGCAAGAGGAAACCAAATAGGTATATACAAGAGAACCCCCATAAGTTTATAAGTTGATTTTTCTGCAGAAACTTTGCAGACCGAAAGGTAGTGGTATGACATATTTAAGTACTGAAAGGGAAAACCCTACAATCTAGGTTATTGCACCCAGCAAGATTCTCATTTAGGATAGAAGGAGACATAAATCACCTCTCAGACAAGCACAAACTAAAAGAGTTAATCAATACTAAACCTACCAAAAAAAAAGAAATATTAAAGGGACTTCTCTAAATGGAAAAGAAAAGGCTACAACAAGAAGTAAGACTCCATAGAAAAGTTAAAATCCCAGTAGTAAAGGAAAAACATATAGTAAAAGCTGTGGATCAACCACTTAAATAAGAAAGTACAAGGATTATGAGATAAAAAATTATACAATCAACTATAACTACAATAAACAGTGAAGGGATAAACATGGAGTTGTAAAATATGACATTAAAAACACAAAACTGGGGAAAGGGAGTAAAAAATGTAGATGCTTTAGAATGTGTTTGAACTTGAATGACTACCAGTTTAAAATACATGAACCCCATGGTAACCAGAAATATAAAACCTAAAGTAGATACACAAAAACTACAGAGAAAGAAGGAAAATAATACCAATAAAAAAAATCATTAAAACACAAGGGAAGAAACTAAAAGAAGAAGAAAAACACTGAAAAGATCTACAAAAACAACCAAAACACAAGTAACAAAATGAACCCCAATGTTCATTGCAGCACTATTTACAATAGCCAGGACATGGAAGCAACCTAAATATCCATCGACAGATGAATGTATAAAGAAGACATAGTACATATGTACAATGGAATATTACTCAGCCATAAAACAGAAACAAAATGCCACTTGCAGTGACATGGATGGACCTAGAGACTGTCATACTGAGTGAAGTAAGTCAGACACAGAAAGACAAAACCATATAATATCACTTATATATGGAATCTAAAAACATGGTACAAATGAACTTATTTACAAAACAGAAATAGAGTCACAGATGTAGAAAACAAACTTATGGCTACCAAGGGGGAAGAGGGGAGGGATAAATTGGGAGATTGGGATTGACATATATACACTACTATATATAAAATAGATAACTAATAAGAACCTACAGTATAGCACAGGGAACTCTACTCAATACTCTGTAATGACCTATATGGGAAAAGAATATAAAAAAGAGTGGACATATGTATATGTATAACTGATTCACTTTCTGTATAGCAGAAACTAACACAACATTGTATATCCAATAAAAGTTAATTATACTCCAATAAAAATTAATATTTAAAAAAAGGCAATAAGTACATACCTATAAATAATCACTGTAAATGTCAATGGACTAAATGTTCCATTCAAAACACATAGGGTGGCAGATTAGATAAAAAATAAGATCCATCTACATATTGCTTACAAGAGACTCACTTCAGAGCTAAAAACACACACAGACTGAAAGTGAGGGGATGGAAAATGATATTTATGCAATTGGAAATGAAAAGAAGCTAGGGTAGCAATACTTAGACAAAATAGACTATAACAAAAGACAAAGAAAGGCATTATATAATGATGCAGTGATCATACAAGAAGAGGAAACAAAACTTGTTAATATATATGTACTGAATATAGGAGCACATAAATATAGAAAATAAATATTAACAGACATAAAGGGAGAAATTGACAATAATACAATAATAGTAGGAAAAGTTAGCATCCCACTTACATAAATAGATCATAACAGACAGAAAATCAATTAGGAAACATTATCTTAAATGACATATTAGACCAGTTGAATTTAATAGATACTACTGGACATTCCATCCAAAAAACAGCAGAATATACATTCTTTTCAAGTGTCCATAGAACTTTCTCCAGGATAAATCACATGCAAGACCACTAAACAAGTCTCAACAAATTTAAGAGAATAGAAATTAAATCAAGCTTGTTTTCTGCCCCCCAGTGTATGAAACTAGAAATCAATTACAGGAAGAAAACTGGGAAAAACACATACATGTGGAGACAAAGCAACATGTAACTAAAAAGCAATAAGTCACTGAAGAAATCAAAGAGAAAATCAGAAAATACCTGGGGACAAGTGAAAATGGAAACAAAACACACCAAAATCTATGAGAAGCAGCAAAAGCAGTTCTAAGAGGAAAAGCAGTTCTAAGAGGGAAGAGCAATACCAGCCTTCCTTAAGAAATAAGAAAAATCTCAAATAAACAACCTAAACTACCACCAAGAGTTAGAAAAAGAACAAACAAAACCCAAAGTCAGCAGGAGAGAAACAATAAAGATCAGAGAGGAAATAAATAAAATAGAGATTTAAAAAATAGAAAATATCAATGAAACCAAAAACTGTTTTTTTGAAAAAATAAAAAATTGATAGGCCTTTAGCCAGGCTGATCAAGAAAAAGAGAGAGGAGAGCCCAATAAACAAAAAAGAATTGAAAGAGGAAAAATACCAATACCACAGAGATACAAAAAAATCATAAGAGAACACTATCAACAGTTATATGCCAACAAATTGTACAACCTAGAAGGAATGGATAAATTTGTAGGAAAATACAAACTTCCAAGACTGAATCACGAAGAAATAGATAATTTGAACACACCTATCACTAGTAGCAAAATTGAATTTATAACCAAAAAAAAGCTCCCATCAAACAAAATCCATGACTGGACAGCTTCACAGGGAAATTCTACTAAAAATATAAAGAAGAGACAATACTGCTCCTTTGCAAAGTAATCCAAAAAATTGAAGAGGAGGGAACACTCTCAAATTTATTCTATGAAGCCACCATCACCCTGATACCAATACCATGCAAAGACACTACAAAAAAAAGAAAATTACAGACCAATATTTCTCATGAATATAGATAAAATATCCTCAGTAAAATATTAGTAAACCGAATTCAAAAATATGTGAAAAAAATCATACACCATAATCAAGTGTGCTTATTCCAGGGATACAAGGATTGGCCAATATCCAGAAATCAATCTGTGTGATAAACCACATTAACAAAAGGAAGGATAAAAATCACATGATCATCTCGGTAGACGTAAAAAACAAAATTGACAAAATTCAACATCCATTCATGATAAAAACGCTAATCAAAGATGATATAGTGTCCAGTCTCACATTTAGATCTTTGAGACTGGACACTATAAAACTCTTTGAAGAAAACATAGGTAGAACACTCTCTGACATAAATTGCAGCAATATCTTTTTTGATCCATCTCCCAGAGTAATGTAAATAAAAACAAAAATAAACAAATTGGACTTAATTAAACTAAAAAATTTTTGCACAGCAAAGGAAACCATAAACCATACGAAAAGACAACCCAGGAATTTACTGAGGAAATTACACAGCAACCTCCAGAGGACAAGCTGAGTTAAATTAAGATCTGAAATAATTAGGAATAAAACTTGTCCTACCTCTAGGTTCAGTCAATTCATTCCAGTTAAGTAAACATTTACAAATCAAGCATGACAAAAATTGTGTTAATTTCCAAAGGAGATTAATAATACCTGAAAGCTATTGAATGTTTATATATATTAATTCATTTAATCATTACTACAGCCCTATGAGAAAAGTTATATTCTCATTTTTTCTTTCTTCTTTGTCAAAATTTTAATAGTGGTAAAATACATATACATAAAATTTACCATCTTAACAATTTTAAAGTGTACAGTTCAGTAGAATTAAGTACATTTACATTGTGGTGCAACCATCACCACTGTCCATCTCTAGAACCATTTTTGTCTTGCAAAATTGAAACACTTTATCCATTAAATACTAACTCTCCAATAGCCCCACCCCTCAACCTGGCAACCACCATTTTACTTTCTGTATGAATATGGCTACTCTGGGTGCCTCATGTAAATGAAATAATAAGGTATTTGGTTTTTGTGACTGGCTTAATTCACTTGGCATACGTTCTCAAGTTTCACACATGTTGTAGTGTGTGTCAGAATTTCTTTCTTTTTTTAAAGGCTGAATAGTATTCCATTCTATGTATATACAATATTTTGTTTATCCATTCATTCATCAATGGACAATTGAGATGTTTCCATTTCTATATCTCTTCAGGACTGCTTTTAATTTTGGGGTGTAAGTACCCAGAAATCGAATTGCTAAATCATAAGACATTTCTATTTTTAATTTTTTAAAGAACCATAATACTGTTTTCCATAGTGGCTGCACCATTTTACATTCCTAATAAAAGTGCACAAGGGTTCCAATTTTTCCACATCCTCACCAATACCTGTTATTTCTGTCTCTCTCGTTTTTTGTTTTTTTTTTTTTGATAGTAGCTTTCCTTATGAGTGTGAGGTAGTGTTTCAACTTGTTTTTTATTTACATTTTCCTAATGATTAGTGATGCTGAGCATCTTTTAATGTGCTTATTGTCCATTTGTATATCATCTTTGGGGAAATGTCTGTTCAAGTTCTTTCCCCTTTTTGTATGGGGGTGTTTTTTGTTGAGTTATATATTTTTGATATTAACTCTTTATCAGATATATGATTTGCACATATTTTCTCCCATTCCATGGGTTGCCTTTTTACTATGTTGATTGTCCCTTTTGATGCACAGAAGTTTTAAATCTTGAGGTAATTCAAGTTGCCTGTTTTTTTTTTTTTCTTTTGTTGCCTGTGCTTTTGGTGTCA
The DNA here is from genome assembly GCF_965194825.1 of Balaenoptera physalus. Lineage (NCBI taxonomy): Eukaryota > Metazoa > Chordata > Mammalia > Artiodactyla > Balaenopteridae > Balaenoptera > Balaenoptera physalus. Next base: position 49,683,242 of record NC_138903.1, read on the forward strand.
TATCCAGTAAACAACTGTGAAATCCAATTTCATGAAGATTTCTCCTATGTTTTCTTCTAAAGGTTTTATAATTTTAGCTCTTACATATAGATGCTTGATCCATTTTTAGTTACCTTTTGCATATGGTGTAAGGTAAGGGTCCATGGTCATCATTTTGAATGTGGATACCCAGTTTTCCCAGCATCATTTGTTAAAAGGCTGTCTTTTCCCCTTTTAATACTCTTTGCATATGCTATGGGCTGAATTGTTTCCCCTCAAAATTCATATAAGTCCTAACACCCAGTACCTCAGAATGTGACTCTATTTGGAGATAGGGCCTTTAAAGAGGTAATTAAGTAAAATGAAGTCATTAAGGTGGTCCATAATCTAACAATGACAGATACCCTAATAAGAAGAGGAAATTAGGACATAGACAAACACAGAGGGAAGATATGTGGAGACACCAAAGGAAGACAGCCATCTACAAGTCAAGGAGAAAGACCTTACAAGAAAATAATCTTACTGGCATATTGATCTCAGACTTCTAGCCTCCAGAATTGCAAAAAAATAAATTTCTATTGCCTAAACCACCTAGTCTGTGGTACTTTGTAATGGCAGATCTAGCAAACTAATACAACACCCTTGTTGAGAATCATTTGATCGTATATCCAAGAGTTTATTTTCTGGGATGCCTATTGTATTCCATTGATCTATATGTTTGTTTTTCTGCCAATACAACACTATTTGAATAAATTTTGAAATCAGGAAGTGTGAAACCTACAACTTTGTTCTTCTTTTTCAAGATTATTTGGACTCTTCAAGGCTCCTTGAGATTCCATATAAATTTTAGGATAAATTTTTCTATTTCTGCAAAAATGCTTTTGGAATATTGTTAAGTATTTCATTGAACAAGTAGATCATTTGGGTAGGATTGATATCTTAACAATATTAAGTTTTCCAATCTGTAAATATGAGATGTCTTTCTATTTATTAGTTTTGTCTTTATTTTCTTTCAGCAACTTTTTGTAGTTTTTAGTGTACAAGTCTTTTACTTCCTTGCTTAAGTTTATTCCTAATAATTTTATTATTTTAATGCTATTATAAATGGAATTATTTTAACTTTTTTTTCAGATTGTTCACTGTTAGTATATACAAATGCAAATTTTTCTGAGTTAATTTTATATACTCCAACTTTGCTGAATTTGCTTATTAGTTCTAACAGTTTTTTTGTGAAACTGTTCATGTTTTCTGCATATAAGATTATGTCATCTGTGAACGGAGATAACTTTACTTCATTCTTTCCAATTTGGAAGACTCAATTTATTTCTTTTCCTTGCCTAATTGCTCTGGATAGAACTTCCAGTAGTATGTTGGATAGGAGTGGTGAAAGCAGATATTCTTGCCTTGTTCCTGATCTTAGAGGAAAAGCTTTTAGTCTGTATTCTGTTATCTGTTGGATTTTTATATATGGCTTTTATTATGATGACATAGTTTCCTTCTATTCATAGTTTTAGTAGACTGCTTTTATTATGAAAGGGTGTTAAATTTTGTCAAATAGTTTTTCTACATCTATTAAGATGAATTTTCCCCTTCATTCTATTAATGTGGTATATTATATTGATTGACTTTCACGTGTTGAAACATTATTGCATTCCAGGAATAAATTGCATTTGGATATGAAGTATAATCCTTTTAATGTGCTGTTGAATTGTCTTTGCTAGTGTTTTGTTGAGGATTTTTGCATCAATATTCACCATAGATACTAGTTGGTAGTTTTCTTTTCTTGCAGTGTCTTTGTCTGGCTTAGGATCAGGGTAATTCTGGCCCCAAAGAATGAGTTTGGATTTTCAAAATTTTGAAAAAAATAACAATTTTTTTGGAAGAGGTTAGGAGAATTGGTGTTAATTCTTCTTTAACTATTTGGTAGAATTTACCAGTAAAGCCATGTGGTTCTTGGCTTTTCTTTTTGGGGGAGGATTTTGATTACGGATTCAATGTCTTTACTAGTAATTGGTCTGTTCAGATTTTTCTATTTCTTCATGATTAAGTCTTGGTATGTTGTTGTTTCTAAAAATTTGACTATTTCATCTACATTATCTAATTTGCTTGCACACAATTATTCATAGCACTCTCTTATAATCATTTTTTGTTAAAATTGGTTGTAATGTTTACTCTTTCCTTGATGGTTTTAGTTATTTGTGTCTTGCCCCTTTGTTAGTCAATGCTGTTAAAGATTTGTCAATTTTATTGATCTTTTTGAAGAATCAACTCGATTTATTGATTTTCTTTATTGTTTTGTATTACCTATTTATTTATCACTGCTCTAATCTTTATTAATTCCTTCCTTCTGCTAATTTTGGGTGCAGTTTGTTCTTGTTTTCCTAGTTCCATAAGGTGTAAAGTTAGACTATTAATTTGAGATCTTTCTTTTCTTTTTTTTATAAATTTATTTATTTTTTATTGATTTTTGGCTGTGTTGGGTCTTCATTGCTTTGCACAGTCTTTCTCTAGTTGTGGCAAGCGAGGGCTACTCTTCATTGTGGTGCATGGGCTTCTCATTGCAGTGGCTTCTCTTGTTGTGGATCATGGGCTCTAGGTGTGCGGGCTTCAGTAGTTGTGGCACACGGGCTCAGTAGTTGTGGCTCATGGGCTCTAGAGTGCAGGCTCAGTAGTTGTGGTGCATAGGCTTTGTTGCTCCGCGGCATGTGGGATCTTCCTGGACCAAGACTCTAACCCGTGTCCCCTGCATTGGCAGGCAGATTCTTAACCACTGTACCACCAGGGAAGCCTGAGATCTTTATTTTCTTAATGTAAACATTTGCAGCTATAAATTTCCCTCTTACCACTCTTTAGCTGCATTCCACAACTTTTGTTATATCTTGGTTTGGTTTTCATTTGTCTTAGAATATTTTCTAATTTCCTTGTGATTTCTTCTTTGGCCCATTGGTTGCTTAAGGGTATGTTAACATATTTGTGTATTTTCTAGTGTTCTTTTGCTATTGATTTCTAGTTTCATTCTATTATGAATGGAAAATATTATTTTTATGATTTTAATCTTTTAAAATTTATTAAACTTTTTTGTGGATGACCATATGGTCTATCCTGGAGAATGTTTCATATGTACTTGATTAAAATGTGCATTCTGTTCTTTTGGGGTGGAATGCTTTATATTTGTCTACTATGTCCAAATGTCCTATTATAGTGTTGTTTCAGGCTGTAGTGTTTTTCATTGATTTTATTTCTGGTTCTTCTATACAATTTTGAAGGTGGAGTATGAAATCTCCTACTATCATTTGAGCTGTCTTTTTTTCCCCTTCAATCTATCAATCTTTGCCGTATATCATAGAGCCTCTGAAGCTGATGCATATATATTTATAATTGTTATATATTTGCTATTGTCTACATGTTTTCCCTACCACAAATTCATATGTTGAAATACTGGCTCCCAAAGATGATGGTATTGGTAGTTAGGACCTTTAGGAGGTGCTTAAGTCATGAAGGTGAACCCATAACAAAAGGAATTATGTTTTTGCAAAAGAGACCCCACAGAACTCCCTAGCCCCTTCCATCATGTAAGGACACAGCTGGAGGAATCCATTTCTGTCCAGCAGCACAGATTTGTGAGGAGAGACGTCTGTGACTGGGGGAGAGAGAGGGAAGGGAAAGAAGTAGACAAGAATAACAAAGGTCATTGAAGGGACATGTTCCCTGCTGTCTGCGTTGGAATTTTAGCAGGAGGTTGGCCCATAGACCTCTGGGAGTACCCTCACTTGAGGATCCCCCTACCAGACTGTGGGAACCCACAAATCCCCAAATGCTAAGCCCACACCTCCCCCCACTCTGTCACCAGCATTTTCTATGCCAACTTTTTAATGTGCTTTCCTGAGTGTAGCCCCAGAGCAGGCACAGGAAAAGAGAAACCAAAACCTTGAGCTATAGCTCCACCTTCTGGAAAAAAGATATGTTTCTAATTGCCATTGTGTTGAACTGTAAAATCAAAGTAAAAACTAAGAAAGGTGTGTGCTACAACAAATGTGATGTCAGAGGCACTTCATATCAAACACTATGAAAAATCATGTTAATATGGTGTCACAAAAAGAAAATAATAATTCTCCAACAACCAAATCCAAAGATATGGAATATTTCAATCTAACTGATAAATAATTCATAATACCTGTTGTGAAGTGATTCAACAATCTAAACAAAAACCCAGGAAGGCACTTAAAAAAAAAACAACTTAGAAACAAAAGAAGGAGTTCTTAACCAAAAAGATTGAAATTTTTAAAATGAACCAGAGAAATTCTGGAACTGTAGAATTCAATGACTGAGATGAAAAATGCATGAGAGAGCTTAGGAAATAGGGCAGATCAGATTGAAGAAAGAATTAGCAACTTGGAGGATAGGAATTTAGAAATTACTCAGATGAGGAGAGAGAACTAAGATTTTTTTTTTTAATGAAGAAGTCCTACAAGACCTATCAGATATGATGAGAAAAACAAATATAAGAATAATTGGTCTACTAGAAGAAGAGAAGGAGAAAGGAGCAGAGAGCATATTTAGAGAAATAATAGCTGAAAACTTCCCAAACCTGGGGAAGGAATTGGACATACAAAGTTCAAGAAGCTAATAAAATGCCTATTACCTCAATGCAAAAAGACCTTCCCTAGATTGGTGATGTCAGCATGATGGAGGCATGAGTTGCTCCTTTTCCCTCCCATTTTATTTGCACCTAATTGGACATTTATAACTGAACAAAGGTGTTTCTGCACTGCATACTAGGACACAAGAGAGATCCATCCCTCCTTGCATCCAAATGTGAGTAGATTGGACCTTTAGGAGTCTGTGAAGCCAGTGGAGTTGCAGCAGCAACACTGGTGTGACAGTGATCACTCTAGCAGAAGAGGTAGAAAGTGAAAGGGGTCAGTGGAAGTATGTCCAGGCATAGGGGTTTCAACTGGAGGGACCCACTGCTCTTCAGTAAAACCTGGATTTTTTGGGAGAGACCTCCATGACTCAGGAGAGGGGAAAAAAAGGGGGGGAAAGCAAAGAAAACTAAATTAACATATTTCCTGCTGTCTACCCATGATTCCAGTAAGACCTCTGGAACTCACCCACATGAGGATCCCCCTGCTGAGCTGTAGGCACACACAAAGCCTCAAGATCTAAGCACACACCTCATCCACTCTGTTGCCAATCCTTTTTTGCTTCCCCTGCAAGCATATATGTGCACACTCCCTAATTTAGCAGCAAGTCAACTCCAGTAAGAGAAACAAAAAACTTGAGCTCTAGCATCACCTTCTGCCAACTAATTGAATTGTTGGAAACTAAGATTTTTTAAAAGGCTTTAGATTTCGCATATAAGTGATATCATATGATATTTGTCTTTCTCTGTCTGACTTACTTCACTTCGTATGATAATGTCCAGGTCCATCCATGTTGCTGCAAATGGCATTATTTCATTCTTTTTAATGGCTGAGTAATATTCCATTGTGTATATGTACCACATCTTCTGTATCCATTCACCTGTCAATGGACATTTAGGTTGCTCTCATGTCCTGGCTATTGTAAACAGAGCTGCAATGAACCTTGGGGTGCATATATCCTTTTGAACCATGCTTTTCTCTGGATATATGCCCAGGATAGGGATTGCTGGATCATGCAGTAGCACTATTTTTAGTTTCTTAAGGAACCTCCATATTGTTCTTTGTAGTGGCTCTATCAATTTACATTCCCACCAACAGTTTAGTAGGGTTCCTTTTTCTCCACACCCTCTCCAGCATTTATTGTTTGTAGACTTTTTGAAGATGGTCATTCTGACTGGTGAGAGGTGATATCTCATTTTAGTTTTGATTTGAATTTCTCTAATAATTAGTGACGTTGAGCATCTTTTCATGTGCCTCCTACCATCTGTATGTCTTGTTTGGAGAAATGTCTATTTAGGTTTTGTACCCATTCTTTGATTGAGTTGTTTGTTCTTTTGATATTGAGCAGCCTGAGCTGTTTGTAAATTATGGAGACTAATTCCTTGTCTGCTACATCATTTAGAAAATTTTCTGTGATTCTGTGGGTTGTATTTTCGTTTTGTTTATGGTTTCCTTTGCTGTGTAAAAGCTTTTGAGTCCCATTTCTTTAAAATTTCCATTAATCTAAGAGATGGCTCAAGAAAGATATTGCTGCAGACATAGAGAATGGACCTGAGGGCACAGGGAGGGGGAAGGGTAAGCTGGGATGAAGTGAGAGAGTGGCATGGACATACATACACTACCAAATGTAAAATAGATAGCTAGTGGGAAGCAGCCACATAGCACAGGGAGATCAGCTCAGTGCTTTGTGACCACCTAGAGGGGTGGGATAGGGAGGGTGAGAGGGAGACGCAAGAGGGAGGAGATATTGGGATATATGCATATATATAGCTGATTCACTTTCTTATACAGCAGAGACTAACACACCATTGTAAAGCAATTATACTCCAATAAAGGTGTTAAAAAAAAAAAGATATTGCTGCAATTTATGTCAAAGAGTGTTCTGCCTGTGTTTTCCTCTAGGAGTCTTATAGTATCCGGTCTTACATTTAGGTCTTTAATACATTTTGAGTTTTAATTTTGTGTATGGTGTTAAAGAATGTTCTAATTTCATTTTCTTACATGTAGCTGTCCAGTCTTCCCAGCATCATTAATTGAAGAGACATCTTTCCTCTATTGTATAGTTTTGCCTCCTTTGTTATAGATTAATTGACCATGGATGCGTGGGTTTACTTCTGGGCTTTCTATCCTATTCCATTCATCTATATTTCTGTTTTTGTGCAAGTACCATACTGTTTTGATGACTGTAGCTTTGTAGTATAGTCTGAAGTCAGGGAGCCTGATTCCTCCAGCTCCGTTTTTTTTTTTTTTTGTTTTGGCTATTCGGGGTCTTTTGTGTCTCCAGACAAATTTTAAGACTTTTTGTTCTAGTTCTGTGAAAAATGCCATTGGTAATTTGATAGGGTTCACACTGAATCTATAGATTGCCTTGGGCAGTATGGTCATTTTAACAATATTGATTTTTCCTACCCAAGAACATGCTATATCTTTCCATCAGTTTGTGTCATCTTCAATCTCTTTCATCAGCATCTTATAGTTTTTGGAATACAGGTCTTTTGTCTCCTTAGCTCAGTTTATTCCTAGGTATTTTGTTCTTTTCTTTTCTGGCTGCAGCACGTGGCTTGTGGGATCTTAGTTCCCAGACCTGGGATTGAACCCAGGCCCTCAGAAATGAAAGTGCAGGGTCTTAATCACTGGACCACCAGGGAATTCCCTATTCTTTTTGATGCAATGGTAAACGGGATTGTTTCTTTAATTTCTCTTTCTGATTTTTTCATTGTTAGCATACAGAAATGCAACAGATTTCTGTGTATTAACTTTGTATCCTGCAACTTTACCCAATTCAATGATGAACTCTAACAGTTTTCTGGTAGCATCTTTAGGATTTTCTATGTATAGTATCATGTCATATGCAAACAGAGACTATTTTACTTCTTCTTTAGCAATTTGGATTCTTTTATTTCTTTTTCTTCTCTGATTGCCATGGCTAGGACTTCCAAAACTATTTTGAACGAAAGTGGTGAGATTGGACATCCTTGTCTTGTTCCTGATCTTAGAGGAAATGCTTTCCGTTTTTCACCATTGAGTATGATGTTAACTGTAGGTTTGTTATATATGGCCTTTATTATGTTGAGGTATGTTCCCTCTATGCCCACTTTCTGGAGAGTTTTTATCATAAATGTGTGTTGAATTTTGTCAAAAGCTTTTTTCTGCATCTATTGAGATGATCATATGGTTTTTATTCTTCAATTTGTTGATGTGGTGTATCACACTGATTGATTTGGGGATATTGAAAAATCCTTACATCCCTGGGATAAATCCCACTTGATCATGCTGTATGATCCTTTTAATGTATTGTTGTATTCATATTGCTAGTATTTTGTTGAGGATTTTTGTGTCTGTGTTCATCAGTGATATTGACTTGTAATTTTCTCTTTTTTGTGGTATCTTTGTCTGGTTTTGGTATCAGGGTGATGGTGGCCTCATAGAATTAATTTGGGAGTATTTCTTCCTCTGCAATTTTTTGGAATAATTTCAGAAGGATGGGTGTTAACTCTTCTCTAAATGTTTGATTGAAGTTATTTACAAAACAGAAACAGACTCACAGACTTAGAGAACTTATGGTTACGGGGGGGTGGGGCGGCGGAGGGGAAGGACGGATAGATTGGGAGTTTGGGGTTGACATGTACACACTGCTATATTTAAAATAGATAACCAACAAGGTCATAATATAGCACAGGGAATGCTGCTCAATATTCTGTAATAACCTAAATGGGAAAATAATTTGAAAAAGAATAGATACATGTATATGTATAATTGAATCACTTTGCTGTATGCCTGAAACTAATGCAACATTGTTAATCAATTATGCTCTGATAGAAAATAAAAATTAAAAAATGATAAAATAAAAAAAAAAATTTTAAAGGCTTACCTAAATAAGAATGGCCTTTGTTACTTCAAATGCAGTGGGAGTGGCACAATGCATCAAACAGTATAAAAATCATCATAATACAGGTTCACAAAAAGAAAATGACAATTCTCTGGCAACCAAACCCAAATACACAGAATGTTACATATAACTAATAAGGAATTCAAATTACCTATCATGAAAAAATCCAGCGAGCTACAAGAAACATCAGAAAGGCAATTCAATAAACTCAGGAATAAAATTTATGAAGCGAAGGAGTACCTTACCAAAGAGATTGAAATTCTAAATGAGAACCAAACAGAAATTCTGGAGCTGAAGTATTCAACAAATAATAAGACGAATGCATTAGAAAGTATTAGAAATAGAGCAGATCAAATGGAAGAGAAAATAGGTGAGCTCAAAAATAGGAACTTAGACATTACTCAGGTGGAAGAGGAGAGAGAACTAAGATTTTTAAAAAGTGAAAAAAAACTCTACAAGAGCTCTAAGACTCCATTTTAAAAAGGCCAAAATAAGATTAATGGGTAGACAGAAAGAGAAGAGAAGGAGAAGGGGTCAGAGAGTTTATTAAGAAATAATTGCTGAGAACTTCCCAAAACTGGGGAAGAAACTGGGTATAAAATTCATGAAACTAATAGAACTCCTTATTTTAGCAATGAAATAGACCTTCTGCAAGACAAAATATAATGAAACTGTCAAAATCAATGATAAAGAAAGATTTTTAAAGGTGACCAAGGTGGGGTGGGGGGAACCAGTAACCTACAAAGGAACCCCCATTAGGCTATGAGCAGAATTCTCAGCAGAAACTATACTAGCCAGGAGAGAGCAGAATGACACATTTCAAGTATTGAAAGATAAAAATTGTCAACCAAGAGCACTCTATCCAGCAAAGTTATTCTTCAGATATGAAGGAGAAATTAACGTTTTCCCAAACAAAGGAAGCCAAGGGAACTCACCACCACTAGAAATGACTTACAAGAAATGCAGAAAAGAGCTCTTTAAGCTGAAAAGTCAAAGGTATGCAAAACTCTGATTAAGGTGATAGACAGAATTAGAAAACTACCTCTAGTTTAGAATAGTATATTAAACAATTAATGCATAAAGTTTAAAGAGAAAGAGCACACACATAACTATAACTACTACAATTTGGTAACAAATCCACAGCTTAAAAAGAGATAATTTGTGACATCAAAAACAAAGAGGGCAGTAGTAAAAGGGTGGAACATTTACAGGCAAATGAAGATAAATTGCTATCAGCATAAATAGAACTATTTTATCTATAAGATGTTTTATGTAAATCTCATGGTAACCACAAAGCAAATATCTAGGACAGAGACACAAAATGTAAAAAAGAGGAGATTGAGCAATCCATCATGGAAAATTACCAACTTACAAAAATAGACAGAAATAGAAGAAAAAAGTAATAATGGAGAGATAAAATAGCCAATCAAAAGACACAGAGTGGCCTACTAGACTCAACTACATGCTGCCTACAGGAAGTGAGCTTCACTTCTAAAGATACATATAAGCTCAAATTGAAGGGATGAAAGATGATATTCCAAGCAAGTGGAAAGAAAAAGAGAGTGGGCATTGCCATACTTGTATAAGACAAAATAGACTTCAAGCCAAAAATGCTAATGAGTCAAAGAAGAACATTATATAATAATAAAGGGGTCAATCGTCAAGAAAATATAAATTCATAAATATATATGCTCCCAATACCTGAGCACCAAAATATACTAAGCTGATACAAACAGAACTTAAGGGAAATATAGACAACAACATAATAATAGTAAGGGACTTTAATACTGCACTATTAGAAATGGATAGATCATCCAGAGAGAAAATCAACAAGAAAACATTGGAATTGTGTCATACTTTAGAACAAATATACTTAGCATATATGTACAGAACATTTCATCCAAATGAAGCAGAATTCACATTCTTCAAAAGTGCACACGGAACATCCTCCAGGGTAGATTATATAATAGTGCATGCACACACACACACACACACACACACACACACACACACACACACACACAGTTAGCAAATTTAAGAAGATGGAAATCATACCAACTATCTTTTCTGACCACAATGGTATGAAACTAGAAGTCAACATCAAGAGGAAAGTGACAAGATCTATAAATATGTGGATACTAAACAACACACTTCAGAACTACTAATGGGTCAAAGAAAAAATCAAAAGGGAAATAAAAAGCTATTTTGAAATAAATTAAAATGTCAATATTACATATCAGATTATATGGGATGCAGAAAAACAGTTCTGGGAGGAGAATTTATAGAGATCAATGCTTATATTAAAACATTAGAAAGATATTAAGCCACCTAATTTTATACTTCAAGTAACTAGAAAAAAGAAGAACAAATTTGGCCCAAAGTTAGCAAAAGGAGGCAAATAATAAAGAACAGAACAGACATAAATGAAATAAAGACCAGAAAAAAATAGAAAGGATCAAAAAACTAAGAAGTGTTTCTGTAAAAAAAATAATAATAATAAAATTGACAAATCTTTAGCTAGAATAACTAAGAAAATAAGTAAATAAAATTAAAAATCAGGCAGAAGGCCTTATAACTGATATTACAGAAATACATAAGATGATAAGAGACCACTATGAACAATTATATGCGAAAAAATACAAAACCTAGAAGAAATGGATAGATTTGTAGAAACACACAACCTATCAAGACTGAATCAGGAAGAAATAGAAAACCTGAACAGACCAATAACAAGTAAAGAAATTGGATCAGTAATCAAAAACCCCCCAACACAGAAAACTCCAGGACCGGATGACTTCACTGGTGAATTCAACCAAACATTTAAAGAAAAATTAATACCAATCCTCCTCAAACTCTTCCAAAGTATCAAGGAGAAGGTAATATTTCCAAACTCACACTACAAAGCCAGCATTACATTGATACCAACACCAGATAAGGAAACCACAAGAAAAGAAAACTGAAGACCAATATACTTGATGAATATAGATGCAAAAATTCACAACAGACTATTAATCACCTGAATTCAAGAACTCATTAAAAGGATTATACACCATGACCAAGTGGGATTTATTCTTCAGATGCAAGGATAGTTCAACATATACAAATCAAAATGTAATATATCACATCAATAAATGTAAAGATTAAAATCACATGATAACCTCAATAGGTGCATAAAAAGCATTTGACAAAATACAACATCCTTTCATGATAAAACCTTTAACCGATTGGGATAGAAGGAACATATCTCAACATAATAAAGACCATATATGACAAACCCACAGCTAACATGATACTCAATGGAGAAAAATTGAAAGCTTTACAACTAAGATCAGAAATAAGACAAGTATGCCCACTCTCACCACTCCTATTCAATATAGTGCCAAAATTATTAGCAAGAGCAATTAGGCAAGACAAAAGTATAAAGGCATCTAAACTGGAAAGGAAGAAGGAAAATTATCATTATTTGCTGATGATATGATCTTATATATATAAAAAAACAAGAAGTTAATTTAAAAACTGTTGGAACTAATCAACAATTTCAGTAAATTGGCAGGGTACAAAATCAATATAGAGAAATCAGTTGCATTCTTTTATGCTAATGATGAACTATCTGAAAAGACCACCTACTGAATGGGAGAAGATATTTGCAAATGATATATCCGATAAGGTGTTAATATCCAAAATACACAAAGAATTCATACAACTGTACACAAAAAAACCAAACAACCTGATTGAAAAATGGGCAGAGGAGATGAATAGGCATTTTTCCAAGGAAGACATACAGATGGCCAACAGGTTTATTAAGATATACTCAACATCACAAATCATCAGGGAAATTCAAATCAAAACCACAATCAAATATCACCTCACCTGTCAGTATGGCTATTATCAAAAAGACAACAAATAATGAGTGTTGGCAAGGATGTGGGGAAAAGGGAACCCTCATGCGCTATGGTGGGAATGTAAATTGGTGTAGCCACCATGGAAAATGGTATAGAAATTCCTCAGAAATTAAAAACAGAACTACCATATGATCCAGCAATACCACTCCTGGGTATTTATCCGAAGAAAACAAAACACTAATTAGAAAATATATGTGCACCCCAATGTTCATTACAGCATTATTTAAAATAACCAAAATATAGAAGCAACCTAAGTGCCCATCAATAGCTGAATGGATAAAGAAAATTATATGTGTGTGTGTGTGTGTGTGTGTGTGTGTGTGTGTGTGTGTATAATGGAATATTACTCAGCCATAAAAATAAATAAAATATTGACATTTGCAACAACATGAATGGGCCTAAATGGTATTTACGCTAAGTGAAATAAGTCAAGCAGAGAAAAACAAATGCTGTATAATTTCACTTATATTTGGAATCTAAAAATAACAAAACAAATGAACAAACATAACAAAACCATAAACAAGAGTCATAGATACAGAAAAGAAACAGGTGCTTGCCAAACGGAATGGGGGTAGGGGGAGGAAAGGAATAGGTGAGAGAGATTAAGAACTACAAACTTCCAGTTGGAAATAAATGAATCACGGGTATGAAATGTACAGTGTGGGAAGATAGTCAATAACTAAGTAATATCTTTGCATAGTGACATATCATAACTAGACTTATCATGGTGATCCGTTTGAAATGTATAGAAATATCAAATCACTATTTTGTGTAACAGGAACTAACATAGTGCTGTAGGTCAATTATATTTCACAAACAAACTCATATAAAAAGAGATCAGAATTGTGGTTAACAGAGGCGAGAGAGGGAAGGGGGAATTGGATGAAGTCAGTCAAAAGGTACAAACTTCCATTTATAAGATAAATAAGTACTAACGATATAATGTACAACACGATAAATATAATTAACACTGTAGGTTATATGTGAAAGCTGTTAAGGGAATAAATCCTAAGAGTTCTCATCACAAGAAAAAAATTCGTTTATATTTCTTTAAATTTGTACCTATATGAGATGATAGATGTTCACTAAACTTATTATGATAATCATTTCATGATGTATGTAAGTCAAATCATTATGCTGTACACCTTAAACTTATACAGTGTTTTATGTCAATTATATCTCAATAAAGCTGTAAGTAAAAAAAGTAACCCCTCCCCCCAAAAAAAACTTCATAGTGGTTGAAGACCCCATTTCTTCTTTAAGTCTGTGTTCTTTGGCCAGTTTTACAACACTTTCAGTCTGCTTACCACCCTCAAGCCTCTGGTTTAGTCAAACACACAGCATTATTAAGACTCAATTGGCAAAATTTGTAGAGGTCCTCCAAATACTTTGGCCAAAAGCATTGCCATTGGTCCTTCTAAATCTTAGATCCATGCATTTTGGAACTCATAAACTCTCACCCTTTGAAAGAGTCACATGATGCCCAATGCACTAGGCTCCTTCTTGTTTTGACCCACAACTGATAAAAGGAAAGCTACTCTAGTATTGCAAGGGCCTAATTGCTTCTATTAAAATTAACCATGTTTTGGTAGAGCAATCTTTTCACAGCATGCCGTTGGGAGATGAAGACCTTAAGCATCACATCTCGCAACTTGGAGATTTTATCTACTGAAAAAGACACCTCCAGAACTTTCTTCTACCTCACTGGAGAGGTCCCTTTCAGGTATTGCTAATCAACCCTTGTGCTGCCAGTTCCAAGGAATGGACTCTTGGATTCATGTGACACATCTAAAGAAAGTACCAAACCCTGAATGGACATGCACATCATCTGGTGACCTGAAAGTAAAGATTTCCTGGAATTGAAGCAGAGGACATCTGATGAGACAGCTTTCCTAAGATATCTGGACCAAGCCTGTTGGAAGTTAGTCTGCCAAATCTTTGGTGATGACATATCACTACCGGTGATCTCCAATGTCTATGATCTTGCAAACATATGGACTTTAGATTAAAAGCGCCTGAAATTTCTCCCTCTTACCCCTCCTTGTTATTCGAATGTGATCTCTATAGATTTTCAATCTGTACTCATTCCTTCTGATGTGAGACACTGCACCCAGGAAAGGTCCTTTGCAGCACTGAGGGACAAAAAGCCACTGAAACTAGAAAACCTGACTCTTGATCAGCAATGCTTTCAGAGAAAAATCTTGATCAAAAGGGAAAAATATAATAAACAGAAACCTCAATTGAACAGAGTCAGGAGACCAGAAGGGGGAGCTCTCTTGCCCTGCAACAATAGCAGAAGGCACAACAGAAAGAAGGAAAAACTCTTCTTTCCTGGCAAGGACTAAGCCAATGAAAAGCCAAGGACTTTTTGTTTACTAAAGCCCTCCCAACTTCCTTTCCCCCTCTATAAAAGCGTTCTCCTTCCCTTTCCATGGGGGGACCTGTACATGGCTCCTTATGTTGCAGACCCTGAATTACAATTCTCAGCTGATCCCAAATAAACCTATCTTTGTTGGAGAAATATCTGGCAGTCAACACTGCCAGTCCATTTCTTTTGATTGGGGAGTTTAATGCGCTTACAGGTAAAGTAATTACTGATAGGAAAGGACTTACTATTGCCATTTTGCTATTTCTTGAATTTCTTATAGCCTTTGTGTCCTTTATTTCCTCCCTTACTGCCTTCCTTTGCATTTAGTTGATTTTTGTAGTGACACATTTTGATTTTCTTTTCATTTCCTTTTCTGTATATTCTATAGATATTTTCTTTGTGGCTACCATGGAGATTACTGGAAATATCTTAAAATTACAATAATCCATTTTAAAGTGATAACAAGTTAATTTAAATCACATGAAAAATTCTACTTTTTATAGCTCTGTCCCCAACTTTATTTCATTGATGTATCAAGTTACATATTTATTTATTATATATCCTTTAACATAGATTTACAATTTTTTTATGTTTTTGTCTTTTAATCCTATGAAGAATTAAAGGTGAAGTTACAAACCAAAATAATAATAATACAGGTTTCTATATTTTACATAAATTTACCTTTACCAGAGAACTTTATGGGTTCACATGGTTTCAATTTACTTTGTAATGTTCTTTTCTTCCACCTTGAAGGACTCTAGTTGTAGTGATCTCCCTCAACTTGGTTTACCTAAGAATGCTTTCATTTCTCCCTCACTTTTTTCCTCTTTTAAATAGATTTTTAGAACAGTTTTAGGTTCACAGCAAAATTGAGCAGAAGATATAGAGAGTTCCTATATATTCCCTCTCCCTACACATGTACAGCCACCCCCACTATCAACACCTCTCACCACTGTGGTGCATTTGTTAAAACTGATGAGCCAACATTGACACATCATTACCACCCAAAGTCCACAGTTTACATTAGGGTTCACTCTTGGTGTTGTGCATTCTATAAGTTTGGAAAAAATGTTTAATGACATATTTCCACCACTATAGTATTACGCAGAATAGTTTCACTGCCCTAAAAGTCTTTTGTGCTCTGCCTATTCATCTCTCTGGCCCCCCAACTCCAGGAAACCACTGATCTTTTTACTGTTTTCATAGTTTTTACTTTTTCAGAGTTTCATATAGCTAGAATCATAAAATATGTAGCCTTTTAATAGACTTCTGTCGTTTAGTGATATGTATTTAAGATTTCTGTATGTTTTTTTCGTGGCTTGATAGCTCATTTCTTTTCAGTGTGGAATAACATTCCGTTATTTGGATGCACCACAGTTTATCTACTCACTTACTGAAGGACATCTTGGTTGCTTCTAAGTTTTGTCAGTCATGAAAAAGCTGCTATAAAAGTCTTTCTGCAGGTTTTTTGTGGACATAAGTTTTCAGCTCCACTGAGTGAATATCAACAAGTGCAATTGCTGGATCATATGGTAAGAGTATGTTTAGTGTTGTAAGAAACCACCAAATTGTCTTCCAGTGTGGCTGTACCATTCTGCATTCCTACCAGCAATGAATGAGAGTTCCTGTCATTCCAAATCTTTGTCAGCATTTACTGCTGTACGTGACCTGGATATTGGTCTTTCTAATAGGTATGTAATGGTATCTCATTGTTTTAACTTGCATTTCTTTGATGACATATGGTGTGGAGAATCTTTTCACATGTTTATTTGCCATCTTTGTCTGTTTTCTGGTGAAGTGTTTCTTAAGGTCTTTGTCCCATTTTTTAATGAGGTTGTTTGTTATTGTTAAGTTTTAAGAGTTCTTTGTATATTTTGGGTAACAGTCCTTTATCAGATGTGTCTTTTGCAAATATTTGCTCCCAATCTGTGGTTTGTCTTCTAATTGCATTGACAATATAGTTTGCAGAAGGGAAGTTTTAAATTTTTAATGAAGTCCAGTTATCCATTATTTCTTTCATGGATCAAGTCATGTCATTGATACGTGTCTAAATACGTATCACCATACCCCAGGTCATCTAGGTTTTCTCTTATATTTTCTTCTAAGAGCTTTATAGTTTTCCGTTTTATATTAGGTTTATGATCAAACCATTCTGAGTTAATTTTTGTGAAGTGTTTAAGTTTTGTGTCTACATTTATTTTTCTGCTTCTGGATGTCCAATTTTCCAGCACCTTTTGTTGAAAAGACTGTCTTTGCCCCATGGTACAGCCTTTGCTCCTTTGTCAAAGATCAATTAACTATATATATGTGGGTCTTTTTCTGAGCTGTCTATTCTGTCCCATTGGTCTCTTTGTCTCTTCTTTTTCTAATACCACACTCTCTTGATTACTGTGACTTTATAATCAGTCTTGAAGTTAGGTAGTGTCAGTGTTCCAACTTTGTTCTTCTCCAATATTATGCTTGTTATTATGGGTCTTTTATCTCTCCATGTTAACTTTAGAATCAGTTTGTTAATATCTGCAAAATAATTTGTTGGGATTTTGATTTGGATTGCATGGAATCTATAGATCAAGTTGGGAAGAACTGACATCTTGACAATACTGAGTCTTCTTATCTATGAACATGAAATATCTATACATGAATTTGGTTCTTTATCAGAATCTGAGGTTTTCCTCACATAGATATTGTACATTTTTAAAGATTTATACCTAAGTGTACAAAGTTTTTGGTGGTAATGTAAATAGTATTGTGTTTTTAATTTTTAAAAAAAAACATTTGTTCATTGTTTGTATATTGGGAATCTATGGACTTTCTATATTACCCTTGTATCCTGCAACTTTGCTATAATTGCTTTTTAGTTCCAGTTGTTTTTCATTGATTCTTTCATATTTTCTACATAGATGATCAAGTCAACTGCAAACAAAGATAGTTTTATTTATTCCTTCCAAATCTGTATGCATTGTATTTCCTTTTCTTGTCTTATTGTATTAGCTAAGACTTCCATTATGATGGTAAAAAAGAGTAGTGAGAGGTGACATCCTTGCCTTGTTCCTGAACTTAGTAGGAAAGCTTGAAGTCTATCATCATTAAACTATTCTTAGTTTGCTTAGTTTTTATCATGAATCGGTGTTGAATTTTGTCAAATGTTTTTTGTGCATTTATTGATGCTATCATGTGACTTTTCTTGTTTAGTCTGTTGATGTAATGGATTACTTTAATTAATTTCCAAATGTTGAACCAGACTTGTATACTGGGATGTATCACACTTGGTCATGCTGTATAATTCTTTTTATACATTATTGGATTTGATTTGGTAAATATTTGGGGGGGGATTTTTGCTCTGTGTTCATAAGAGCTATGGAAATAACAAAGAATAAGGTGGTATGGTATGATGGCTAAGAGCTCAGCACTGGTGTTAGGCCACCTGAGACAGAAACCTAACTTCTTCACCCACAAAAGAGGGGGGTAATCTATCTCACACTACAGATACCTGGATACAGCTTGTGTTAGTGCTGCTTAAACATGTCACATATTTAAGAGGGCACTTAACAATGACATAAAAGTCAGAGATCTTTATTCAATCAAGTGCCAGTTCTGAAGTAATTTCTATCTAATTTATCTATTACAAAAAGTAGTTACTCTAGTGTATTCTCTGTGCTGATTATACTAGATGCCATGATTACTGCCATTTGTCTCACAAAAAAATTAAGCAGATGGTACTTACCCACCACAGTCCCACAGGTCCAATACCAATGCATTGGTCTATAGGTTTCTTTTCTTGTAATTTTTTATATGGTTTTGGTATTAAGGCAATGCTGGCCTCATAGAATAAACTAGGAAGTAGTCTCTCTTCTTTTATCTTCTGAGATTGTAGAAAATCGATACAATTTCTTTCTTAAATAATTGGTAGAATTCACCACTGAATCCAACTGGATCAGGTGCCTTCTCTTTTAGAAGTTAATTAAAATTCAATGTGTTTTATAGATATAGGCTATTTCAGGTTGTCTATTTCTTCTTGTGTGAGTTTTGGCAGATTTTGTCTTTCAAGGAATGGTCCCTTTCATCTAGGTTATCAAATATGTGGACATAGAGTTGTTCATAGTATTCCTGTATAATCTTTTTAATTTCCATGGAATCTGTAGTGATGTGCCTTCATTCATTTCTGATATTAGTAAATTGTTGTCATCTCTTTTTTTCTTAGTTAGCCTGGCTAGAAACTTATAATTTTATTGATCTTACAATTTTAAGATCAATAATTTTATTGACCAATTTTATTGGTTTTTTAAGAACCAGCTTTACGTTTCATTGATTTTCTCTATTAATTTCCCATTTTAGATTTTATTGATTTCTGCTCTAATTTTTATTATTTCTTTTTTTGGCCTACTTAGGATTTAATTTACCATTCTTTTTTTAGTTTCCTAAGATGGAAGCTTATTAATTTTAGATCTTTCTTCTTTTGCAATATATGCATTTAACGTTACTATTTCCCTGTAAGCAATGCTTTCACTGCATTCATAAATTTTAGTAAACTATATTTTCATTTATTTAAAAGTATTTTAAAGTTTCTCTTAAAATTTATTTGACCCATATGTTATTTAGAAGTACATTGTTTAACCTCCAAGTATTTGGAGATTTTTCAAATATCTTTCTGCTATTGATTTCTATTTTGATTCCATTGTGGTCTCAGAGCATTCATTGTATGTTTTCAATTCCTTCAAATTTGTTAATGTGTGTTTTATGGACCCCAAAGTGGTCTATCTTAGCTTATGATCTATGTGCACTTGAGAAGAATGTGTACTCTGCTGTTGTTGGATGTAGTCTATAGATGTTATGCCCAGTTGATTGGCACTGCTGTTGAGTTCAGCAATGTTCTCACTAATTTTCTGTCTGCTAGACCAATCCATTTCTGATAGAGCAGAGTTGAAGTTTCCAACTATAATAGTGGATTCATTTGTTTCTATTTGCACTTCTATCATTTTTTTTGCCTCACAGATTTTGATGCTCTGTAGTTAGGTGCATGCATATTAAGAATTGTTATGTATTCTTGGTGTATTGACGCTTTCATCATTATGTAATGCCTCTCTTTATCTCAGATAATTGTCCTTCCTCTGGAATCTGTCCTGTCTAAAATTAATATAGGTACTTTAGCTTTCTTTTTATTAATATTAGTATCTTATAACTTTCTCCATTCTTTACGATTAATCTATATGTGTCATTATATTTAAAGTGGGTGTCTTGTAAACAAGGTTCAGGACACGCTACCCCAAAATGAGGAACCTTGGAATATTGAATATTTTGACCTAAAGAAATTTGAGAAAACAAGAGAAGCAGGAATGTTACTCTATTATCAGAAAGACAAAAAACAATAGGTGTTGGCAGAGACGTGGAAAACAGGAAACCCTCCTGCATTGTTGGTGGGAATGCAAATTGATTAGCCACTATGAAAACAGTATGTCTGTTCCTCAAAAATTAAAAATACAACTACCATATGATTCACCAATGCCACTTCTGGGTATTTCCCCAATGAAAACAGAAACACTAATTCAAAAAGATATGTACAGCCATATGTTCATTGCAACATTATTTATAATAGCCAAGATATGGACACAATGTAAGTGTCCATCAAGAGATGAATGGATAAAGAACATGTGGCATATATGTACAATGGAATATTACTCAGCCATAGAAAAGAATGAACTCTCACATTTGCAACAACATGGATGGATCTAGACTGTATTATGCTAAGTGAAATAATTCAGGCAAAGTCAAATACCATATGATTTCACCTATATGTAGAATCATAAAAAACAAAATAAATGAACAAACATAACAAAACAGAAATAGACTCATAGTTACAGAGAACAAACTGGTGGTTGCCAGAAAGGATGGGGTGGGGTATGAGTGAAACAGATGAAAGAGATTAAGAGGTACAAGCTTCTAGTTATAAAACAAATAAGTCATGGTAATGTACATCATAGGAAATGTAGTCAATAATATTGCAATAACTTTGTATAGTGACAGATATTTACTAGACTTATTGTGGTGATCATTCTGTAATGTTAAAAAGTATCAAATTGCTATGTTGTACTCATGAAACTAATACAATATTGTAAGTCAATTATGTTTCAATAAAAAATTTAAAAATAAATAAGTAAATAAAAAATAAACAATTAATTAATTAAAATACTGAGGTCAAGACGGCAAAGGAGAAAGATGTGGAAATCACCTTCCTCCCCACAAATACATCAGAAATACATCTACATGTGGAACATCTCCTACAGAACACCTACTGAATGCTGGCAGAAGACCTCAGACTTCCCAAAAGGCAAGAAACTCCCCACGTACCTGGGTAGGGCAAAAGAAAAAAGGAAAAACAGAGACAAAAGAATAGGGACGGGACCAGCACCTCTGAGAGGGAGCTGTGAAGGAGGAAAAGTTTCCACACACTAGAAAGCTCCTTCACTGGCAGAGATGGTGGGGTGGGTGGGGGGGAGATGGGGGGGTAGCAGGGGGAAGTTTTGGAGTGACAGAAGAGAGCACAGCAACAGTGGTGCATAGGGCAAATAAGAGAGATTCCCGCACAGAGGACCGTTGCCAACCAGCACTCACCACCCTGAGCGGCTTGTCTGCTCACCCACCGGGGCTGGTGGAGGATGAGAGCTGAGGCTCTGGCTTCAGAGGTCAGATTGCAGGGAGAAGACTGGGGCTGGCTGCGTGAACACAGCCTGAAGGGGGCTAGTGCACCACAGCTAGCTGGGAGGGAGTCTGGGAAAAAGTCTGGAACTGCCTAAGAGGCAAGAGACCATTGTTTTGGGGTGCCCGAGGAGAGGGGATTTGGAGCACCTCCTAAACGAGCTGCAGAGATGGGCGTGAGCCGCAGATATCAGGACGGAACCAGAGACGGGCATGAAACTCTAATGTGGCTGCTGCAGCCACCAAGAAGCCTGTGTGCAAGCACAGGTCACTATCCACACCTCTCCTCCTGGGAGCCTGTGCAGCCCGCCACTGTCAGGGTCCCGTGACCCAGGGACAACTTCCCCAGGAGAACACACAGCTTGCCTCAGGCTGGTGCAATGTCACACCAGTCTCTGCCGCCGCAGGCTCACCACGCATTCCATACACCTCCCCTCCCCGCCTCCCCTGAATTGAGTGAGCTAGAGCCCCCTAATCAGCTGCTACTTTAACCCCGTCCTGTCTGGGTGAAGAACAGATGCCCTCAGGTGACTGACATGCAGAGGCAGGGCCAAATCGAAAGCTGAACCCCAGGAGCTGTGCCAACAAAGAAGAGAAAGGGAAATTACTCCCAGCAGCCTCAGGAGCAGCGGAATAAATCTCCACAATCAACTTGATGTACCTTGAATCTCTGGAATAAGAGAATAGAAAAAGAATCATCCCAAAACGAGGCGGTGGACTTTCTCTGATTTTTGTCTGTACAGCTTTGCTTTCACCACTTGTCCTAGGGTTCTGTCTGTACGTTTTTTTGTATTTTGTTTTAATAGTTTTTAGAGCTTGTTATCATTGGTGGATTTGTTTTTTGGTTTGGTTGCTAGCTTCTTTCTTTTTCTTTTTTTTATTACTTCTTAATTTTTAATTTTTAAAAATAACTTTATTTTCTTTCTTTCTTTCTTTCTTTCTTTCTTTCTTTCTTTCCTTCTTTCTTTCTTTTATTCTCCCTTTTCTTCTCAGCTGTGTGGCTGACAGGGTCTTGCTGCTCCGTCCGGGTGTCAAGCCTGTGCCTCTTAGGTGGGAGAGCTGAGTTCAAGACATTGGTCCACCAGCGACCTCCTGGCTCCCCGTAATATCAGGCATGAAAGCTCTCCCACAGATCTCCATCTCAACGCTAAGACCTAGCTCCACTCAATGACCAGCAAACTACCGTGCTGGACACCCTATGCCAAACAACTAGCAAGACAGGAACACAAACACACCCATTAGCAGAGAGGCTGCCTAAAATAATAATAAGGTCACAGACACCCCAAAATACACCACCAGATGCAGTCCTGCCCACCAGAAAGACAAGACTCAGCCTCATCCACAAGAACACATACACCAGTCCCCTCCATCAGGAAGCCTACACAAAACACTGAAAAAACCTTGGCCACTGGGGGCAGAAACCAATAAAAACGGGGACTACAAACCAGCAGCATGTAAAAATAAGACCCCAAACACAGTAAGTGAAGCAAAATGAGAAGACAGAGAAATACACAACAGATGAAGGAGCAAGGTAAAAACCCACCAGACCAAACAAATGAGGAGGAAATAGGCAGTCTACCTGAAAAATAATTCAGAGTAATGATAGTAAAGATGATCCAAAATCTTGGAAATAGAATGGAGAAAATACAAGAAACATTAAGCAAGGACATAGAAGAACTAAAGAGCAAACAAACAATGATGAACAACATGATAAATGAAATTAAAAATTCTCCAGAAGGAATCAATAGCAGAATAACTGAGTGAGAAGAAGGGATAAGTAACATGGAAGATAAAATAGTGGAAATAACTACCACAGAGCAGAATAAAGAAAAAAGAATTAAAAGAATTAAAAGAATTGAGGACAGTCTCAGAGCCCTCTGGGACAACATTAAACACACCAACATTCAAATTATAGAGGTCCCAGAAGAAGAGAAAATAAAGGAACTGAGAAAATATTTGAAGAGATTATAGTTGAAAACTTAACTAATATAGGAAAGGAAATGGTCAATCAAGTCCCGGAAGTACAGAGAGTCCCATACAGGATAAATCCTAGGAGAAACACACCAAGACACATATTAATCAAACTATAAAAAATTAAACATAAAGGAAAAATATTAAAAGCAGCCAGGGAAAAGCAACAAATAACATACAAGGGAATCCCCATATGGTTAACAGCTGAATTTTCAGCAGAAGCTCTACAAGCCAGAAGGGAGTGGCTGGATATATTTAAAGTGATGAAAGGGAAAAACTGACAACCAAGATTACTCTACCCAGCAAGGATCTCATTCAGATTTGATGGAGAAATTAAAACCTTTACTGATAAACAAAAGCTAAGAGAATTCAGCACGACCAAACCAGCTTTACAACAAATGCTAAAGGAACTTCTCTAGGCAGGAAACACAAGAGAAGGAAAAGACCTACAAAAACGAAAAACAATTAAGAAAATGGTAATAGGAACATACATATCGATAACTACCTTAAATGTAAATGGATTAAATGCTGCAACCAAGAGACATAGAATGGCTGAATGTATACAAAAACAAGACCCATATATATGGTGTGTACAAGAGACCCCCTTCAAACCTAGAGACACATACAGAGTGAATTGAGATGATGAAAAGATATTCCATGCAAATGGAAATCAAAAGAAAGCTGGAGTAGCAATTCTCATATCAGACGAAATAGACTTTAAAATAAAGATTATTACAAGAGACAAAGAAAGACACTACATAATGATAAAGGGATCAATCCAAGAAGAAGATGTAACAATTGTAAATATTGATGCACCCAATATAGGAGCACCTCAGTACATAAGGCAAATGCTAACAGCCATAAAAGGGGAAATCGACAGTAACACAATCATAGTAGGGGACTTTAACACCCCACTTTCACCAATGGACAGATCATCCAAAATTAAAATATATAAGGAAAAACAAGCTTTAAATGATACATTAAACAAGATGGATTTAACTGATATTTATAGGACATTCCAACCAAGAACAACAGAATACACTTCCTTCTCAAGTGCTCATGGAACATTCTCCAGGATAGATCATATCTTGGGTCACAAATCAACCCTTGGTAAATTTAACAAAATTGAAATTGTATCAAGTATCTTTTCTGACCACAACGCTATGAGACTAGATATCAATTACAGGGAAAAAAAATCTCTAAAAAATACAAACACATGGAATCTGAAGAATACACTACGAAATAAACAAAAGATCACTGAAGACAACAAAGAGGAGATTAAAGAATACCTAGAAAAAACTACAAGGCAAACATGATGACCCAAAACCTATGGGATGCAGCAAAAGCAGTTCTAAGAGGGAAGTTTATAGCAATAAAATCCTACCTCAAGAAACAAGAAACATCTCAAATAAACAACCTAAACTTACACCTAAAGCAATTAGAGAAAGAAGAACAAAAAAACCCCAAAGTTAGCAGAAGGGAAGAAATCATACAGGTCAGGTTAGAAATAAATGAAAAAGAAATGAAGGAAACAATAGCGAAGATCAATAAAACTAAAAGCTGCTTCTTTGAGAAGATAAACAAAACTGATAAACCATTCGGCAGACTCATCTGGAAAAAAAAGGGAGAAGACTCAAATCAATAGAATTATAAATGAAAACTGAGAATTAACAACTGACACTGCAGAAATACAAAGGATCATGAGAGATTACTACAAGCAACTGTATGGCAATAAGGTGGACAACCTTGAAGAAATGGACAAATTCTTAGAAAAGCACAACCTTCCGAGACTAAACCATGAAGAAACAGAAAATATAAACAGACCAATCACAAGCACTGAAATTGAAACTGTGATTAAAAATCTTCCAACAAACAAAGACCCAGGGCCAGACGGCTTCCCAGGCGAATTCTATCAAACATTTAAAGAAGAGCAAACACCTATCCTTCTCAAACTCTTCCAAAATATAACAGATGGAGCAACACTCCCCAACTCACTCTATGAAGACTCCATCACCCTGATACCAACACTAGACAAAGATGTCACAAAGAAAGAAAATGACAGGCTAATATCACTGATGAACATAGATGCAAAAATCCTCAACAAAATACTAGCAAACAGAATCCAACAGCACATTAAAAGGATCATATACCATGATCAAGTGGGGTTTACCCCAGGGATGCTAGGATTCTTTAATATACACAAATCAATCAATGTGATAAAACATATTGACAACTTGAAGGAGAAAAAACATATGATGATCTCAATAGATGCAGAAAAGCTTTTGACAAAATTCAACACCCATTTAGGATAAAAACTCTCCAGAAAGTAGGAAAAGAGAGAACTTACCTCAACATAATAAAGGCCATATATGACAAACCCACAGCCAACATCGTCCTCAATAGTGAAAAACTGAAGCCATTTCCACTAAGATCAGGAAAAACACAAGGTTGCCCACTGTCACCACTATTATTCAACATAGTTTTGGAAGTTCTAGCCACAGCAATCAGAGAAGAAAAAGAAATAAAATGAATAAAAATTGGAAAAGAAGAAGTAAAACTGTCACTGTTTGCAGATGACCCGATACTATACATAGAGAATCCTAAAGATGCTACCAGAAAACTACTAGAGCTAATCAATGAATTTGGTAAAGTAGCAGGATACAAAATTAATACACAGAAATCTCTTGCATTCCTATACACTAATGATGAAAAATCTGAAAGAGAAATTAAAGAAACACTCCCATTTACCATTGCAGCTAAAAGAATAAAATACCTAGGAATAAACCTACCTAAGGAGACAAAAGACCTGTATGCAGAAAACCATGACACTGATGAAAGAAATTAAAGATACTACAAATAGTTGGAGAGATATAGCATGTTCTTGGATTGGAAGAATCAACATTGTGAAAATGACTATACTACCCAAAGCAATCTACAGATTCAATGCAATCACTATCAAATTACCAATGGCATTTTTCCCGGAACTAGAAAAAAATTTTTCACAATTTCTATGGAAACACAAAAGACCCCAAATAGTCAAAGCAATCTTGAGAAAGAAAAACAGAGCTGGAGGAATCAGGTTCCCAGACTTCAGACTATACTACAAAGCTACAGTAATCAAGACAGTATGGCACTAGCACTAAAACAGAAATATAGATCAATGCAACAAGACAGGAAGCCCAGAGATAAACCCACGCACATATGGTCACCTTATTTTTGAAAAAGGAGGCAAGAATATACAATGGAGAAAAGAGAGTCTCTTCAGTAAGTGGTCCTGGGAAAACTGGACAGCTACATGTAAAAGAATGAAATTAGAACACTCCCTAACACCATACACAAAAATAAACTCAAAATGGATTAAAGACCTAAATGTAAGGCCAGACACTATAAAACTCTTAGAGGAAAACATAGGCAGAACACTCTATGACATAAATCACAGCAAGATTCTTTTTGACCCACCTCCTGGAGAAATGGAACTAAAAACAAAAATAAACAAATTGGACCTAATGAAACTTAAAAGCTTTTGCACAGCAAAGGAAACCATAAACAAGACGAAAAGACAACCCTCAGAATGGGAGAAAATATTTCCAAATGAAACAAGTGACAAAGGATTAATCTCCAAAATATACAAGAGCTCATGCCCCTCAATATCAAAAAAACAAACAACCCAATCCAAGAATGGGCAGAAGACCTAAAGAGACATTTCTCCAAAGAAGATATACAGATTGCCAACAAACACATGAAAGGATGCTCAACATCACTAATCATTAGAGAAATGTAAGTCAAAACTACAATGAGGTATCATGTCACACCAGTCAGAATGGCCGTCATCAAAAAATCTACAAACAATAAATGCTGGAGAGGGTGTGGAGAAAAGGGAACTCTCTTGCACTGTTGGTGGGAATGTAAATTGATACAGCCACTATGGAGAACAGTATGAAAGTTCCTTAAAAACTAAAAATAGAGCTGCCAAAGGACCCAGCAATCCCTCTACTGGGCATATACCCTGAGAAAACCATCATTCAAAAAGAGTCATGTACCACAGTGTTCATTGCAGCACTATTTACAATAGCCGGGACATGGAAGCAGCCTAAGTGTCCATTGAGAGATGAATGGATAAAGAAGGTGTGGCACATGTATACAATGGCATATTACTCAGCCAT
Source organism: Balaenoptera physalus (assembly GCF_965194825.1). Classification (NCBI taxonomy): domain Eukaryota; kingdom Metazoa; phylum Chordata; class Mammalia; order Artiodactyla; family Balaenopteridae; genus Balaenoptera; species Balaenoptera physalus. The sequence continues at coordinate 49,710,850 of NC_138903.1, forward strand.
AAGAAGAAACGAAATTGAGTTATTTGTAGGGAGGTGGATCGACCTAGTGTCTGTCATACAGAGTGAAGTAAGTCAGTAAGAGAAAAGCAAATACCGTATGGAATCTAAAAAAAACAAAAAACAAAAAAAAGCGTTCTGAGGAACCTAGGGGCAGGAGAGGAATAAAGATGCAGAGATAGAGAATGGACTTGAGGACAAGGGGAGGGGGAATGGTAAGCTGGGACGAAGTGAGAGAGTGGCATGGATATATATACACTACCAAATGTAAAATAGATAGCTAGTGGGAAGCAGCCGCATAGCACAGGGAGATCAGCTCCGTGCTTTGTGACCACCTAGAGGGGTGAGATAGGGAGGGTGGGAGGGAGGGAGATGCAAGAGGGAAGAGATATGGGAACATACGTATATGTATAACTGATTCACTTTTTTATAAAGCAGAAACTAACACACCATAGTAAAGCAATATACTCCAATAAAGATATTAAGAAAAATAATGCTGAGGTCTAAGTGTTTCTTCGGGTACTTATTTCCTTATGAAATCTCCCGTGTCACATAAAACATATTAAATTTCATGCTTTTCTTTTGCTAGCCTGTAATTGTTAATTTAATATTCAGATCCAACCATGGTCCCTGAGAGGGTTAAGGAAAACCTTTTCCTCCCTATAACAACATGTACTTGGATCTTGTTTTTTGATCCATTCTGAAAACCTGTGTCTTCTTGCTTGATTTATATCATCAACTTTTGTTTTATTCAAAGGCACAAGAATGTATGAGATGTAACCTATTTATTTTAAATTGTGCAATTTTCTGTTTTTAAAATGTATATATTTTATTTACTTTATTTTTAGCTGCATTGGGTCTTCATTGTTGTACGCGGGCTTTCTCTAGTTGCAGTGAGCGGGGCTACTTTTTGTTGTGGTGCTCGGGCTTCTCATTGTGGTGGCTTCTTTTGTTGCGGAGCAGGGGCCCTAGGCATGCGGGCTTCAGTAGCTGTGGTGTGCAGGCTCAGTAGTTGTGGCTCACGGGCTCTAGAGTACAGACTCAGTAGTTGTGGTGCAGAGGCTTAGTTGCTCCATGGCATGTGGGATCTTCCCGGACCAGGGATCAAACCCGTGTCCCCTGCATTGGCACGTGGATTATTAACCACTGCGCCACCAGGGAGGCCCTATGCCATCAACTTGAAAAATGATTATTGATTTACTGGATTAAGATCTACCATACTTTTTTACTGTTTTCTACTTATTGTCCTTGTTCTTTTTTCCCATTTTTGTTTTCCACTCTTTTTCTGCCATTTGTGGTTTTAATTCATTCCATGTTCTCTCCTTTCTTTGCATATTAAGTTTATTTCTTTTAAAATTTATTTTAGTGGTGACCTAGATTTTGCAATATACTTTTACAACTAATCCAATTTCACTTTTAAATAACACTATACTACTTCACTGTATAGCAGTACAAGTAACTTATAATAACAAAATACTCCTAATTCTTTTCTTCCATTCTTTGTCTCATTGCTGTTATTCATTTCTTTTATATATGTTATAGTCATCAAATATATTACTGCTATTATTATTTTGAAAAAAATGCTATCTAGCAAATCAGTTAGAGTAAGAAAAATAAATTCTCACTTATTCTATTTTTAATGTTCTTCCCTTCTTTATCTATATCTGAGTTCCTGAACTATATCATTTTCCTTCTCTTTGAAGATCTTCTTTTAACAATTCTTGCAAGGCAGATCTACTGGTCACAAATTTCCTCTGATTTTTGTTTGTCTCAAAAGTCTTTATTTCTCCTTCATTTTGAAGAATAATTTTGTAGGGTACAGAGTTCTAGGTTGGTGGGTTTTTTCCCTCAACATTTGAACTATTTCACTCCACTCTCTTCTTGCTTGCAGGTTTCTGAGGAGATGTGAGTTGTGATTCTTATCAGTTATCTACTATAGATAAGGTGTGGGGGGTTTCTTTGGCTTCTCTAGAGATTTCTTTCTTTATCCTTGATTTTTATGTAATATTAAAATGATATACTTAGGAGTAGTCTTTTTTTTTTTTTTTCTTTTCTTGGCCTTTATCCTGCTTGGTGTTCTTTGAGCTTCCTGAATTTGTGAGTTGGTGTCTGACATGAAGTTAGGAAAAATTCTCAGTCGTTATTGCTTCAAATATTGCTTCTGCTTCTTTCTCTTTTTCTTCTCCTTCTGATATTCCCATTATGCATATATTACCCCTTTTGTAGTTATCCCACAGTCCTTGGATATTATTGTTATTCTTTTAGTCTTTTTTTCTCTTTGCTTTTCAGCTTTGGAAGTTTCTTTTTACATATCCTCCAGGTAAGAGATTCTTTCCTCAGCCATGTCTACTCTACTAATGAGTGCAAACAAGGTGTTCTTCATTTCTGTTACAGTGCTTTTGATCTCAAGCATTTTTTTATTCTTCATTAAAAATTTCCATCTCTTTGCTTAGATCATGTATCTGTTATTGCATATTATCTATTTTTCCATTAGAGCTCTTAGTATACTAATCATAGTTATTTTAAATTCACAGTTGAGTAGTTCAAAAATTTCCCTCAGGTAGGCAAGGCACTGATAAAACTCCAGTAGGTTATGCTCCAGTAAAATAGATTCTCCTGATGAGAGGCCTTGTTAAGAAGAACATAAAGTTCTAGTTTATTTCAAAAAGGTTACTTTTCCTCTCCCACTGCCAGTAGCAGGAGGTATTCACTGTGAGGACCTGGTAGAATTCCTGGGGATAAAACTCACAAAAATGTGGAGCCTCCCACTATGACTAGGCTGCTCTGGAGTTTTTAACTTTCAGATTTGTCCACACTGAGCCTCCAGCAAATTGTCAATTACAATTCAGGTTTTCCTACCTTGGTGGCAATTCCCACAGAGGTCTCTGTGTGGGTTTCTGCTCTGGAGAGTTATCATTCTCTGTATCCATCCATCTCTCTCTACAATTTTAATGGAAACAGTTTGCCCTGTGACTTCATTGTCTCTGATGAATCCAAGAAGTCTTGTAGGTTTTTCAGTTTGCTCAGCCTTTTACTTGTTGCTAGTATTGTGTAGCAATTCATAAGCTCCTTACATGCTGGGCAGGAAACCAGAAGTCCCTCCATTAGACTTTCATTCATCAAATACTTAAGTCTAGTTAACTGAAAGATTATTTCCTGATATTTCAAGCAAAGGAGTGGGAATGGGGAAGAAAGAGCTGCCCACAGGATGTAGGAATAAGCTCATGGGACTCTGGGCAGTAACAGTGAGCTATGGGAACAGAGGAAGAAGGGAAGGGTGGAGGAGAAGAAAGGCAGGGAAGTTATGAGGGACACTTTGGAATTGGAGACCCATGGGTGTGGTTGAGGATAAGGTGACTAGAATGAATTTAGGGAATAAAAGGAAACACATCTTATTGGATCTTAGGGGCTCTATATTACTTTTTCTTGCTGAGATGGATGGTTAAAAAAATATGGGGTGGTATCTGGACAGATGGAATGCTGATATGTTTGTATGTGTGTGTATAAGTGTGTATGAGTATAGTAAAGCTGAGGTGTTAGATATAAGCATCCGACAGATATAAGCATCCGACAGGCAGTGGTACCTGAAATAAAGGAATGTTTGTATCTCTAGTGTCTAACACAGTTTCTGGAACTGTTCAATAAATATTTGTTGCACGAACGCATGAATAACTCCACAGAGCTTAATCAACACCTTCGGAAAAGAACCTATAATAAAAAGTTTAAAAATTAACTTGACATAAATAAAAAGTAACTTTCATCTCCTATCTATGTAAGACTCTTTAATGAAAATGTAAAAATAAGCACCAATGATACTTGGGTGAAAACCAGAATCTTAACTTCTAGACCGTATAGGAATGCATTGTATCAACAGTCTTATTTATTCTCTGGAATCAACTCTTAATTTGGTTTAGTTCCTCAATCTTTTTCAAATTCCTTTCTTCCACTCCCATCCTCCTACCTCTATTCCTCTTCTTTCCTCTTCTCCTTTCTTCTCTCTTCCTTCCCTTTCCCCATCTCCCGACTTCTTCCCCTTTTCTTCTTCATCCCTTCTCCATTTCTTCACCTTTTCCACATGGAACTTGAGGGAGGTAGTGAGAAAGGGCAAAAGTGTGATGGTTTGGAGAAGGAAATGGAGACTAGCATCAGGGAGACAGTGACTTTCTATAAAAGAGTGGTTTAAGGGAGCAATGTGGCTGGTGAACCCTGGTGTTAGTAGGGGTTGAAGGATATATTGAAAGCTGCCTTTACATAACAAGCACATATTATTATATTGAATGCTTTTTGAAGGGTGAGATGACTGATGAAGATTATTCCACCCACTCCAAACTCCTTTGAAACTGGCACTGTAGGAAAATCACTTATGAGGCTATTGCAATTATCCAGGGCAGATATTATAACAGCTGGAACAAAAACAGCAGCAGTAAGTATAGGGAGGAGCATAGAGATTGTAGAAAATGGACTAACGAGAATTGCAGAAGTCTCAGCACATAACTCTGTCCAAACCCCTGCACCAAGAGACTTGCCAAGCCCCTAGGGTGACCCCCAATTCCCCATTGACCCCACCCCTACCCCCATTAAAAAGCCTGCTTGAGAAATCTCAACACTGCAAGGACAATTTACTGTTTGGTCCAGCCTGATGACAGGACCCTGACCTACTTTTTTTAGAGCATTTACTCAAAGGAGCTTACAACTGTGAATATGTATCCGCTACAACTCAGAAGTGTCTTTCTCAAGGATCTGAGAGCCATTCCTTTGAAACGTAATCATCAGGAAGGATAGGTGAGGGAGATTAAGAGGTACAAACTTCCAGTTGCCAACAAATGAGTCATGGGTATGAAATGTACAGTGTGGGGAATATAGTCAATAACTATGTAAAATCTTTGTATGGTGACATACAAAGATTTGTATGGACTTCCCATGGAGATCATTTTAAAATGCATAGAAATAGCGAATCGCTATGTTGTGTAACAGAAACTAACATAGTGTTGTAGGTCAATTATACTTAAAAAACAGCAACCTAAATGTCCATTAATAGATGGATGGATAAAGAAGATGTGGTACATATATACAATGGAATATTACTCAGTCATTAAAAGGAATGAAATTGGGTCATTTATAGAGACGTGGATGGACCTGGAGACTGTCTTACAGAGTGAAGTAAGTCAGAAAGAGAAAAACAAATATCGTATATTAACGCATATATGTGGAATCTAGAAAAATGGCACAGATGAACCTATTTGCAAAGCAGAAATAGAGACACAGACGTAGAGAATAAACATATGGACACCAAGGGGGGAAAGGCAGGGTGGGATGAATTGGGAGATCAGGATTGACATATATACACTGCTATGTATAAAATAGATAACTAATGAGAACCTGCTGTATAGCACAGGGAACTCTACTCAGTGTTCTGTGGTGACCTAAATGGGAAGGAAATCCAAAAAGGAGGGGATATATGTATATGTATAGCTGATTCACTTCACTGTACAGCAGAAACTAACACAACATTGTAAAGCAACTATACCCCAACAAATAAATAAATAAAGTAAGTAAGTCAACTGATTAGGAATGGTAATTACATCTGCAAAACTCCCTTCAGAGCAACAACTGAAGATTCGTTTGACTGGGAGAAGCTGTGTGTGTGTGCACGCGTGCACACGTGCACACGGCTACTTTCATTCTTCAAACCATTGCAAAAGAATATTTTTTGAACTGTCCTTTATTCCCCATCCAGGCACATATTAGAAAGAATTCTTGGGAGCATAGTTTAGCCTAGAGAAATTGACACACTGCAAAGTCATTATCGACCCTCAATTTGGGATGTGTCTCTCCTATCTGTCCTGCATCTATCAATCTCCCTTCAGCTTCTGTTCTGAAGAGGATATACAGCCTCTTACTACCAAGTATATTTTGCTTCTTCCAGAGTACCAGCGATAGCAGGAATGTCATGAATTTGAAGGATAACAAGTGGTCAGAGATGGTAAGGAGCATACTGTGCATAGTTCTCAGTAATAAACAAAACAGAAAATGTTTAACATTTCATTTTGAGTGGGATCTTATATCTTACCTCTCTAAATTTATTCCCTGCCATGCTTGTTGCTTACTGTCTTGCTGCCAAACTGAAAGCACTTGTCTGTTTTCCACCTGTGGGAGGCCTTTGCCCATTCTATTCCCCTGGCCTGGCATGCTAGCTACAGAATTTCACAGGACTTTCTCCATTGGTTCATTCAGGTCTGATCTATGATCACATCCATGTTGGTCTCTCTTTATGCTTTCATACTACTTCATTGTTATTTATTTCTAGAACTAATTACTACTTTAAATTTCATTATATGTTGGCTTACTGCATTATTTTCTGCTCTCCCTCTACAATTAAAGCTCCTTGAAAGTGGGAGATGTCTCTCTTTAGTTCAACATTGTATATCTAGCAATCAGAACTTTACTTAGCACTGTCAGTAGAATGTGCTTCATTCTGAGGTTTAGCTTAAATGAATGAGTGATTGAAAGTTCTCAAACATTAATGGAAGAATTCCTAGGCATTTATATATCTTAATTTGGAATAGATAACTTAAAATTTTTCAATGAATAATATTTCACTAATGCTAATAAGACAACCAAAGGCAGTTTTTTTAATATTAAAAAGATGTTTCACAGCTCATTATATTTTGAAAAGGTTTTTTGAATATAGAATGATTATTTACTTATTATTGGGAATTTTTAGTATCCTAAATAGTAACTCTGAGTTGGAAAAATTCAGAGACCCAAGTTGGATCATAGTTCCATCACTTCTCAACTATGTGACTGTGAGCAAAATTAGCCTCAGGCTTTATTGTCTTTCAAGTGGGGATAATATTGGACACATTTTAATGAGGATTACTTGAGGTCCACATACAGTAAATCCTCAATGAATGCTATCTACCTATTCATTTCTTATCAATTGTAATATAGAAAATCTTCTAGATTTTCATAAAGAAGTTACATATAATCTTATTTAATAATTAGTATTTAGAACAGGCTGCCTATAAAATACGGATAACAGCATCCTTTCATTGCATTGAATATTTAATTTTAAATGATATGCCTAATTTTATTTTTTATTAAAACATTTTGCATGGCACAACCACGAGAATGGCTAAATTAAAAGAAATTTCAGAAAAAAAACAAGTGTCACTGCCAAATATCAAGAATATGAAGCTAACTAGATATTCACCCAGAGGCCATGTGTCCCATCTTGCTGTGATACTCTAGAGTGACACCTGTTGTTATGGTATAAGTAATAGCATCTCCTTTCATTCTCAAAAGTATATTGGTTTGGCTTGTGAATTTTATTGTTGCCTTAATTGAAATAAACAACATGAAGGTTGGGAAGAGAGACCTAACTATAGGTATTTCAGAGATTAAAAAAAGATTAAAAAGATATTATGGACAATTGCATACCTGTGTATTAGAGAATTTAGATGAAATAGATATATTCATTTTAAAGCAATATGTTAAAATTGACAACTATATATATAAAACTTTATAAATGTAAGACCTATAACTATATATATAATGTATATTATATACACATATGTAATATATATAATATATATATACAATTTGAATAGTTTTAAAAATCATTAGAGAAGTTGAATGTGTTAAACGTCTTCTGACAAAGAAAATACCTGAGATGGTAATATCCAAGAATAAATAATCCAATTTTAATATAATCCTCACAGAGAGAGAAAAAGAAATAATCTCTCAATCTTCATGAGGCAAACATAACTTTAATAATAACATTAGATAAGGATAATCTAAAACAACAAAAAAAGAGAAACTATAAAAGCACCCTTACTTGAGAACATAGGTACAAAATCCTAAACAAAATATTGGCAAAACAAATATAAATATTTTTCTTCATAAAAAATCCAAAGGGGTGATTTAATGGACATATATAACACATAACTCCCCCCAAATAGAAGAATACACATTGTTTTCAATAACAAATTGCTTATCTCCAGTCTAAGTCTTACCTCTTAGATAAAATCTACAAATTAAACTCTTCATTAGAGTGATCTGATTGGATAAAACTGTAAGCCCATCAAATTCAAAATTTCCATAACTGCATTTATCAGACGATAATTAATAAATCTTTCTCACATCCTCTTTTTTCCTACATCAACCAGTTCACCAAGCAAGAACTCTTGAAGTCATCATAAAATACTTCTATCCCTAGGCCAGAGACTTCCAATTGGTTACTGAGTCCTGCCAGTTCTATTGTTGACATGGCTCCATCTCCAGTGGTAATACCTCAGTAGGACCCTTGTTATTACCATGTAGACCAGCGTTCCCCAACCTTTTTGGCACCAGGCGTTGGGGACCCCTGATGTAGACCACTGCAGCCCCCTTTGATGTCATCATCCTCTTACCCATTTTACCCAGTCTTGAAACTCCTGCAGATTTATCTCTTTAATATGTGAATCTGATCATTGCTGTCTACTTAAACCTTTTTGTGTTTTTCTATCCCCTTCAGTATTAAAATCTAATGTCAACATAATATTTAGTGGGTTTCTGGCCCCTGACTTCTAGATATGTTACCATATTCCTTTACACTATGCTCTACTAATACTAAATTACTTGTAACACCTAAAAAATAGCATATTAATTTATGTTTCTTGCTTTTGCAAATGCTTCTTTTGCTTGTAATATTCTTTTTTCTTTCTTAAATGGTTGATCCATATTTTCTTCAAAGAAGCCAATCACAGGAATCATCTACTTCGAGATTCTTCCCAACTATTTTTTACGTTTCTCATGAAACCTCCTTTCCCCCTTTTCCATTCCTACTGTACTTATCACACTATAGTTTAATTTTCTTTTTATTTATTTTTTCCTATCTAGACTGAAAGCTCCTTGAAAGAAGGGATCATGGCTTGATCTCTGTGTTCACAGTGCCTAGCATATGCACTCAATGAAGATTTGTTGAATAAGTGACAAATGAATATAAAGAAGTAGAATATGAAAGCATGTGTACTAGTATACATATGTACAGTCAAAATTTTGAAAGTGATTCTTTCTGTTTTGACTAAATATGAGATAATTTTTCCTTTTAGTACCCTCCTTAGTTTGTATTTTGAGAAATAATGTGTACATATGCAGTTCTTAAGGTGGAAAAATCATTAATATAAAAATTCACTGTTGAATGAGTTAAAACAAACAAACAAACTCAGCAACAGAGATCAGATTTGTTGTTACAGAGACCAGGTGAGGCAGGAAGTGGGGGGGAGGAGGAATTGGATGAAGGCTGTCAAAACGTACAAACTTCCAGTTATAAGACAAGTAAGTACTAAGGATGTAATGTACAACATGATAAATATAATTAACACTGCTGTCATACTTGAAAGTTGTTAAGAGAGTAAATTTTAAGAGTTCTCATCAAAAGAAAATTTTTTTTCTATTTCTTTAATTTGGTATCTATATGAGATGAAGAATGTTCACTAAACTTATCGTGGTCATCATTTCATGCTGTATGTAAGTCAAATCATTATGCTGTACACCTTAAACTTATACAGTGCTGTGTGCCAATTACATCTAAATAAAACTGGAAGAAAAAAAAATAATAAAATGACTTCCTGGTTTGGGACTCAGGGTCTTTCACCACACAGGGAAAATTAGAATAGGAGCTGGTTTGGGGTCGGGTGGTAGAGAGGAGGAAGAAGATTTAGCAAGTGATAGGGCTAAGGAATCATGGTCAGAATACAATGAATTTTTCTTGAGGCATATCAGTTGTGGTAAGAAAGGATCATATAGGAGGGTAAATGGGGACGTCTGGGGGCAAGACAGCACCCCATTTTTGTCCAGTTTCCCTTTCCTTCCTTCTTTCCTTCCTTCTCTCCCTCCAGTCCTTCTTTCCTTTCTTTTCAAGGAATATGTACATGTGGTTTAAATACATAAATATATGAATATATATATATCACATATATATGTGGTTTAAATATATATATATATAAATATATATATATCACAAAAGGGAATAAGATGAAAAGCAACAGTCCCCTCACTTCCTATCTCCTGCCCCTCTCCAGAAGCAACCCCTTTAAACTACTTCAGCCGTTTTTTCTTGTAGCCTCTGTATCTAAATACAGTATGTATATGCCTACCAGTAGTCCTTCAATCATCAACTCTAGATTTTGTCTATTGACTTTTACTATGGTGTATGATAATTCATTTCCCTTTCAGTTTTAAAGTGGGGAGATAAGTTAAGTCCTAAATTTCCTGATGAATCCCTGATTCCAGCAATAATTACTTTTATTGAGCACTACGTGAAAGACACAGTTGTAATCACTTTGGATGTATTAACTCATTTAATTACAAGCTCGGTTACAAGGACGGGGCTAATAACAAAAACAGGAAAACAAAGACTTAAAAAACAGCGAGAAAAAAAGACAATGCTAGGCCTTCCCCACTGAAAAACGTTAAGGGTGAATGAAATAGCAGTTAGAAAAAAAAAAAAAGGCCAGCTTTGAGGCACTAAAATTGCAACCGGCTCCTTTAATTCCCCGCGGCAGGCGGGGCGTGGCGCCAGATGGCCTACACTGAATGCCCCTTCAAGCTGGCAGCGCCCTACCAAGCCTGTGGCTTTGTAAGAGCCCGGGCCACGTGACGGCGACAGGCGGCGCTCTGTCTTTCTCCGCGCAATCTCTATGGTGTTCTTCTCAGCCCACCGCCCCTAGGGAAGCGGCAGTCACGTGACAAACTCCGGGTTTACGGCAGGTGTCCACGTGATCCTGGCCTGCAGTAGGGTGGCTGCGGTGAGGTACCTGCGCTCGTGAAGGGTGGGCGGTTAGGTCGTAGCCGCCGCAGCCTCCGGCGGACTCTCCCGAACGGCCAGGCTCGGGAAAAACGAGCCGACTGAGGCATTCATCGCTTAGTGCCTACGGCACGGGTCTGTTCTTTATGCCACCTCCGCCTTCCTCCTCCCCACCTCTTTGCGGGTGAAGTCCCCTTTGGGTTTCGAGACCTTGGGGCCTGAGGCCCAAACTCGAAACGAACCCCCCACCCATCCCTCTTTCCTTCTCATCCTCCATCTCTTCCTTTGCATCACCGAATCACTTAGCCGTTGAGCTGGCCAGCTCGGCGGTGCCTTGAGGCCAAGTTCGAGGCGGTAAAGGTAACGGTGGGGAAAGCAGCCCCCCAGTGGACAAAGGTGGAGGCAAGACTAGAGCAGGCCTAAGGGCCGCAGGCAACGAGAATAGGCGGCTGAGGGGGTGAACAGGAAAAAAAAAAAAAAAGAGTACTGCGGATTTAGAAGGGACTGGAAAGGACTTGTTGCACGATGGAAGAATCTGACTCTGAGAAAAAGATGGAGAAAGAGAATCTGGGGACGAGAATGGATCCTCCCATAGGGGAACCGGAAGGATCGCTTGGGTGGGTGAAGGGTATTAAGTCAAACCTGGAAGGGAGGGGGCAGGGGGGACGTTCTAACTGAAGAGAGTATTGTGAATTAGAATACCCCACCTATGATAAATTCTTTCGATTTACCAGTAAGGTTGCTTTTGGTGATTGGATAAACTAGCTAGAGGTCTGGTTGCTAACTGGGGAGAAACAATCCTTAGGACAGGCCTGATATCACTCCGGGGAGGGGGAAGTGTTCTAATTGAGGAGGCAGTTCTGAATTGCTTTGAATTGTCAATAAAGGAGACTTTACGTCATCATGTTGACGATAAGAAGACTAGGAAGAGGGTTGGCTTTTCCTGGGCAGAGATCAGTGGCTCAAGAGTGCTTCCTGTGCCACTTTATACCTGAATTTGAGAATTTATATGCTTTGTGCCTGTGATGAGTGAAATATGACTTGGAAGGACAGCTGAAGGACTTAAGATTTTTAGAAATATGCTGACTTTGAAAAACAGGATATTCAAATATGACAATATTGTTTGATTTATTAAAGCATTTGTAAATATTGCTTTGGTAAATTTTTTAAGGTGATAAAAAATGGAATCTTGAATTTTAATGGCTCATTTATATTCCTAAATAAAAATTCCTAGGAGCTATTTCCTGAGCACATAATTAGGGGAGAGGGAGCATAAACCCAGTTTTATAATTTAGGAAAATGAGGGCCTCTACCTAACTGAGGTCCCCCACACAGCTGTACTCAGCTGTTGTGCTAAATGTGCTCTTTTGCACCTCTACGTTAATTCCAATTTCTAAGGCAACTGGATCATGGAAACTCTGTCTTTTGGTTTATATCTGCAGGTGGGTGCTACCAAATACAGCCATGAAGAAAAAGGTAAGACGTGTTAGGTACATCAAAAACATGAAGGTAAAGGTAAGAAGTTACTGTTCAGGAAGTATATTTGTGGTCATATATGCCATCTTTCCTTGACTGTTGTAGGAACCTTCTACATGCTCTCCCTGACTCTTGTCCCCTTCTTTGCTATCAGATTTAATTTTTCTAATATAGAAATCTAACTAAGTCATTCACATACTTAAGAACTTTTTGTAACTTCCTGAAGCCCATAGAATACAATCCAAAAGATTTCATCTCATAGAATGCCCTTTAAAAATCTATTCCTGACTAAACCATCAGCCATACCTTTGCACCCTATCATAGCCATGCAGAATCTGTTTTTCTCCAAGTTTACAAATTAATTTGCATTTTGTGCAAGCCATACACACACACTACACAGGCCTCTGCCTGCACATTTATGTTGAACCCAACTCAAATGTTATCACTATTAGGTTTCATGTGAGTTCTCCAAATGGAATTGAACACTTCTTCCCTTGTGCTCTTATGGTACCGTGCCCCACCTTGGGGTTTAAGAAGAATCGATAAGGGCACAGTTCTAGAGTAAGTTTCTGAATCTTTAGGGCTTTCAGTTTCTCCATTTATAAAATGGTGATAATAAGGTTACCTGTCTCATAGAATTATTATGAAGTTTTTAAACAAGCAAATGCACGTAGAGCACTTAGATTAGTACTTAATACAGTTAGCCTTGATAAGTCTTTCATAAGCTATTAAAGTAAGATTTCTTAAACAACAAAAGCTCATAACAAAGAATGAAATATTGCCATTTGCAGCAATATGGATGGACCTAGAGAATATTATGCTTAGTCAAATAAGTCAGAGAAAGACAAATGCTATATGATATCACTTATATATGGAATCTAAAAAATAATACAAATGAATCTGTATACAAAATAGAAACAGACTCACAGACATAGAAAACAAACTAGTGGTTACAAAGGGGAGAGAGACAAATTAGAGGTATGAGAGTAACAGACATAAACTACTATACACAAAATACATAAGCAACAAAGATTTACTGTATAGCACAGGGAATTATACCCAGTATCTTGTAATAACCTATAATGGAATATAATCTGCAAAATGAATCACTGCTGTACATCTGAAACACAATATTGTAAATCAACTATACTTCAATTAACAAAAAAAAAAGAAATACACTGTATTTAGCCTTAACTTTATCTAATAAGTCAGTTATATAACTTCAGTTTGCTAAGGGAATGTTCTTGATGAGCTGGTCTAAAGTTGCTATCAACAAGGATGCCTAAAAATACCAGAAATTTGTAAATGATAAAGAATAAAAGCAAAACGTTTTTCTAACAACTTTAGACTATCTCCTCAGTAACGTTTCCTTAGTGAGATAAAGTTATATAGCTAAATAGATTAAGCCTGAGGCAGTATACTTTTATTAATACTCCCTATATTTGTAATTAGAAATTTTTATAAAATATCTTGGAATTGAAGATAGAACATGTACCCTCTCATTTGAAAATCAAGGTAATTGGAATTATATTTCATAAATTTTGAGTTAGAAAACACTCTTAAAAGTTACCTCGGGCTTCCCTGGTGGCGCAGTGGTTGAGAGTCTGCCTGCCAATGCAGGGGACGCGAGTTCGTGCCCTGGTCTGGGAAGATCCCGCATGCCGCGGAGCAGCTAAGCCCGTGAGCCACAAATACTGAGCCTGCGCGTCTGGAGCCTGTGCTCCGCAACAAGAGAGGCCGCGATGGTGAGAGGCCCGCGCACCGCGATGAAGAGTGGCCCCCGCTTGCCGCAACTACAGGAAGCCCTGGCACAGAAACGAAGACCCAACACAGCCATAAATAAATAAATAAATAAATAATTAAAAAATAATAATAATAATTAAAAAAAAAAAAAAGTTACCTCACCCAATTTCCCCCCTAGTGCAAGAATCTACAGCATCTTTGGTAGGTGTTTTTCTGTCTTTTTTAAATGCTGTCTTTGACAAGAAGGTGTTTACCTTCACCCTTTCCACTGTTAAAAAATTGCTTGTTTTATATCTTTGTTTTGATAGCTTGCTCATTCTTTTGATGAACATATTTTGAGCATCTGTTATATGTTAGGCACTGAAGACTCAAAGGGGATTTTCCCTGCCATTCAGGCGCTCAGAGTCTTGTGAGAGACCAAAAAAAAAAAAATTTGGATAACTGCAATGCATTATGGTCTTAGCAGTGTCATAAGAGTGTCATGGGAGGACAGAGGTGAAATACATCTAAGCCAGCCTAGGGCATTGGGATCAGAGAAGTTCTTGAGATGATTACTGAACCAAGAAGGGTAAGTGGAGCTTAGCTGAAGGAAGAAAAGGGAGTGGAAAGTTACTGGCAGAGAGTTCAGCATGAAAAAAAGACCTGGAGCAATCAAAGGGACTACAAGCAGTTCAGTTCAGTATGGCTGGACTCGACAAGTTCCAGGCTAGGAGGGTCAGAAGATGAAGGCAGAGGAGTAGATAAGCCAGATCAAGGAGGGTCTTATATGTAGTTTAAAGACTTGATCCTGTAGGTGATGGGATGCTCTTGAAAAGAAAAGAGTAATTAATGGAACAAAATCATGAAGGTAAGTAAAAGGGATGAAATTAAGGGCAGAGGTGGTAAGGTTGATCTTGAGGAGGAGAAAGAACTTTCAGTTATACTGAAATACCCTGCCAGATAGTTCAGTGCATAAAACATTACATTATGAGAGTTCCTCTCAAGTTGATATTTTGCTAACATAGTACTGAATGCATGATAGTATATATTAATAGCATAATAAATTCACTGTGATTCTATCACCAAGAGAATGTGTGACTCATGACAGGTAAGTGGCTGGCCTCTGGAATTCTCGGTACCTCTGCATTCACCACTGGTCAGAGAACTAGTCAGTTACAAGTATCCACTCTAGGTTATTAGTACTGTCACTTCAGTGAAACATCAAGTTCAAGAGAGAAATAGATCCCTTTAGACTTGATTTGCTCTTGATCGCTGACTTCTTTCCTTTCTTTTTTCCCATTTTGTCCTTAGGTGCTGTTGATGGGTAAAAGTGGGTCTGGTAAGACCAGTATGAGGTCTATTATCTTTGCAAATTATATTGCAAGAGACACACGTCGCCTTGGTGCAACAAGTAAGATGTTTTATCTTATTGTAAAGTCAGGTGATCTTAATAATTCGCATAACACACTTGGTTGCAGTAACTTGGGGATGCAGAGCTTGACAGATTTGTTTTTGAGCATGTTTCCTTTTTTTTCATTCCTTCTCAGAAGGATGTGACCTAATTCTGGTTACTACTGCTTGCTCTCTTGGGGAGGTTCTTTCCTTTCTAGGTTGCTTACCAAATGGGATAACCTTGTCCAACTTCGTTTTTATCCTGCTCTTTCTCTACAAGCATAGGGGTCCTTTTGTTTGTTCATTTTTTAGGAGGGGGAGGGTGTTTGTTTTTAACAGTTATTATATAAACAGAAATTAATTTATAGGCATTAACAAGCATAACATTAAAATCTAAGATTTTATAAAGCAGTAGTCCTAGTCTTCATTAAAAGGTAAATTGTTGGGTTTGGGAGGCTGTCAGAGGTAGGTTACCCAGATCTGTACTCTGCTACTTCTCTTCCTGGATACATATAGATGTTTTCTTTGGAGTTATAGCTTTGACTTGAGAAATGTTTCCTTGCCCTTTATGGTTTGAATGTTAAATCTGGTTTCTTAGTATAGGCTAGCTGGGCTGCCATGGCTATGTGGATCTATATTCAGTGGATCTATGCTCCTGGGAGACCCTTTCTGTCTTTAGGCTATAACGCCATTTCGTTTTGTAGCACCTAAGGATTTCTGGATTCTTCCTTGGTCCTTGGCCTCTAGGTGACGAAACCATTGCTCTACCTGGCTTTCAAATTTTCCTGATCTGGGTTGCTAGCATCTTGGACACTTTTAGGGACAAGCCACCCACTACTTCATAAGGTATCTCTGGTTTCAAGAACAACAAATATTTTTAAAATACCCTATGTTCCAGAACCTAGGATACAAAAGAGAAGGAAACCTCATTTCTGTTCTTAACGTGCTTGGAGTGTAGAATAGACTGTCATAATTAGGGAAGCTTTAATGATTAGAAAGTTATTTCTTAGAGCCCTGAATCTATTTCCATTTATTTCTGTTAGGTGGTACCCTTTCTGTTCTCTTGAGCCTCTCCAAATATTTTAGTATGATTAATGTCTCAATCTATCCTAGCCATTCCTTGCCTCCCAAATCTTATCTTCCTTAAGTTAAATATCTCCAGTTCCTTCATCTATTCCTCATTTGACATCATTTTGAAGCATTTTTAAGGACTTGTTAGAATATGTCTATATTTTTTTAGTGATGAGACTTAAATGAAGATGTGGTCTAATCAGAGCAGAGTAGGACTGTTACATCTCTTGTTCTATAGGCATCACACTACTGTTAGCACAGTCTAGCCCTTACTCTCCTGTGGAGCAGCCTTCATCATACTGAGTCATACTAAAAAAAAAAATCCTTTTCACATATATTTTTATTAAAACAACATATCCTCCTTCTGATTCTTGTGAAGTTAATATTTTGAACCTAAGAATAAATGCTTATCTCTGTTAAATTATTCAGTTTTGATTGTTTTAGCCCATGAAAGGTTAACTTAAGTCCAGAACAAGTTACTATCTCACTGGGCCTCAGTTTCCTTATCCATAGAAAAGGGGTTGGATCCTATTTTCATTTTAGCTACTTATTCTCTCATCTGATATGTTAGCTATCCTTCCTAGCTTTGTGCAGTTTGTACACTTGATAAGCATCTCATCTAGTTTTCATCTAAGTCATTTATCAAAAATTTTGGTCAGGACAGGGTCCTATGGCCTGTTGTGCCTCAAGAGACTTCCTTCTAGAAAGTACCTGTCCAAACTTCTCCCTGTTTTGATTTGCTGTATTTTAATTTTTTTCTATTTTTCCAAGTTTAATATCTAGACCTAGTAGTCACATGGTTTCAGTAGATCAGAGGAAGCTAATGTTTATTGTATGGTGTTTTATTTACTTTAGTTCTCATATTAACTTCATTTTAATAGGTGAAGAAAATATGACTTAGAAGTTAAGGTCACGCAACTCATAAGTGTTAGAGCTAGAATGTCAATCTATGCTTCTGCTTTATTCATTGTTCTACAGCCACAATTCCTGGCAGACTTCTTTCTGTTTATGTTTTAAATTCTGCACATTTCATTGATGTACTTTTTTCTAGTCCAATTAATATTTTTGTTTTTAGCTAATCAGCAGAGTTGATTGACTACCTAAGTCTGGTGAATAATCTTAAAACCCAAATTTCAGAGCTAGTCAAGCTATTTAATAGTTTTGAAATAATCTAGCAGATTCGTTAAAAAGTTATGAACAGAATGTTGCAAATTACATGAACCCTGTACATGAAGCAGGCCATTTATTTTAACAAGTGTTTTTCTGGAGCTTCCTGTGGATGGGACAGGGCTCTTGACCTTAAGAATATCTCAAGTGAGACCTGTATCGATAATACTTTGTTAGTAAGTACTGTATTTCTTAAAGGTGATAAAAGTATACTTCAAAATATTATGTTGGCCTGATGCTTTAGTGTGTCACTAGCTAGTTTGTCATTGCTGAAGAAAGGTCTTGGTTCTACTTGCTAAACTTATAGACTAATTAAAAGTACATATAGTGTATTGATTTTTACTTACTATTCCTTTTTGTGAAGTTGCTGATTTTCTTTAAAAGTAGTGAAAGAGTACTTATTCTAAAGTATTATATCACCTTGAATGTTTTAGTGTTTCTCTAGTTTGTCATTGCTGAAAAAAGTCCAGGTTCATTTTGTTAAACTTAGAGTGTACTGTGTTTTGAAATTTGAAGTAAGGATACAGAATGGTGGTATTTATTTATCAGGGGGCTGTTAAAATGTGTTTGTTGGAATAGTAAACTTGTCAATAAAAATGTGATTATGAAGTATCTTAGTCTCAAACACTGTTGACGGCTCCAAGATTTCCTGCCTTCTCAAAATTCTCTGATCCTTTGGCTTTTATTTAATGCTTTATTACCCTGGTTTTATTCCTTTATCTTTAACCATCCCTTCCTTTTAAAAAAATGAATATTTTCTTCTTTCTGCCCCATAAGTGTATGTGATTTCCCAAAGCTCTGTTCTTGGTTCTTTTCAGTTGCTGTTATGATAGCAGGACAGAAAGATTAGGAGAGCCAGAGGGCCCTATAGGAGACCTGAGACTAAAGAGGGAGGCAGAAAGTGGGGGTTAGATCATAAAATGCCCTATAAGCCAAGTCAGGTAGTTTAAACTGAGGGTAGAGGGCAACCCTTAGAGAGTTTCAAACAGAAAAGTAATATGATCAGATTTCAGTATTTTTAATTTTCAATTTTAATTGGAAAAGTAATACTTGTGAAAAATTCAAACATTGCAGAAGTGTAGAAAGTCTACTCTGTCCCTCATTCTCAGGCCTACTTCCTAGGGACAACCACCATTAGTAATTTGAGGTTATCCTTTTGGCCTTATGTTTTCTGGGTATATACAGTCATACATAGACAGAGACATGTTATTTTTTTTTCTTTTTAAAGAAGAATGAAATAAAATCTGCACTGTGGAGAGATCATTATACCTGTAATATAGAGGATAGACTGGAGGGAGGCAAGGGAAGAGACAGATTGACAGATTAAGGAACTGTTTTTAGTAGACCAGGTAAGAGATGATAGGGGCTTAACTTGGGTTAGGGTGGTAATAGTGGGTATGGTGAGAAGCAAATGGATTTGGGATATTTAAAAGGTAGAGTCAATATGACTTGCTGGTAGGTTTGGGGGGAATGGTGGGGGAAAGAGTGGACTCAAGGATGAAACTTAGTGTTTGGCTTAGGCAACTGGTTAAATTCACTGAGTTAAGGAGGACTGAAAGAGGAATAGATTTTGTGGGAAGAATGGGCAGATGATGAGTTATATTTGGATACATTGAGTTTGGGATACTTGTGGTTTATGCAAGTAAAGATGTTCAGTATATGATTCAGAAAGGGAAGAGAGAAATCTGTATTATAGATACATGTTTATGGATTATCAGTATCCAAATGGTAAATAAGATGATATGAATTGATTAGCTTGCCTGGGGGAAAGAATACATAGAGAGAAGAGTAGGTGGCCAAAGATGGAATCCTGAAGAACTCCAGCATTTAAGGGACAGAAAGAAGAATAGGAGCCTGTGAAAGAGGACCTGCCAGAGAGGTTATAGGTATGCTCTCAGAGGCCAGGAGAAGAGAATTTTTTGAGAAGAGAGTAGTCAACAGTGTCATGCTGCAGAAAGTAAGACAAGGACTAAAAAGGTCCATTGGATTTGGTAATGGGGCCATTGGTCACTTGATGAGAACAATTTCTATGACATGGGAGTAGAAACCAGATTTCTATCCCATGTGCTCCATATCTAAACAATCGCTGAATCCTGTCACTTCTTTTATTATTGTCTTTCCCTTTCTCAGTAGCACTTCTTTCCATTTTTTTTTAGTACTAGACCGTTTACATAGTCTTCAAATTAATAGCAGTTTGAGCACCTACTCTCTCGTAGACTCTGTTGGAAATACAAAGACATGTAAGATATGATTCCTTTTCCAAGGAGGGGGAAGTAAAGGGGAGAAGGGAAGTAGTTTGAGCACCTACTACGTGCCAGGCACTTGATGTATGATAACTCCTGTAATCCTCACAGTAATATGAGGTCAATAGTATGCCTCCCACCTTTTTTTTAACAGAAGAGGAAACTAATACTCAGAGGTTAAGTGACTTACCCAAGGTCACACAGAGAGGTAGAGCTGGTATTTGAACTAAGAACTGTTTGACTCCAATGCCCATGTTTTTTTTAAGTAATGCTTTGCTGCTTATGATCTAGTTAATGAGAAGACAAAATTGCACAAAAGTTAGATAGCAGTCAATTTAAGCAACAGCTTCAAGGTAGTCATAAAAGAAACACCACTGTGTGATGTTTAACTGTTACATAAATTGTAAAGATGATAATTGCTGGACTTTGAGAAATTTCCAGGATAAGAATTTTCATTATTGTTCCTTGTGATTTTTAGTGCCTGGCAGAGAGTAGATGCTTAATAAATGTTTAAATGAATTCAGAGGGAGTGATGATGATAAGTGGGGGTGGCCAGGTAGGGATTTTAGAGGAGGTGGGATTTAAGCTGGGTCGTAGAAGATGAATCTAACTTTGGAAGAAAGGTGGGGAGGACTTTCTAGGCAGATGGACAGAGTAGGCAAAGTAAAGGGTGGGGAGGGAATTGTAAGGCAGAGGTCGCAAACAGGCAGCCTGTATGCTGGATAAGGCCTGTAGATGTGTTTTGTTTGGCCTGTGTAATGTTTTAGAAAAATTGGAATTAGTTATTAATATGTAAAATTTCCATAAAAAATCTGGATTTTCTACTACTATTGAAAAATTTAAAGATCTGGTAATCCTGAGCCCACGTTCGTGCATGGCAAATGAGCTAGAGCTGTGTAACTGCTACCCACTCCATCGTCCCCTTGGGTGGATATTTACTCTCCATACATGATCAACTTCACTCTTGTACGTTTACCGGCCTGGCTCCTATTAGCAAGTTTGCGACCCCTGATGTAAGGTATGTTGGAGGTTGGGGTGGTAGAGGGGTTTAGGAGGACTATGAATAAACCAAATTGGACTGGAGCAAAAGGCTTCATTAATGGGAATCATTGGGGAACATAAAGGTAGATTGGAAGCCAAATTCTGAAGGACCTTGAATGCCCCCCGTGTAGGTATGGAGGAGCCATTGAAAGTTTTTTGAATGGGGAGTGACATGTTCAAAGTAGTGTTAAGAAGATGAATCTGGCAGTAGCCTATAGGATGAAGTAAAGTGAGTAAGGCTTCCTGGTGGGAGGTAATTATGGAGCTACTGTAGTTGTACAGGCTTGAGAAAGTAAGGGCCTTCCTTAATGTTAGTAGCAGGTTGTAAAACAAAGAGTGGAATTGAGAGAGATTACAAAGGAATAGCAATGACTTGAATGTGGACAGAGGAGTCAAAAATGACCCCTTCAAAATGGGAAAATGGTAGGGTCATTAACCAAAATAAGGAAATCAATAGAGGGAGCGAGTTTGGTTATGTTTTATGTTTCTTTTGTATTTGGTTTTTGTTGTCTTTTTTTAATTTTTAAAGTTTAAAATTTTTTGTGGAGGGTGTTGATGGGTCAGAAAAGAGCTATTAAATGGTATATGTCTCTGTCTTACATGTTGAAATTTTAACAGTATTATAATTGGAGATTGTTTCTGCTCTAAGCACTAAAACAACTAAAAAGTAAAACGACTTATGTGAGAGCCAGTTCTGTAGCTCAGGGTAGTTTAGGTGCCCGCCTTGCCACTAAACCACACTACTAAGCTGAAAATCACCTTCTTGTTGTAGCTTTGAGCATTTCACTCCACTTTGGTCCTTCTAAATTCCATGGGTTAGCACGTTGCTTATTTTGAATTTCATCTCGCATGCTACAATTACTAGATTTGTCATGTTTGTCTTCCAGTTGATGTAGAACATTCTCATGTTCGATTTCTGGGAAACCTGGTATTGAACCTGTGGGACTGTGGTGGGTAAGTACCATCTGCTTAATTCTTCATGAGGCCAATGTCAATAATCATGGCATCTAGTATAATCAGCACAGAGAATACATTAAAGTAACTATCATTTGTAATAGCTACATTAGTTAGAAATTACTTCAGAATTGGCACTTGATTAAATAAAGATCTCTGACTTTCATGTCATTGTGAAAATGCCCTCTGTATGTGACGTGTTTAAGCAGCACTCACACAAGCCGTATCTAGGTATCTGTAGTATGGGATCAAGCATTCTTCTCTTTTTCTGATGAAGGAATTAGGTTTCTATCTCAGGTGGCTTAACACCAGTCCTGAGATCTTAACCATCACACCATACCGCCTCATTCTTTGTTATTTCAATAATTATCTCCAGGCAGTCTAAGCACTGTTGATTGGACCTCAGTTCTCCAGCTGAGTTTCCCACTGTTGGAGGAATAGGAGACAGTTTTTCCTCTCATGTCCAAGACACTTCCAGAATATCCTATCATAAATACACATTCACTGTGCATATGGTGCTCCCTTGCATCTCTGTACTGAAGCAACATGTAGCAACATGTAGTGCACAGTGGTTAGGAGCCTAAGCTATGGAGTTAGATTGGGGTTTGTATCTCAGCTCTGTTAGCTGTGTTATCTTGGATAGATCATTTAAACTCTCTGAGCTACAGTTTCTTTATCTATACAATAGGATTCATGATCGTACCAACTCGTATGGTTGTTTTGATGATTAAGATTATATATATGTATATATATGTGTGTGTATATATATTATATATACATAATATATATATATATATATCTCAAGAGTACCTACAAAATAAATAAATGTTATAATTAGCTCAGTGTCTCCCAGCTCCTAGTATAGAGCCAGCCATGGAGTAGGTACTCAATGAATATTTGTTGAAAGAGTAACAAATAAGAAAATGACTTCCTTATTGCTAGCAGATGGATAACACCCTAGTAGCTTTCTCCATGTAAATCCTTCCTCAGTATCATTGCTTCCAATTCTGTAATCTGTGTCAAGAGATTAGTTCAAGTCCTTTGCTTTTAGGCACTAACATGTTATTGTCATTTTTACAGATAAGGCACAGCTACTTAATAGCAAAGTGTAGGACTAGAAGCTAGGTTCGTGATTTTTTTTTAAAGAAACTGCTGTTTATTGAGAGCATGCTGTATGCCAGGTTTCATGCTAGATTCTTTCCTGTAGGAAAGAAAATCTATAGATTTTCAGGATAGCCTCCAGAAATGTAGAAAATTAAATTCACCAGAAACCCCCACCCCAGTTCACTGATTATTCTTGTTTTCTAGAAATCTATTAAACATTCATTCAGCAAACATCTATTGATCACCTACCATTTACCACACAGTGAGCAAAGCATTGAAAGTTACACCATAGTAGATTAACATACACAGTATTTGGTGGCTATGACAAAAACCTTCAAAGTAAATATAATCTTTTTTCTTTCCTTTATTTATTTAGTTGTTTTCTTTTTGTCTGTTTTTTAAGATTTAATTTTTGTTGAGGTAACATTGGTTTAAACATAAGTTTCATGTGTACAACATTATATTTCTACTTCTGTATACCCTACAGCATGCTCACAACCAAAAATTTAGTTTCTATCCATCCATCAGCATACAGTTGACCCCCTTTACCCTTTCTGCCCTCCCCGCTGCCCCTTTCCCTCTGGTAACCACTACTCTGTTCTCTGTATATATGGGCTTGTTTTTGTTTTATTTGGTTTATTTATTGTTTGTTTGTTTTTTATATGATGGGTGAGATCGTATGGTATTTGTCTTTGTCCATCTGACTTATTTCACTTAGCATAATACCCTCAAGATCCATCCGTGTTGTTGCAAATGGCAAGTTTTCATTTTTTTTATGGCTGAGTAGTAGTACATTGTATACAGATACCACATCTTTTTTTTTTTCCTACTACTTTACTTCTTTAGAGCAGTTTTGGATTCACAGCAAAATTGAACAAAAAGTATAGATATTTCCCATTACCCCCTGTCTCCACACGTGCATAGCCTCCCCCATTATTAACATTCCCTGTCAGAGTGATACATTTGTTACAAGTGATGGACCTACATTGACACATCATTATCACCCAAAGTCCATAGTTTACATTAGGGTTCATTCTTGGTATTGCACATTCTATGTGTTTGGACAAATATATAATGACATGAATCCACCATCATAGTATCATAGAGTAGTTTCACTGCCCTGAAAATCATATGTGCTCTGCCTATTCATCCCTCCCTCCACCCTAACTCCTGGCAACCATTAATCTTCTTACCATCTCCATAGTTTTAACTTTTTCAGAATGTCATAAAGTTGGAATCACACAGTGTGTAGCCTTTTCACATTGGCTTCTTTTTTTTTTTTTCCTTTTTTTTCTTTTTGGCTGCACCATGCAGCATGTGGGATCGTGGCTCTCTGACCAGGAATTGAACCCGTGCCCCCTGCATTGGAAGCACGGAGGCTTAACCACTGGACCACCAGGGAAATCCCCATATTGGCTTCTTTCACTTACTAATGTACATTTTTTTAACATGCTTATTGGAGTATAATTGCTTTACAATGGTGTGTCAGTTTCTGCTTTATAACACAGTGAATCAGTTATACATATACATATGACCCCATATCTCTTGCCTCTTGAATCCCTCCCTCCCACCCTCCCTATCCCACCCCTCTAGGTGGTCACAGAGACCGAGCTGATCTCCCTGTGCTATGCGGCTGCTTCCCACTAGCTATCTATTTTACGTTTGGTAGTGTATATATATCCATGCCGCTCTTTCACTTTGTCCCAGCTTACCCTTTCCTCTCCCCGTATCCTCAAGTCCATTCTCTAGTAGGTCTGCGTCTTTATTCCTGTCTTGCCCCTAGGTTCTTCATGACGATTTTTTTCTTCTTAGATTCCATATATATGTGTTAGCATACAGTATTTGTTTTTCTCTTTCTGAATACTTCACTCTGTATGACAGAATCTAGGTCCATCCACCTCACTACAAATAATTTCGTTTCTTTTTATGGCTGAGTAATATTCCATTGTATATATGTGCCACATCTTCTTTATCCATTCATCTGTCGATGGACATTTAGGTTGCTTCCATGTCCTCGCTATTGTAAATAGAGCTGCAATGAACATTTTGGTACATGACTCTTTTGAATTATGGTTTTCTCAGGGTATATGCCCAGTAGTGGGATTGCTGGGTCGTATGGTAGTTCTATTTTTAGTTTTTTAAGTAACCTTCATACTGTTCTCCATAGTGGCTGTACCAATTTACACTCGCACCAACAGTGCAAGAGGGTTCCCTTTTCTCCAAACCCTCTCCAGCATTTATTGTTTCTAGATTTTTTGATGATGGCCATTCTGACTGGTGTAAGATGATATCTCATTGTAGTTTTGATTTGCATTTCTCTAATGATTAATGATGTTGAGCATTCTTTCATGTTTGTTGGCAATCTGTATATCTTCTTTGGAGAAATGTCTATTTAGGTCTTCTGTCCATTTTTGGATTGGGTTGTTTCATTTTTGATATTGAGGTGTATGAGCTGCTTGTAAATTTTGGAGATTAATCCTTTGTCAGTTGCTTCATTTGCAAATATTATCTCCCATTCTGAGGGTTGTCTTTTGGATTTGTTTATGGTTTCCTTTGCTGTGCAATAGCTTTTAAGTTTCATTAGGTCCCATTTCTTTATTTTTGTTTTTATTTCCATTTCTCTAGGAGGTGGGTCAAAAGCATCTTGATGTGATTTATATCATAGATTGTTCTGCCTGTGTTTTCCTCTAAGAGTTTGATAGTGTCTGGCCTTACATTTAGGTCTTTAATCCATTTTGAGTTTATTTTTGTGTATGGTGTTAGGGAGTGTTCTAATTTCATACTTTTACATGTACCTGTCCAATTTTCATAGCACCACTTATTGAAGAGGCTGTCTTTTCTCCATTGTATATTCTTGCCTCCTTTATCAAAGATAAGGTGACCGTATGTGCGTGGGTTTATCTCTGGGCTTTCTATCCTGTTCCATTGATCTATATTTCTGTTTTTGTGCCAGTACCATACTGTTTTGATTACTGTAGCTTTGTAGTATAGTCTGAAGTCTGGGAGCCTGATTCCTCCAGCTCTGTTTTTCTTTCCCAAGATTGCTTTGCCTATTCGGGGTCTTTTGTGTTTTCATATAAATTGTGAAATTCTTTGTTGTAGTTCTGTGAAAACTGCCACTAGTAGTTTGATACGGATTGCATGGAATCTGTAGATTGCTTTGGGTAGTATAGTCATTTTCACAGTGTTGATTCTTCCAATCCAAGAACATGGTATATCTCTCCATCTCTTTGTATCATCTTTAATTTCTTTCATCAGTGTCTTATAATTTTCTGCATACCGGACTTTTGCCTCCTTAGGTAGGTTTATTCCTAGATAATTTTTGTTGCAATGGTAAGTGGGAGTGTTTTCTTAATTTCACTTTCATATTTTTCATCATTAGTGTATAGGAATGCAAGAGATTTCTGTGCATTAATTTTGTATCCTGCTACTTTACCAAATTCATTGATTAGCTCTAGTAGTTTTCTGGTAGCAGTTTTAGGATTCTCTATGTATAGTATCATGTCATCTGCAAACAGTGACAGCTTTACTTCTTCTTTTCCAATTTGGATTCCTTTTATTTCTTTTTCTTCTCTGATTGCTGTGGCTAAAACTTCCAAAACTATGTTGAATAATAGTGGTGAGAGTGGGCAACCTTGTCTTGTTCCTGATCTTAGTGGAAATGGTTTCAGTTTTTCACCATTGAGGACAATGTTGGCTGTGGGTTTGTCATATATGGCCTTTATTATGTTGAGGAAAGATCCCTCTTTGCCTACTTTCTGGATGGTTTTTATCATAAATGGGTGTTGAATTTTGTCGAAAGCTTTCTCTGCCTCTATTGAGATGCTCATATGGTTTTTCTCCTTCAATTTGTTAATATGGTGTATCACATTTATTGATTTGCATATATTGAAGAATCCTTGCATTCCTGGGATAAACCCCACTTGATCATGGTGTATGATCCTTTTAATGTGCTTTTGGATTCTGTTTGCCAGTATTTTGTTGAGGATTTTTGCATCTATGTTCATCAGTGATATTGGCCTGTAGTATTCCTTTTTTGTGACATCTTTGTCTGGTTTTGGTATCAGGGTGATGGTGGCCTCGTAGAATGAGTTTGGGAGTGTTCCTCCATCTGCGGTATTTTGGAAGAGTTTGAGTAGGATAGGTTTTAGCTCTTCTCTAAATGTTTGATAGAATGCGCCTGTGAAGCCATCTAGTTCTGGGCTTTTGTTTGTTGGAAGATTTTTAATCACAGTTTCAATTTCAGTGCTTGTGATTGGTCTGTTCATTTTTTCTGTTTCTTCCTGGTTCAGTCTCGGAAGGTTTTGCATTTCTAAGAATTTGTCCATTTCTTCCAGGTAATCCATTTTATTGGCATATAGTTGCTTGCAGTAATCTCTCATGATCCTTTGTATTTCTGCAGTGTCAGTTGTTACTTCTCCTTTTTCATTTTTAATTCTGTTGGTATGAGTCTTCTCCCATCTTTTCCTTGATAAGTCTGGCTAATGGTTTATCAATTTTATCTTCTCAAAAAAACAGCTTTTAGTTTTATTGATCTTTGCTATCATTTCCTTCATTTCTTTTTCAATTACTTCTGAGCAGATCTTTATGATTTCTTTCCTTCTGCTAAGTTTGGGGGTTTTTGTTCTTCTTTCTCTAATTGCTTTAGCTGTAAGGTTAGGTTGTTTATTTGAGATGTTTCTTATTTCTTAAGGTAGGATTGTATTGCTATAAACTTACCTCTTAGAACTGCTTCTGCTGCATCCCATATGTTTTGGGTCGTCGTGTTTTCACTGTCATTTGTTTCCGGGTATTTTTTGATTTCCTGTTTGGTTTTTTTAGTGATCTCTTGGTTATGAAGTACTGTAGTGTTTAGTCTCCATGTGTTTGTATTTTTTACAGATTTTTTCCTGTAATTGATACGTAGTCTCATAGTGTTGTGGTTGGAAAAGATACTTGATACGATTTCAACTTTCATAAATTTACTAGGGCTTGATTTGTGACACAAGATATGATCTATCCTGGGGAATGTTCCATGAGCACTTCAGAAGAATGTGTATTCTGCTGTTTTTGGGTGGAATGTCCTATAAATATCAATTAACTCCATCTTGTTGAATGTATCATGTAAAGCTTGTGTTTCCTTATTTATTTTCATTTTGGATGATCTGTCCATTGGTGAAAGTGGGGTGTTAAAGTCCCCTACTATGATTGTATTACTGTCGATTTCCCCTTTTATGGCTTTTCATAGTTGCCTTATGTATTGAGGTGTTCCTGTGTTGGGTGCATAAATATTTATAATTGTTATATCTTCTTCTTCGATTGATCCCTTGATCATTATGTAGTGTCTTTCTTTGTCTCTTGTAATAGTCTTTGTTTTAAAGTCCTTTTTTTTGATATGGGAATTGCTACTCCAGCTTTCTTTTGATGTCCATTTGCATGGAATATCATTTTCCATCTCCCCACTTTCAGTCTGTATGTATCCCTATGTCTGACGTGGGTCTCTTGTAGACAGCATATATATGGGTCTTGTTTTGGTATCCATTCAGCCAGTCTATGTCTTTTGGTTGGAGCATTTAATTCATTTACATTTAAGGTAATTATCAATATGTATGTCCCTATTACCATTTTCTTAAATGTTGTGGGTTTGTTATTGTAGGTCTTTTCCTTCTCTTGTGTTTCTTGCCTAGAGAAGCTCCTTTAGCATTTGTTGTACACCTGGTTTGGTGGTGCTGGATTCTCTTAGCTTTTGCTTGTCTGTAAAGCTTTTAATTTCTCCATCAAATCTGAATGAGATCCTTGCTGGGTAGAGTAATCTTGGTTGTAGGTTTTTCTCCTTCATCACTTTAAATGTGTCCTGCCACTCCCTTCTGGCTTGGAGAGTTTCTGCTGAAAGATCAGCTGTTAACCTTATGGGGATTCCTTTGTGTGCTACTTGTTGTTTTTCCCTTGTGGCTTTTATGGTGTTAGGGTCTAGTTTCATTCTTTTACATGGAGCTGTCCAGTTTTCCTAGCACCACTTATTGAAGAGACTGTCTTTCTCCATTGTGTATCCTTGCCTCCTTTGTCATAGATTAGTTGACCATAGGTGCGTGGGTTTATCTCTGGGCTTTCTATCTTGTTCCATTGATCTATGTTTCTGTTTTTGTGCCAGTACCATATTGTCTTGATTACTTGTAGCTTTGTAGTATAGTCTGAAGTCAGGGACTCTGATTCTTCCACCTCTGTTTTTTTCCCTCAAGACTGCTTTGGCTATTCGGGGTCTTTTGTGTCTCCATAGAAATTTTAAGATTTTTTGTTCTAGTTCTGAAAAAAATGCCGTTGGTAATTTGATAGGGATTGCATTGAATCTGTAGCTTGCTTTGAGTAGTATAGTCACTTTCACAATATTGATTCTTCCAATCCAAGAACATGGTATGTCTCTCCATCTGTTGGTATCATCTCTAATTTCTTTCATCAGTGTCTATAGTTTTCTGCATACAGGTCTTTTTTCTCCCTAGGTGGGTTTATTCCTATGTATTTTATTCTTTTTGTTGCAATGGTAAATGGGAGTGTTTTCTTAATTACACTTTCAGACTTTTCATCATTACTGTATAGGAATGCAAGAGATTTCTGTGCATTAATTTTGTATCCTGCAACTTTACCAGATTCATTGATTACCTCTAGTAGTTTTCTGGTGACATCTTTAGGATTCTCTGTGTATCGTATCATGTCATCTGCAAACAGTGACAGTTTTACTTCTTCTTTTCCAGTTTGTATTCCTTTTATTTCTTTTTCTTCTTTAATTGCCATGGCTAGGACTTCCAAAACTGTTGAATAATAGTGGTGAGAGTGGATATACTTGTCTTATTCCTCATCTTAGAGGAAATGCTTTCAGTTTTTCACCATTGAGAATGATGTTTGCTGTGGGTTTGTCGTATATGGCCTTTATTACGTTGAGGTAGGTTCCCTCTATGTCCACTTTCTGGAGAGTTTTTATCATAAATGGGTGTTGAATTTTGTCAAAAGCTTTTTCTGCATCTATTGAGATGATTATATGGTTTTTATTCTTCAATTTGTTAATATGGTGTATCACATTGATTGATTTGCATATAGTGAAGAATCCTTGCTCCCTGGGATAAATCCCAGTTGATCATGGTGTATGATCCTTTTAATATGTTGTTGGATTCTATTTGCTAGTATTTTGTTGAGGATTTTTGCATCTATATTCATCACTGATATTGGTCTGTAATTTTCATTTTTTGTAGTATCTTTGTCTGGTTTTGGTATCAGGGTGATGGTGGCCTCATAGAATGAGTTTGGGAGTGTTCCTTCCACCACAGTTTTTTGGAAGTGTTTGAGAAGGATAGGTGTTAGCTCTTCTCTAAATGTTTGATAGAATTCACCTTTGAAGCCATCTGATCCTGGAGTTTTGTTTGTTGGAAGATTTTTAATCACAGTTTCAATTTCATTACTTGTGATTGGTTTGTTCATATTTACTATTTTTTCCTGGTTCAGTCTTGGAAGGTTATACCTTTCTAAGAATTTTTCCATTTCTTCCAGGTTGTCCGTTTTATTTGCATAGGGTTGCTTTTAGTAGTCTCAGGATGCTTTGTATTTCTGCGGTGTCTGTTGTAACTTCTCCTTTTTCATTTCTAATTTTATTGATTTGTGTCCTCTCCCTCTTTTTCTTGATACGTCTGGCTAATGGTTTATCAATTTTGTTTATCTTCTTGAGGAACCAGCTTTTAGTTTTATTGATTCTTGCTATTGTTTTCTTTGTTTCTATTTCATTTATTTCTGCTCTGATAGTCATGATTTCTTTTCTTCTGCTAACTTTGGGTTTTGTTAGTTCTTCTTTCTCTAGTTCCTTTAGGTGTAAGGTTAGATTGTTTATTTGAGTTTTTTCTTGTTTTTTGAGGTAGGCTTGTATAGCCATAAACTTCCCTCTTAGAACTGCTTTTGCTATATCCCATAAGTTTTGGATCATCGTGTTCTCATTGTCATTTGTCTTTAGGTATTTTTTGATTGCCCCTTTGATATCTTCAGTGATCTCTTGGTTATTTAGTAACGTATTGTTTAGCCTCCATGTGTTTGTGTTTTTTATGTTTTTTTCCCCTGTAATTAATTTCTAATCTCATAGCGTTGTGGTCAGAAAAGATGCTTGATATGATTTCAATTTTCTTAAATTTACTGTGGCTTGATTTGTAACCCAAATTGTGATCTGTCCTTGAGAATGTTCCGTGCGCACTTGAGAAGAAATTGTATTCTGCTGCTTCTGGATGGAATGTCCTATAAATATCAATTAAGTCTATCTGGTCTATTGTGTCATTTAAAGCTTCTCTTTCCTTATTTATTTTCATTTTGGATGATCTGTCCTTTGGTGTAAGTGAGGTGTTAAAGTCCCCCACTGTTATTGTGTTACTGTCGATTTCCTCTTTTATAGCTGTTAGCAGTTGCCTTATGTATTGATGTGCTCCTATGTTTGGTGCATATATATTTATAATTGTTATATCTTCTTCTTGGATTGATCACTTGTTCATTATGTAGTGTCCTTCCTTGTCTCTTGTAACATTCTTTATTTTAAAGTCTATTTTATCTGATATGAGTATTGGTAGTCCAGCTTTCTTTTGATGTCCATTTGCATGGAATATCTTTTTCCATCTCCTCTCTTTCGGTCTGTATGTGTTCCTAGGTCTGAAGTGGGTCTCTTGTAGACAGCATATATACGGGTCTTGTTTTGGTATCCATTCAGCCAGTCTATGTCTTTTGGTCGGAGCATTTAATCCATTTACATTTAAGGTAATTATCAATATGTATGTTCCTATTACCATTTTCTTAATTGTTTTGGGTTTGTTATTGTAGGTCTTTTCCTTCTCTTGTGTTTCTTGCCTAGAGAAGTTGCTTTAGCATTTGTTGTAAAGCTGGTTTGATGTTGCTGAATTCTGTTAACTTTTGCTTGTCTGTAAAGGTTTTAATTTCTCCGTCAAATCTGAATGAGATCCTTGCTGGGTAGAGTAATCGTGGTTGTAGGATTTTCCCCTTCATCAATTTAAATATGTCCTGCTGCTCCCTTCTGCCTTGGAGAGTTTCTGCTGAAAGATCAGCTGTTAACCTTTTGGGGATTCCCTTGTATGTTATTTGTTGTTTTTCCCTTACTGCTTTTGATATGTTTTCTTTGTATTTAATTTTTGATAGTTTGATTAATATGTGTCTTGGCGTGTTTCTCCTTGGATTTATCCTGTATGGGACTCTCTGTGCTTCCAGGACTTGATTAACTATTTCCTTTCCCATATTAGGGAAGTTTTCAACTATAATCTCTTCAAATATTTTCTCCGTCCCTTTCTTTTTCTCTTCTTCTGGGACCCCTATAATTCGAATGTTGTTACGTTTATTGGTGTTCCAGAAGTCTCTGAGACTGTCCTCAATTCTTTTCATTCTTTTTTCTTTATTCTGCTCTGCAGTAGTTATTTCCACTATTTTATCTTCCAGGTCACTTATCCATTCTTCTGCCTCAGTGATTCTGCTATTGAGTCCTTCTAGAGAATTTTTAATTTCATTTATTTTGTTGTTCATCACCGTTTGTTTGCTCTTTAGTTCTTCTAGGTCCTCTTTACACGTTTCTTTTATTTTCTCCTTTCTATTTCCAAGATTTTCGATCATCTTTACTATCATTATTCTGAATTCTTTTTCAGGTAGACTGTCTATTTCCTCTTCATTTGTTCAGTCTGGTGGGTTTTTGCTTTGCTCCTTCATCTGCTGTGTATTTCTCTGTCTTCTCATTTTGCTTAACTTACTGTGTTTGGCGTCTCCTTTTCATAGGCTGCAGGTTCGTAATTCCCGTTGTTTTTGGTGTCTGTCCCCAGTGGCTAAGGTTGGTTCAGTGGGTTGTGTAGGCTTCCTGGTGGAGGGGACTAGTGCCTGAGCTCTGGTGGATGAGGCTGGATCTTGTCTTTCTGGTGGGCACGTCCACGTCTGGTGGTGTATTTTGGGGTGTCTGTGGCCTTATTATGA
Organism: Balaenoptera physalus; assembly: GCF_965194825.1. Classification (NCBI taxonomy): domain Eukaryota; kingdom Metazoa; phylum Chordata; class Mammalia; order Artiodactyla; family Balaenopteridae; genus Balaenoptera; species Balaenoptera physalus. The sequence continues at coordinate 49,743,775 of NC_138903.1, forward strand.
TTTTAGGCAGCCTCTCTGCTAATGGATGGGGCTGTGTTCCTGTCTTGCTAGTTGTTTGGCATAGGGTGTCCAGCACTGTAGCTTGCTGGTCGTTGAGTGGAGCTGGGTCTTGGCGTTGAGATGGAGATCTCTGGAGATTTTGCTCTTTGATATTATGTGGAGCTGGGAGGTCTCTTGTGTACCAGTGTCCTGAACTTGGCTCTCCCACCTCAGAGGCACAGCCCTGACACCTGGCTGGAGCACCAAGAGCCTGTCATCCACACGTCTCAGAATAAAAGGGATAAAAAGAAGAAAGAAAGATAGAAGAAGATAAAATAAAGTAAAATAAAACAAAATAAAATAAAGTTATTAAAATAAAAGTAAAAAATTATTATTAAGAAAAATTTTTTGAAAAGTAATAAAAAAAAATCAGACAGAATCCTAGGACAAATGGTAAAAGCCAAGCTCTACAGACAAAATCACATGCAGAAGCATACACATACACACTCATAAAAAGAGAATAAGGGAAAAAAATATATACATCGTTGATCCCAGAGTCCACCTCCTCAATTTGGGGTGATTCGTTGTCTATTCAGGTATTCCACAGATGCAGTGTATATCACGTTGATTGTGCAGATTTAATCTGCTGCTCCTGAGGCTGCTGGGAATAATTTCCCTTTCTCTTCTTTGTTCGCACAGCTCCCAGGGTTCAGCTTTGGCTTTAGATCTGCCTCTGCCTGTAGGTCGCCTGAGGGCCTCTGTTCTTCGCTCAGACAGGACGGGGTTAAAGGAGCAGCTGATTCGGGGGCTCTGGCTCACTGAGGCTGGGGGTAGTGATGGGTACGGAGTGCTGGTCGAGCCTGCGGCGGCAGAGGCCACCATGTCGTTGCACCAGCCTAAGGCGCGCCGTGTGTTCTCCCGTGGTAGTTGTCCCTGCATCACGGGACCCTGGCAGTGGTGGGCTGCACAGGCTCCCGGGAGGGGAGGTGTGGATAGTGACCTGTGCTTTCACACAGGCTTCTTGGTGGCTGCAGCAGCAGCGTTAGCGTCCCATGCCCTTTTCTGCGGTTCACGCTGATAGCCGCGGCTCGCGCCCATCTCAGGAGCTCCTTTAAGCAGCGCCCTTAATCCCCTCTCCTCACACACCAGGAAACAAAGAGCCAAGAAAATGTCTCTTCCCTCTTCGGCAGCTCCAGACTTTTTCCTGGACTCTCTCCTGGCTAGCTGTGGCACACTAGCCCCTTCAGGCTGTGTTCATGCAGCCAACCCGAGTCTTCTCCCTGGGATCCGACCTCTGAAGCCCAAGCCTCAGCTCCCAGCCCCCTCCCATCTCGGCGGGTGAGCAGACAAACGTCTCAGGCTGGTGAGTGCTGCTCGGCACCGATCCTCTGTGCGGGAATCTCTCCGCTTTGCCCTCCGCACCCCTGTTGCTGCGCTCTCCTCTGTGGCTCCGAAGCTTCCTCCCTCCGCCACCCACAGTCTCCGCCCACGAAGGGGCTTCCTAGTGTGTGGAAACCTTTCCTCCTTCACAGCTCCCTCCCACTTGTGCAAGTCCCGTCCCTATTCTTTTGTCTCTGTTTTTTCTTTTTTTTTTTTTTTGCCCTACCCGTGTACGTGGCGAGTTTCTTGCCTTTTGGGAGGTCTGAGGTCTTCTGCCAGCGTTCAGTAGGTGTTCTGTAGGAGTTGTTCCACATGTAGGTGTATTTCTGATGTATTTTTGGGGAGGAAGGTGATCTCCGCATCTTACTCTTCTGCCATCTTGAAGCTCCTCCTCCCATACCATATCTTTTTCATCCGTTCATCTTTTGATGGGCACTTAGGTGGTTTCCATATCTTAGCTCTTATAAATAATGCCACAGTGAACATAGGGGTGCATGTATCTTTTCAAATTAGTGTTTTCATATTCTTTGGGTAAATACCCAGAAGTGGGATAGTTGGATCATATGGTAGTTATATTCTTGATGTATTTTTACATTTTACTTATATATTTATGTATTTATTTTGGGCTTTGTTGCTGCACACGGGCTTTCTCTAGTTGCATCGAGTGGGGGCTACTCTTCTTTGCCATGCACAGACTTCTCGTTCCTGTAGCTTCTCTTGTTGCGGAGCACGGGCTCTAGGCGCGCGGGCTTCAGTAGTTGTGGCTCACAGGCTCTAGAGCGCAGGCTCAATAGTTGTGGCACACGAGCTTAGTTGCTCCATGACATGTGGGATCTTCCTGTACCAGGGATCAAACCCATGTCTCCTCCATTAGCAGGCAGATTCCTCACCACTGCACCAACAGGGAAGTCCATATTTTTTATTTTTGAGGACTCTCCATATTTCTTCCATAGTCGTTGCACCAATTTACATTCCCACAAACAGCATATGAAGGTTCCCCTTTCTACACTTGTTATTTCTACACTTGTTATTTCTACACTTGTTATTTCTTGCCTTTTTGATAATAGGCAATCTAAGGGGCGTAAGTCAGTATATTATTGTGGTTTAGATTTACATTTCCATACTAATCAGTGACATTGAACATTTTTTCATGTGCCTGTTGGCCATCTGTATATCTTTGGAAAAATGTCTATTCAGCTGCTCTTCCCATTTTTTTTTAACTCATCTTTTTTTTTATTTATTTATTTTTAGCTGTGTTGGGTCTTTGTTTCTGTCCGAGGGCTTTCTCTAGTTGCGGCAAGCGGGGGCCACTCTTCATTGTGGTGTGCAGGCCTCTCACTATCGTGGCCTCTGTTTTTGCGGAGCACAGGCTCCAGACGCGCAGGCTCAGTAGTTGTGGCTCACGGGCCTAGTTGCTCCATGGCATGTGGGATCTTTCCAGACCAGGGCTCGAACCCGTGTCCCCTGCATTGGCAGGCAGATTCTCAACCCCTGCACCACCAGGGAAGCCCCTCTTCCCATTTTTTAATATGGTTGCTTGTTTTGTTTTTGATGAGTTTGTATGAATTCTTTATGTATTTTGGATATTAACTGCTTATCAGATATATGATTTTCAAATATCTTTTTCCATTCAGTAGGTTGCCTTTTTGTTCTGTTGATGGTTTCTTTTGCTATGCAGAAGCTTTTTAGTTTGATGTAGTCCCATTTGTTTATTTTTGCTTTTGTTTCCTTTGTCTGAGGAGACATATCTAGAAAGACGTTGCTAAGACTGATGTCAAAGAGAGTACTGCCTATGTTTTCTTCTAGGAGTTTTATGGTTTCAAATCTTGTGTTGAAGTCCTTAAACCATTTTCAGTTATTTTTTCTGTATGGTGTGAGATATTGGTCTAGTTTCACGTTTTTGCATGTCACTCTTCATTTTCTCCAACACCATTTATTGAAGAGACTATTCTTTCTCCACTGTGTATTCTTGCTCCTTTGTTGTAAATTAATTGTCCATATATGCATGGGTTTATTTCTAGGCTCTCAGTTTTACTCCTTGCTCTGTGTGGTTTTTCTGCCAATACCATGCAGTTTTGATTACTGTGGCTTTGTAGTATATTTTGAAGTCAGGGAGTGATGCACCTCCAGCTTTGTTCTTTTTTTCAGGATTGCTTTGGCTATTTGGGATCTTCTATGGTTCCATACAAATTTCAAATTTTAGGATTATTTGATCTGTTTCCGTGAAAAATGTTAGAATTTTGATAGGGATTGCATTCAGTTTTTATGTTGCTTTGGGTAATAGAGACAGTTTAACGATACTAATTCTTCTAATCCAAGAACAGAGAATATCTTCCCATTTATTTGTTTCTTCAATTCCTTTCATCATTGATTTATAGATTTCAGTGTACAGTTCTTTTTTACTTCCTTGGTTAAATTTATTCCTAGGTATTTTATTCTTTTTGTCACAGTTATAAATGGTATTGTTCACTTAATCTCTCTTTCTACTAGCTCATTATTGGTGTATAGAAACACAACAGATTTTTGTATATTGATTTCATATCCTGCGAATTTAATGTCTTTGTTTCTTATTTCTAATAGTTTTTTTTGGTGGAGACTTTAGGATTTTCTATATATAAAATTATGTCATCTAAAAATAGTAACAGTTTTACTTCTTTCTTTCCAATTTGGATGTCTTTTATTTCCTTTTCTTGCCTAATTGCTCTGGCTAGGACTTCCAATACTATGTTGAATAAAAGTGGCTAGGGTGGGCATTCTTGTCTTGTTCCTGATTTTAGAGGAATAGCTTTCAGTTTTTCACCATTGAGTATGATGTTAGCTCTGGGTTTTTCATATATGGCCTTTATTATGTTGAGGTACATTCCTTTTATACCTACTTTATTGAGAGTTTTATCATAAATGTGTGTTGAATCTTGTCAAATGCTTTTTCTGCAGTTACTCAGATAATCATATGATTTTTATACTTTATTTTGTTAATGTGGTATATCACACGGATTGATTTGCAGGTGTTGAACCATCCTTGTATAACTGGAGTAAATCCCACCTGATCATGGTGCATGATCCTTTTAATGCATTGTATTTGGTTTGCTATTATTTTATTGAGGATTTTTGCCTCTATGTGCATCAGAGATACTGGCTTGTAATTTTCTTTTTGTGTGTTTTGGCTTTGTCTGGTTTTGGTATCATGGTAATGTTGGCCTCATAAAATGAGTTAGGAAGTGTTCCCTTCTCTTCAGTCTTTTGGAGTAGTTTGGGAAGGATAGGTATTAAATCTTCTGTGAATGTTTGGTAGAATTCATCTGTGAAGCCATGTGGTCCTGGACTTTTGGTTTTTGGTAGCTTTTTGATTACTGTTTCAATCTCTGTACTAGTGATCAGTCTATTCAAACTATTTCTTCATGGTTCTGTCATAGAAGGTTGTATGATTCTAAGAATTTGTCCATTTCTTCTAGGTTGTCCAATTTGTTGGAATATAGCTGTTCATAGTATTCTCTTATAATCCTTTGTATTTCTGTGGTATCTTTTGTTATTCTCCTCTTTTGTTTCTGATTTTTTAATCAGGATTTTCTCTCTTTTCTTCTTTGTGAGTCTAGCTAAAGGTTTGTCAGTTTTTTTAATCCTTCAAAAGAACCCACTGTTAATTTCATTGACCTTTTCTCTTGTCCTTTTAGTCTCTATTTCATTTATATCTGCTCTGATCTTTGTTATTTACTTTCTTCTACTGATCTTGGGCTTTGTTTGTTCTTCTTTTTCTAGTTCCTTTAGGTATAAAGTTATTTATTTGAGATTTTTCTTGTTTCTTGAGCTAGGCCTGTATTACTATAAACTTCCCTATTTGTGCCACTTTGCTGGATCACATAGATTTTGGTATGTCATATTTTCATTTGCCTTCAGGTAGTTTTCGATTTCTCCTTTGATTTCTTCATTGACCCAATATTGTTCAGTAACATGTTGTTCAGTCTCCACATATTTGTTATTCTTCCAGCTTTATTCTTGTAGTTGATTTTAGTTTCATACCATTGTCAGAAAAGATGCTTGATATGATTTCAGTCTTCTTAAATTTATTGAGCCTTGTTTTGTGTTACAACATATGGTCTATCTCTCAGAAAGTTCCATGTGCAGAAGAATTTGTATTCTGCTGCATTTGGATGGAATGTTCTGTACAAATCTATCAAATCCATCTGGTCCGATATTTCATTTAAGGCCAGTGTTTCCTTCATTTAAGGCCATCTGTCTGGATGATCTATCCATTGATGTAAGTGGGGTATCGGTGTTAAAGTTCCCTACTGTTATCATATTGCTGTCAATTTGTTTTCTTACTTCTGTTAATAATTGCTTTATATATTTTCGTGCTCCCATACTAATCACTGTTATGTCATTTTTATCTCTTACTACCGTTTTTCGGCTTGAAGTCCATTTTGTGTGATATGAGTATGGCTACACCCACTTTCTTTTCACTGACATTTGCTTAGACTATCATCTTCTGTCTGTTTACTTTTAGCCTATAGAGCTGAGGTGAATCTCATGGAGGCAGCACAGAGTTGAGTATTGTTTTATAACCTCTCCAGCTACTCTGTGTCTTTTGATTGGTGAATTCAGTTCATTTACATTTTGGGTGATTATTGATGGATGAGTACTTAGTACTGCCATTTTATCTTCTGATTTCTGCTTCATCTATATTATCATTGTTTCTTTTTTTTAACAACTTTATTGGAGTATAATTGCTTTATAATGTTGTGTTAGTTTCTGCTGTACAACATTTGGTAGTGTATATATGTCAGTGCTACTCTCTCACTTCGTTCCAGCTTACCCATCACCCTCCCCATGTCCTCAAGTCCATTCTCTACGTCTGCGTCTTTATTCCTGTCCTGCCCCTAGGTTCATCAGAACAATTTTATTTTAAGATCCTATATATATGTGTTAGCATATGGTATTTGTTTTTCTCTTTCTGACTTCACTCTGTATGACAGACTGTAGGTCCATCCGGCTCACTAAAAATAACTCAATTTCGTTTCTTTTTATGGCTGAGTAATATTCCATTGTATATATATGCCACATCTGCTCTATCCGTTAATCTGTTGATGGACACTTAGGTTGCTTCCATGTCCTGGTTATTGTAAATAGAGCACCAAAGAACATTGTGGTGCATGACTCTTTTTGAATTACAGTTTTCTCAGGGTTTATGCCCAGTAGTAGTATTGCTGGGTAGTATGATAGTTCTATTTTTAGTTTTTTAAGGAACATCCATACTGTTCTCCAGAGTGGCTGTATCTATTTACATTCCCACCAACAGTGCAAGAGGGTTCCCTTTCCTCCACACACTTTCCAGCATTTATTGTTGTAGATTTTTTGATGATGGCCATTCTGACTGGTGTGAGGAGATACCTCATTGTAGATTTGATTTGCATTTCTCTAATGATTAGTGATGTTGAGCATCCTTTCATGTGTTTGTTGGCAATCTGTATATCTTCTTTGGAGAAATGTCTATTTAGGTCTTCTGCCCATTTTTGGATTGGGTTGCTTCTTTTTTTGATATGGAGCTGCATGAGCTGCTTGTAAATTTTGGAGATTAAACCTTTGTCAGTTGCTTCATTTGCAAGTATTTTCTCCCATTCTGACAGTTGTCTTTTCGTCTCGTTTATGGTTTCCTTTCCTGTTCAAAAGCTTTTAAGTTTCATTAGGTCACATTTGTTTATTTTTCTTTTCATTTCCATTTGTCTAGAAGGTGGGTCAAAAAGGATCTTGTTGGCTATTGTAAATAGTGCTGCAGTAAATATTGTGGTACATGTCTCTTTCTGAATTATGGTTTTCTCACGGTATATGCCCAGTAGTGGTATTGCTGGGTCATATGGTAGTTCTATTTTTAGCTTTTTAAGGAACCTCCATACTGTTCTCCATAGTGGCTGTGTTAATTTACATTCCCACCACCAGTGCAAGAGGATTCCCTTTTCTCCACACCCTCTCCAGCATTTATTGTTTGTATATTTTTTGATGTTGGCCATTCTGACTGATATGACGTGATACCTCATTGTGGTTTTGATTTGCATTTCTCTAATGATTAGTGATGTAGAGCATCCTTCCATGTGTATTTTGAAAATCTGTATATCTTCTTTGGAGAAATGTCTATTTAGGTCTTCTGCCTATTTTTGCATTAGGTTGTTTGTTTTTTCAATATTGAGCTGCATGAGCTACTTCTATATCTTGGAGATTAAACCTTGGTCAGCTGCTTCGTTTGCAAATATTTTCTCCCATTCGGAGGATTGTCTTTTCGTCTTGTGTATAGTTTGCTTTGATGTGCAAAAGCTTTTAAGTTTCATTAGGTCTCATTTGTTTATTTTTGTTTTTACTTCCACTTCTCTAGGAGGTGGGTCAAAATGGATCTTGCTGTGTTTTATGCCATAGAGTATTCTGCCTATGTTTTCCTCTAAGAGTTTTATAGTGTCTGGCCTTACATTTAGGTCTTTAATCCATTTTGAGTCTACTTTTGTGTTCGGTGTTAGGAAGTGTTCTAATTTCATTCTTTTACATGTAGCTGTCCATTTTTCGCAGCACCATGTATTGAAGAGACTGTTTTCTCCATTGTATGTTCGTGACTCCCTTATCAAGGATAAGGTGACCATATGTGTGTGGGTTTATCTCTGGGCTTTCTATCCTGTTCCATTGATCAGTATTTCTGTTTTTGTGCCAGTACCATACTGTCTTGATTACTGTAGCTTTGTAGTATAGTCTGAAGTCAGGGAGCCTGATTCCTCCAGCTCCATTTTTCTTTCTCAAGAGTGCTTTGGCTATTCAGGGTCTTTTGTGTTTCCATACAAATTGTGAAATTTTTTGTTCTAGCTCTGTGAGAGATGCCATTGGTAGTTTGATAGAGATTGCATTGAATTGTAGATTGCTTTGGGTAGTTAAGTCATTTTAATAGAGTTGATTATTCCAATCCAAGAACATGGTATATCTCTCCATCTTTTTGCATCGTCTTTAATTTCTTTCATCATTGTCTTATATTTTTTTGCATACAGGTCTTTTGTCTCCTTAGATAGGTTTATTCCTAGGTATTTTATTCTTTTTGTTGCAGTGGTAAATGGGAGTGTTTTTGTAATTTCTCTTTAAGATTTTTCGTCCTTAGTGTATAGGAATGCCAGAGATTTCAGTGCATTAATTTTGCATCCTGCAACTTGGCCAAATTCATTGATGAGCTCCAGTAGTTTTCTGGTAGCACCTTTAGGATTCTCTATGTATAGTATCATGCCATCTGCAAACAGTGGCAGTTTTTCTTCTTCTTTTCTGATTTGGATTCCTTTTATTTCCTTTTCTTCTGTGATTGCCATGGCTAAAACTTCCAAAACAATGTTGAATAATAGTGGTGCAGGTGGGCAACCTTGTCTTGCTGCTGACCTTAGAGGAAATGGTTTCAGTTCTTCACCATTGAGAACAATGTTGGCTGTGGGTTTGTCATGTATGGCCTTTATTATGTTGAGGTAAGTTCCCTCTATGCCTGCTTTCTGGAGAGCTTTTATAATAAATGGGTGTTGAATTTTGTTGAAAGCTTTTTCTGCATCTATTGAGATTATCATATGGTTTTTCTCCTTCAGTTTGTTAATATGGTGTATCACATTGATTGACTTGCATATATTGAAGAATCCTTGCATTCCTGGGATAAACCCCACTTGATTATGGTGTATGATGCTTCTAATGTGATGTTGGATTATTTTTGCCACTATTTTTTGAGAATTTTTGCATCGATGTTCATCGGTTATATTGGCCTGTAGATTTCTTTTGTTGTGACATCTTTGTCTGGTTTTGGTATCAGGGTGATGGTGGCCTCGTAGAATGAGTTTGGGAGTATTCCTCCCTCTGCTATATTTTGGAAGAGTTTGAGAACGATAGGTGTTAGCTCTTCTCTAAATGTTTGGTAGAATTCACCTGTGAAGCCATCTGGTCCTGGACTTTTGTTTGTTGGAAGATTTTTAATCACAGTTTCAATTTCAGTGCTTGTGATTGGTCTGTTCATATTTTCTATTTCTTCCTGGTTCCATCTTGAAAGGTTGAGCTTTTCTAAGAATTTGTCCATTTCTTCCAGGTTGTCCATCTTATTGGCATATAGTTGCTTGTAGTAATCTCTCATGATCCTTTGTCTTTCTGCAGTGTCAGTTGTTACTTCTTCTTTTTCATTTCTAGTCATGTTGATTTGTGTCTGCTCCCTTTTTTCCTTGATGAGTCTGGCTAACGGTTTATCAATTTTGTTTATCTTCTCAAAGAACCAGCCTTTAGTTTTATTGATCTTTGCTATCGTTTCCTTCATTTCTTTTTCATTTATTTCTGAGCTGATCTTTATGATTCCTTTCCTTCTGCGCACTTTGGGATTTTTGTGTTCTTCTTTCTCTAATTTCTTTAGGTGTAACATTAGGTTGTTTACTTGAGATGTTTCTTGTTTCTTGAGCTAGGGTTGTATTGCTATAAACTTCCCTCTTAAAACTGCTTTTGCTGCATCCCATAGGTTTTGGATCGTCATGTTTTCATTGTCATTTGTTTCTAGGTATTTTTTGATTTCCTCTTTGATTTTTTTCAGTGATCTCTTAGTTATGAAGTAGTGTATTGTTTAGCCTCCATGTGTTTGTATTTTTTACAGTTTTTTTTACTGTAATTGATACCTAGTCTCATAGCGTTGTGGTTGGAAAAGATACTTGACACGATTTCAATTTTTTTTAATTTACCAAGGCTTGATTTTACCAAAGATATGAATCTGTCCTGGAGAATGTTGCATGAGCACTTGAGAACAAAATGTATTCTGTTGTTTTTCGATGGAATGTCCTATAAATATCAATTAGGTCCATCTTATCTAATGTGTTATTTAAGGCTTGTGTTTCCTTATTTATTTTCATTTTGGATGATCTGTTCATTGGTGAAAGTGAGGTGTTAAAGCCCCCTCCTATTGCTGTGTTACTGTCGATTTCCCCTTTTATGGCTGTTAGTGTTTGCCTTATGTATTGAGGGGCTCTTATGTTGGGTACAGAAATATTTTCAATTGTTTTCTCTTCTTCTTGGATTGATCCCTTGATCATCATGTAGTGTCCTTCTTTGTCTCTTGTCTGTATTTTAAAGTCTATTTTGTCTGATATGAGAATTCCTGCTCCAGCTTTCTTTTGATTTCCATTTGCGTGGAATATCTTTTTCCACCCCTTCAGTTTCAGTCTTTATGTGTCCCTTGGTCTGAAGTGGGTCTCTTGTAGGCAGCATACATAGGGGTCTTGTTTTTGAATCCGTTCAGCCAGTCTTTGTGTTTTGGTTGGAGCATTTAATCCATTTACATTTAAGGTAGCTATTGATATGTATGTTCCTATGACCATTTTCTTAATTGTTTTGGGTTTGTTATTGTAGGGCTTTTCCTTGTCTTGTTTTTCCTGCCTAGAGAAGTTCCTTTAGCATTTGTTGTAAAGCTGTTTTGGTGGTGCTGAATTCCCTTAGCTTTTGCTTGTCAGTAAAGATTTTAATTTCTTCGTTGAATCTGAATGAGGTACTTACTGTGTAGAGTAATCTTGGTTGTAAGTTTTTCCCTTTCATCACTTTAAATATGTCCTGCCACTCCCTTCTGGCTTGCAGAGTTTCTGCTGATAGATCAGCTGTTAACCTTTTGGGGATTCCCTTGTATGTTTTTTGTTGCTTTTCCCTTGCTGCTTTTAATATTTTTTCTTTGTATTTAATTTTTGATAGTTTGATTAATATGTGTCTTGGCATGTTTCTCCTTGGATTTATCCTGTATGCGATTCTCTGCGCTTCCTGTACTTGATTGACTATTTCTTTTCCCATGTTAGAGAAGTTTTCAACTATAATCCCTTCAAATATTTTCTTAGACCCTTACTTTTTCTCTTCTTCTTCTTGGACTCCTATAATTCGAATGTTTGTGTGTTTAATGTTGTCTCAGAGGTCTGTGAACCTGTCCTCAATTCTTTTCATTCTTTTTTCTTTATTCTGCTGTGTGGCAGTTATTTCCACTCTTTAATCTTCCAGGTCACTTATCCATTCTTCTGCCTCAGTTATTCTGCTGTTGATTCTTTCTAAAGAATTTTTAATTTCATTTATTCTGTTGTTCATCATTGTTTGTTTGCTCTTTAGTTCTTCTAGGTCCTTGTGAAACGTTTTTTGTATTTTCTCCCTTCTATTTCCAAGATTTTGGGTCATCTTTACTCTCATTACTCTGAATTGTTTTTCAGGTAGACAGCCTATTTCCTCTTCATTTGTTTGGTCTGGTGGGTTTTTACATTGCTCCTTCATCTCCTGCATTTTTCTCTGTCTTCTCATTTTTTTTAACTTACTGTGTTTGGTGTCTCCTTTTCGCAGGCTGCAGGTTCGTAGTTCCCGTTGTTTTTGGTGTCTGCCCCCAGTGGGTGAGGTTGGTTCAGTGGCTTCTGTAGGCTTCCTGGTGGAGGGGACTGGTACCTGTGTTCTCATGGGTGTGACTGGATCTTGTCTTTCTGCTGGGCAGGGCCATGTCTGGTGGTGTGCTTTGGGTTGTCTGTGAACTTAGTATGATTTTAGGCAGCCTCTCTGCTAATGGGTGTTTTTGTGTTCCTGACTTGCTAGTTGTTTGCATAGGGTGTCCAGCACTGTAGCTTGCTGGTTGTTCAGTGGAGCTGGGTCTTTGCATTGAGATGGAGATCTCTGTGAGAGCTTTCACCATTTGATATTAAGTCGGGCTGGGAGGTCTCTGGTGGTCCAATGCCCTGGACTTCGCTCTCCCACCTCTGAGTCTCAGGCCTGACACCTGGCTGGAACAGCAAGACCCTGTCAGCCACATGGTCATTTCTGCACTGCTGCCCTGCCAGGAGCGTCCCAATGTGGCGACCAACTCAGTCTCCAGCTTCCCTTTCCTCAGGACGGGCTCATTGTTTCTTTCTCCTTGTGTTTCTGGCTTCCATTTTTGTTTGGTGGTTTTCTATGATATTTTTCTCAGTTTCCTCATTTTGTTTTGTGTCTCCGTTCTAGATTTATGTTTTGTAATTAACATGAAGTTTGTATCAAATGTCACATAGATAAATAGTTTTTTTTGCTGATAGCATCTTATCTTCATTTAACTGTATGGTTTTCCTCTTCCCCTTTTGTGTTTTTGTTGTCTCAAACTTTCCCTTTTTATGTTGTAAGTTTATTACCAAATTGAAGTAGCTATAGTTATTTTTTCTGCATTTTGTCCCTTTTTTAACCTTTATACTGTAATAAAGTGTTTAAGAACGTTTTCTGATAAATAGTTGCAATTTTCTGATTCTGTCTGTCTATCACCTTACTTACTCCAAGTTTTGTGTACTTTTGTCTTTGTTTCTGGTATACGACCTCTGTTCAGCATCTCTTGTAAGGCACGTCTAGTGTTGATGAACTCCCTCAGCTTTTGTTTGTCTGGGAAAGTCTTTATTTCTCCTTCATATCTGAATGATAACTTTGGTGGATACAGTATCCTTGGGTGACAACTTTTATCTTTTAGTATTTTGATAATGTCATTCCATTCCCACCTGACCTGTAGAGTTTCTGCTTAGAAATCTGCTGATAGCCTAATTTGGGTTCCTTTGTAGTTTACCATTTTTTTCTCCCTGGCTCCCTACAAAATTGTTTCTTTGTCATAGACTTTTGGCAGTTTTAATATGTGTCTTAGAGAAGGTCTTTTTGCATACAGGTAATTACGTGTTCTCTTAGCTTCATGGACTTGTATATCCAGTTCCTTCCACAGTTTAGGAAATTCTCAGCTATTATTTATTTAAATAAACTCTGTGCTCCCTTCTCCCTCTTTTCTCCTTCTGTGATGTCCATTATCCTAATGTTGCCCTACCTAAAAGAGTCAGATAGCTCTTGTAGAATTTCCTCATTTTTTTGCATCTTATTTTTCTTTCCTCTTCTACTTGTATCTTTTCTAGATTTCTATCTTCACACTCACTAATTCTCTCTTCCATATGGTCTGCTTTATTTCCAGTGCTTTTTAATTCATTCTTTTTTTTTAAACATCTTTATTAAAGTATAATTGCTTTACAATGGTGTGTTAGTTTCTGCTTTATAACAAAGTGAATCAGTTATACATATACATATGTTCCCATATCTCTTCCCTCTTGCATCTCCCTCCCTCCCACCCTCCCCATCCCACCCCTCTAGGTGGTCACAAAGCACCGAGCTGATCTCCCTGTGCTATGCGGCTGCTTCCCACTAGCTATCTATTTTACATTTGGTAGTGTATATATGTCCATGACACTCTCTCACCCTGTCATATCTCACCCCTCCCCCTCCCCATATCCTCAAGTCCATTCTCTAGTAGGTCTGTGTCTTTATTCCCATCTTGCCACTAGGTTCTTCATGGCCTTTTTTTTTCCTTAGATTCCATATATATGCGTTAGCATACTGTATTTGTTTTTCTCTTTCTGACTTACTTCACTCTGAATGACAGACTCTAACTCCATCCACCTCATTACAAATACCTCCATTTCATTTCTTTTTATGGCTGAGTAATATTCCATTGTATATATGTGCCACATATTCTTTATCCATTCATCCGATGATGGACACTTAGGTTGCTTCTATGTCCTGGCTATTGTAAATAGAGCTGCAATGAACATTTTGGTACATGATTCTTTTTGAACTATGGTTTTCTCAGAGTATATGCCCAGTAGTGGGATTGCTGGGTCGTATGGTAGTTCTATTTGTAGTTTTTTAAGGAACCTCCATACTGTTCTCCATAGTGGCTGTATCAATTTACATTCCCACCAACAGTGCAAGAGGGTTCCCTTTTCTCCACACCCTCTCCAGCATTTATTGTTTCTAGATTTTTTGATGATGGCCATTCTGATCGGTGTGAGATGATATCTCATTGTAGTTTTCATTTGCATTTCTCTAATGATTAATGATGTTGAGCATTCTTTCAAGTGTCTGTTGGCAATCAGTATATCTTCTTTGGAGAAATGTCTATTTAGGTCTTCTGCCCATTTTTGGATTGGGTTGTTTGTTTTTTTGTTATTGAGCTGCATGAGCTGCTTGTAAATCTTGGAGATTAATCCTTTGTCAGTTGCTTCATTTGCAAATATTTTCTCCCATTCTGATGGTTGTCTTCTGGTCTTGTTTATGGTTTCCTTTGCTGTGCAAAAGCTTTTAAGTTTCATTAGGTCCCATTTGTTTATTTGTGTTTTTATTTCCATTTCTCTAGGAGCTGGGTCAAAAAGAATATTGCTGTGATTTATGTCATAGAGTGTTCTGCCTATGTTTTCCTCTAAGAGTTTGATAGTGTCTGGCCTTACACTTAGGTCTTTAATCCATTTTGAGTTTATTTTTGTGCATGGTGTCAGGGAGTGTTCTAATTTCATACTTTTACATGTATCTGTCCAATTTTCCCAGCACCACTTATTGAAGAGGCTGTCTTTTCTCCACTGTATATGCTTGCCTCCTTTATCAAAGATAAGGCGACCATATGTGCGTGGGTTTATCTCTGGGCTTTCTATCCTGTTCCATTGATCTATATTTCTGTTTTTGTGCCAGTACCAAACTGTCTTGATTACTGTAGCTTTGTAATATAGTCTGAAGTCAGGGAGCCTGATTGCCCCAGCTCCATTTTTCGTTCTCAAGATTGCTTTGGCTATTCGGGGTCTTTTGTGTTTCCATCCAAATTGTGAAGTTTTTTGTTCTAGTTCTGTGAAAAATGCCAGTGGTAGTTTGATAGGGATTGCATTGAATCTGTAGATTGCTTTGGGTAGTAGAGTCATTTTCACAATGTTGATTCTT
The DNA here is from genome assembly GCF_965194825.1 of Balaenoptera physalus. Lineage (NCBI taxonomy): Eukaryota > Metazoa > Chordata > Mammalia > Artiodactyla > Balaenopteridae > Balaenoptera > Balaenoptera physalus. The sequence continues at coordinate 49,758,877 of NC_138903.1, forward strand.
CCAATCCAAGAACATGATATATCTCTCCATCTATTTGTATCATCTTTAATTTCTTTCATCAGTGTCTTATAATTTTCTGCATACAGGTCTTTTGTCTCCTTAGGTAGGTTTATTCCTAGATATTTCATTCTTTTTGTTGCAATGGTAAACGGGAGTGTTTTCTTAATTTCACTTTCAGATTTTTCGTCATTAGTGTATAGAAATGCAAGAGATTTCTGTGCATTAATTTTGTATCCTGCTACTTTACCAAATTCATTGATTACCTCTAGTAGTTTTCTGGTAACATCTTTAGGATTCTCTATGTATAGTATCATGTCATCTGCAAACAGTGACAGCTTTACTTCTTCTTTTCCGATTTGGATTCCTTTTATTTCTTTGTCTTCTCTGATTGCTGTGGCTAACACTTCCAAAACTATGTTGAATAATAGTGGTGAGATTGGGCAACCTTGTCTTGTTCCTGATCTTAGTGGAAATGGTTTCAGTTTGTCACCATTGAGGACAATGTTGGCTGTGGGTTTGTCCTATATGGCCTTTATTATGTTGAGGAAAGTTCCCTCTATGCCTACTTTCTGCAGGGCCTTTATCATAAATGGGTGTTGAATTTTTTTGAAAGCTTTCTCTGTATCTATTGATATGATCATATGGTTTTTCTCCTTCAATTTGTTAATATGGTGTATCATGTTGATTGATTTGTGTATATTGAGGAATCCTTGCATTCCTGGGATAAATCCCACTTGATCATGGTGTATGATCCTTTTAATGTGCTGTTGGATTCTGTTTGCTAGTATGTTGTTGAGGATTTTTGCATCTATGTTCATCAGTGATATTGGCCTGTAGTTTTCTTTCTTTGTGACATCTTTGTCTGGTTTTGGTATCAGGGTGATGGTGGCCTCGTAGAATGAGTTTGGGAGTGTTCCTCCCTCTGCAATATTTTGCAAGAGTTTGAGAAGGATAGGTGTTAGTTCTTCTCTAGATGTTTGATAGAATTCACCTGTGAAGCCATCTGGTCCTGGGCTTTTTTTTGTTGGAAGATTTTTAATCACAGTTTCAATTTCAGTGCTTGGAATTGGTCTGTTCATATTTTCTATTTCTTCCTGGTTTAGTCTCGGCAGGGTGTGCATTTCTAAGAATCTGTCCATTTCTTCCAGGTTGTCCATTTTATTGGCATAGAGTTGCTTGTAGTAATCTCTCATGATCTTTTGTATTTCTGCAGCATCAGTGGTTATTTCTCCTTTTTCATTTCTAATTCTATTGATTTGAGTCTTCTCCCTTTTTCTCTTGATGAGTCTGGCTAATGGTTTATCAATTTTGTTTATCTTCTCAAAGAACCAGCTTTTAGTTTCATTGATTTTTGCTATTGTTTCCTTCATTTCTTTTTCATTTATTTCTGATCTGATATTTATGATTTCTTTCCTTCTGCTAGCTTTGGGGTTTCTTTGTTCTTCTTTCTCTAATTGCTTCAGGTGCAAGGTTAGGTTGTTTATTCGAGATATTTCCTGTTTCTTGAGGTAGGCTTGTATTGCTATAAACTTCCCTCTTAGCACTGCTTTTGCTGCGTCCCATAGGTTTTGGGTCGTCGTGTCTCCATTGTCATTTGTTTCTACGTATTTTTTGATTTCCCCTTTGATTTCTTCAGTGATCACTTCGTTATTAAGTAGTGTATTGTGTAGCCTCCATGTGTTTGTATTTTTTACAGATCTTTTCCTGTAATTGATATCTAGTCTCATAGCGTTGTGGTCGGAAAAGATACTTGATACGATTTCAATTTTCTTAAATTTACCAAGGCTTGATTTGTGACCCAAGATATGATCTATCCTGGAGAATGTTCCATGAGCACTTGAGAAAAATGTGTATTCTGTTGTTTTTGGGTGGAATGTCCTATAAATATCAATTAAGTCCATCTTGTTTAATGTATCATTTAAAGCTTGTGTTTCCTTATTTATTTTCATTTTGGATGATCTGTCCATTGGTGAAAGTGGGGTATTAAAGTCCCCTACTATGATTGTGTTGCTGTCGATTTCCCCTTTTATGGCTGTTAGTATTTGCCTTATGTATTGAGGTGCTCCTATGTTGGGTGCATAAATATTTACAATTGTTATACCTTCCTCTTGGATCGATCCCTCGATCATTATATAGTTTCCTTCTTTGTCTTTTGTAATAATCTTTATTTTAAAGTCTATTTTCTCTGATATGAGAATTGCTACTCCAGCTTTCTTTTGATTTCCATTTGCATGGAATGTCTTTTTCCATCCCCTCACTTTCAGTCTGTATGTGTCTCTAGGTCTGAAGTGGGTCTCTTGTAGACAGCATATATATGGGTCTTGTTTTTGTATCCATTCAGCCAGTCTGTGTCTTTTGGTGGGAGCATTTAATCCATTTACATTTAAGGTAATTATCGATATGTATGTTCCTATTCCCATTTTCTTAAATGTTGTGGGTTTGTTATTGTAGGTGTTTTCCTTCTGTTGTGTTTCTTGCCTACAGAAGTTCCTTTAGCATTTGTTGTAAAGCTGGTTTGGTGGTGCTGAACTCTCTCAGCTTTTGCTTGTCTGTAAGTGTTTTAATTTCTCCATCAAATCTGAATGTGATCCTTGCTGGGTAGATTAGTCTTGGTTGTAGGTTTTTCTCCTTCATCACTTTAACTATATCCTGCCACTGCCTTCTGGCTTGCAGGGTTTCTGCTGAAAGATCAGCTGTTAACCTTATGGGGATTCCCTTATGTGTTATTTGTTGTTTTTCCCTTGCTGCTTTTAATATGTTTTCTTTATATTTAATTTTTGACAGTTTGATTTATATGTGTCTTGGCGTGTTTCTCCTTGGATGTATCCTGTATGGGACTCTCTGCGCTTCCAGGACTTGATTAACTATTTCCTTTCCCATATTAGGGAAGTTTTCAACTATAATCTCGTGAAATATTTCCTCAGTCCCTTTCTTTTTCTCTTCTTCTTCTGGGACCCCTATAATTCAAATGTTGGTGCGTTTAATGTTGTTCCAGAGGTCTCTGAGACTGTCCTCAGTTCTTTTCATTCTTTTTTCTTTATCCTGCTCTGCAGTAGTTATTTCCACCATTTTATCTTCCAGGTCACTTATCCTTTCTTCTGCCTCAGTTATTCTGCTATTGATCCCGTCTAGAGTATTTTTAATTTCATTTCTTGTGTTTTTCATCATTGCTTGGTTCCTCTTTAGTTCTTCTAAGTCCTTGTTAAATGTTTCTTGCATTTTGTCTATTCTATTTCCAAGATTTTGGATCATCCTTACTATCATTATTCTGAATTCTTTTTCAGGTAGACTACCTATTTCCTCTTCATTGGTTAGGTCTGGTGTGTTTTGACCCTGCTCCTTCACCTGCTGTGTGTTTTTCTGTCCTGTCATTTTGCTTATCTTACTGTGTTTGGGGTCTCCTTTTCACAGGCTGCAGGTTCGTAGTTCCCGTTGTTTTTGGTATGTGTCACCAGTGGCTAAGGTTGGTTCAGTGGGTTGTGTAGGCTTCCTGGTGGAGGGAAGTAGTGCCTGTGTTCTGGTGGATGAGGCTGTATCTTGTCTTTCTGGTGGGCAGGCCCACGTCTGGTGGTGTATTTTGGGGTGTCTGTGGCCTTATTATGATTTTAGGCAGCCTCTCTGCTAATGGATGGGGCTGTGTTCCTGTCTTGCTAGTTGTTTGGCATAGGGTGTCCAGCACTGTAGCTTGCTGGTCGTTGAGTGAAGCTGGGTCTTGATGTTGAGATGGAGATCTCTGAGAGATTTTCACCGTTTGGTATTACGTGGAGCTGGGAGGTCTCTTGTGGACCAGTGTCCTGAAGTTGGCTCTCCCACCTCAGAGGCACAGCCCTGATGCCTGGCTGGAGCACCAAGAGCCTTTCATCCACACAGCTCAGAGTAAAAGGGAGAAAAAATAGAAAGAAAGAAAGAAAGAAAGAGGCTATAATATAGTGAAGTAAAATAAAGCTATTATAAAGCAAAGCTATACAGACAGATTCTCACCCAGAAGCATATACATATACACTCACAAAAAAAGGAAAAGGGGAAAAATTATTATATCCTGCTCCCAAAGTCCACCTCCTGAATTTGGGATGATTCGTTGTCTATTCAGGTATTCAACAGATGCAGGCACATCAAGTTGTTTGTGGAGTTTTAATCCGCTGCTTCTGAGACTGCTGGGAGAGATTTCCCTTTCTCTTCTTTGTTCGCACAGCTCCCCGGGTTCAGCTTTGGATTTGGACCCGCCTCTGCGTGTAGGTCGCCTGAGGGCGTCTGTTCTCCCGCTCAGACAGAACGGGGTTAAAGGAGCAGCTACTTCGGGGTCTCTGGCTCACTCAGGCCGAGGGGAGGGAGGGGTACGGAGGAGGCGGTGCAAGCCTGCAGCGGCAGAGGCCGGCGTGACGTTGCACTAGCCTGAGGCGCGCCGTGTGTTCTCCCGGGGAAGTTATCCCCGGATCACGGGACCCTGGCAGTGGCCGGCTGCACCGGCTCCCGGGAGGTTCGGTGTGGAGAGTGACCTGTGCTCACACACAGGCTTTTTGGTGGCAGCAGCAGCAGCCTTAGCGTCTCATGCCCGTCTCTGGGGCCCGCACTGATCGCCGCGGCTCGCACCCATCTCTGGAGTTCCTTTAGGCGGTGCTCTGAATCCCCTCTCCTTGCGCGCCGCGAAACAAAGAGGCAAGAAAAAGTCTCTTGCCTCTTCTGCAGCTGCAGACTTTTTCCCTGGACTCCCTCCCGGCTAGCTGTGGTGCGCTAAACCCTTCAGGCTGTGTTCACGCCGCCAACCCCAGTCCTCTCCCTGCTATCCAACCGAAGCTGAGCCTCAGCTCCCAGCCCCGCCCACCCCGGCGGCTGAGCAGACAAGCCTCTCGGGCTGATGAGTGCTACTCGGCGCTGAGCCTCTGTGCGGGAATCTCTCCGTTTTTTCCTCTGCGCCCCTGTTGTTGTGTGATCTGCACTGATAGCCGCGGCTCGCGCCAGTCTCTGGAGCTCGTTTAGGCGGCGCTCTGAATCCCCTCTCCTCGCGCACCAGGAAACAAAGAGGGAAGAAAAAGTCTCTTGCCTCTTCGGCAGCTGCAGACTTTTTCCCGGACTCCCTCCCGGCTAGCTGTGGTGCACTAACCCCTTCAGGCTGTATTCAAGCCGCCAACCCCAGTCCTCTCCCTGCGATCCGACTGAAGCCCGAGCCTCACCTCCCAGCCCCGCCCGCCCCGGCGGGTGAGCAGAGAAGCCTCTTGGGCTGGTGAGTGCTGCTCGTTGCCGTACCTCTGTGCGGGAGTCTCTCCGCTTTGCCCTCCGCACCCCTGTGGCTGTGCTCTCCTCCGTGGCTCCGAAGCTTCCCCCCTCTGCCACCCGCAGTCTCCGCCCATGAAGGGGCTTTCTAGTGCGTGGAAAGCTTTCCTCCTTCACGGCTCCCTCCCACTGGTGCAGGTCCCGTCCCTATTCTTTTGTCTCTGTTATTTCTTTTTTCTTTTGCCCTACCCAAGTACATGGGGAGTTTCTTGCCTTTTGGGAGGTCTGACGTTTTCTGCCAGCGTTCAGTGGGTGTTCTGTAGGAGAAGTTCCACGTGTAGATGTATTTCTAATGTATCTGTGGGAAGGAAGGTGATCTCCGCATCTTACTCTTCCGCCATCTTCTCTACCTCACCCCTTAATGCATTCTTTATCTCATTTATTGAGTTTTTCAGCTCCAGAATTTTAGTTCTTTTTTTTTAGTTTCAACGTTTTTGGTAAAGCATTCCTGTTTATTAATTTTATTCCTGAGCTAATTGATGTGCCTTTCTGAGTTTTCATGTAGCTTGTTGAATTTCTTCATGACAGCTATTTTAAATTCTCTATCAGATCATATTATTCTGTGACTTTGGTTTCTGGAGAATTGTCATTTTCTTTTTGTGGTGCGGTGTTACTGTGCTTCTTCATGGTACTTCCTTCTGCCAGAGCATGTGAAGTGAGACAAGTTAGAAATTAGGGGTCTTTTCTTTTTTCATAGGTGGCACTATAGCACAAGTTTTTGGTTTCTCTTACCTGAGCTGCCTCTGTCAGAGCTGTGCCCCCTGTCCCAACTCTCATTATCACTTCTGGTGTTTTCAGGATCATTGGCACCTTGCTTCTGCCTATGTCACTGGCAGAAGCTGCCTGGTTCACCTGGATGGTGGGTTCTTCCCTAGCTTCCAGGATCCTCTGAGTCTCAGGCTCTGCCACCGTGGGGGAAGGGGTGGGGGGAGCCAGGGTCATACCAGTGCCTCTTCCTTATCTGGTTTTCTAAGTTTCTCAGGCGCTGCCACTGCTGGTGGGAGAGCAGAGGGGCTGGAGGCTTGGGCACCTCAGTGGCTGGAGGGACAGGGCTGCAGGCCCCATTCCCACTGCTGTACAGTTAGATGTGGCCATGGGTGCCACTGCAGCCAGGAGGCTGGTGTTGTGTGTGCTGTCTGCTCTGCTGCTACCAGGTTCTCTGGGGCTTCAGGCTTAGCTGCCACGGCCAGAGGGCCAGGATTATAGGCACTACCTCTACTGTTCCTTCAGTTCTGCCTCCTCTATCTGTTCCAGTCCATCCACCTTTAGATGTACAGGTGTGTGGAATTCTCTAGCATCCTGGTGTGTTGGACAAAAGTACCTTTGTTGAGTTGTAAATGTTTTACTGGTTGTAGATTGAAGGGGAGAGACAGAGGTAGCTTTTCATTCCATCATGTTGTTGATGCCACTCCTTGATTTTTTTGTTCAGGATAGAACACTACTGTATTCTTCTAGCCAGCTGGCAATTGAGAATTTCTTGGGAAGCTGCACACAGCCTAAGGAGCAAAGAGCAACATTCTGCTAAAAAGTTAACTTGGAGCCATTTTCATATAGTTTAGAGTGTTTGACTAGTTATTCATTCAGTAAATATTCATTGAGCAAGTACTCTGTGGCAAGCTCTGTGCTAAAAGCTGGGAAACAGTGTCAAACTGTAACAGACATGGTCCTTACCTTCATGGAGCTTGCCGTCTAGGGGATTGAATGCCATTAATTAAAAACTCACACAAATATGTATAATATCACACTTGTGGTGAGTGTTAAAAATAAAACCAATGTGTTAGTATAATTGCCTATGGTGACTAGATTTGCCCAAGTCAGTGAGGTCAGGGATAGTTTCTTTGAGGAAGTATGGATTGAACTGAAATCCAGTGGAACAAGTAGGAGTTAATTAGGTATAAAAGTAAGGGGATAGCATGTGAGACAGAGTGAAAAGCATGTGTAAAGGCCCCTCGGCGGATAGACCATGGGCCACTAGAACTGAGGGAAGGTCAAAGTATATTTGGAACACAAGGAGGGGAGCAAAAGGTGGCACAAGATGTGGCTTAAGAAGTAAGAAAGTGAGGCCATCCTAATTTGCTATCATTTTCCCTTTAATTTGAAGCTTTAGGATTATCTTTCACACTGATTAAGCCAACAAAAATAGATCGTAAATAGGAGTGATTAAGTGATGACTTGCTTATTACCTAGATTTTTTTCCCTACTAGACAGGACACCTTCATGGAAAATTATTTCACCAGCCAACGAGACAACATCTTCCGTAATGTGGAGGTTCTGATTTATGTCTTTGATGTGGAAAGCCGCGAACTGGAAAAGGACATGCACTATTACCAGTCGTGCCTGGAGGCCATTCTGCAGAATTCTCCAGATGCCAAAATCTTTTGCTTGGTGCATAAAATGGATCTGGTACAGGAGGATCAACGAGACCTGGTAAGAAATAGAAGGGGTGGTGCACCAAATAATTGACATCCTTTGTAGACTTCTTCTGTAGAGATATAGGTAAACTTGTACCATTCTTTTTTAGGAAAAAAAAATCTCAGCATAAGCTTTCAAAATAAAGTTGACATTTGTTTTTAAAAACACTTATAAACAAATGTTCCATGGTAAGGGAAATATAATGTTCATTTAGCAAATAATTTTCAAATTTAGGAAAGGATCCTGGCCAGGTGATATCACTAAGCAGCTTTATGTATTTTAAAAATATATTTGCTACCACTGTTTTACTGTCCTTCAGAGCAGGCAGTTATTGTCAAGGCTAGAAGACCCACCAGGGGTGAGATAAAGAAAGGTCATAGCTGTCACTAGGTTGACCTAGGAAACTGGTATGCACCAATTCAAATGCCAACTATACTGTGTTAGGCACAATGCCAAGGCCCTCATAATTGCACTGATATGGTATATTTATCTTCTTTTCTAGCATGGGAGTTAGTACACATAAATTTAAACCAGAAAAGACACAGTAGAAAGGGCAAACTCCTAGCTAGCTATGAGACCCCAGGACTGGCAAGTCACAAATATAGTCTAGCGTTAGTTTGCTCCATATAAAATAAGAGGATTGGATTTTAAAGTCTAAGCTGAAAGAGAAGATCCTCTGTTTCCAAGGGTAAAGTTGAGGAAAGCAGTTTTAGAATATGCTGGTGATGTAGAAGAACACAGTTCCTCTTTGGGTTGGAACCTAGGAGTCTAAGGATCCCCTTTAACTTAAGAATTTTTTGGTAATAGCTGTGGTCAGGAATACTTTTTTTTTTCCATAATTAGTTACAGGATTGGCTTCAGTGTTCCAGTATTTGAGTATGTTTTGGTGTTTCTAGATTAGCTTACAGGCTTTCAGAAACCACTTGACAGGTTTCCGTATTTGACTCTGAAAAGGACTTTTGAGTATTCTTTTTAATTCCTTCTCCCTCTCACTAAGTATCAATTCTGTTTTAATTCAGCAGAAAATTCTGTATGTAGCTTGATCTTGAGATTGTGAGGGGTTTGTTATTATTACTGTTCTTTGTTTTGTTTCCCTGGCCCAATTTGCAACAGAAAAACCTAGAGCATTCCAATAAATGACCTCCTTATGGATTTTTTAATTACTTGTAATTTTTAGTGATCAACATATTGTTTTCTAAATGCTTATGTAAATATCCCCAAAGATACATTCATGTTCTTTGTGGGATTTTAAGCTTAATTAAGAAAAGTATACTCTGTTTCATAAAAGATTCAGACTTGGAGGTTTTGAAATAAAATGGCTAGGCTGCTTCCCTGAATATCAGTTTCAAGCAAGATAGGTGTTTCCCTCTATGTGTGTGTATTAGTCAGGGTTCCTCAGAGAAACAGAACCAATAAGAAGTGTGTGTGTGTGTGTGTGTGTGTATGTGTGTGTAGAGAGAGAGAGAGAGTGAGAATAAGAGAGAGACTGATTAATTTTAAGGAATTGACTCATATGATTGTGGAGGCTAGCAAGTCCGAAATCTGCAGGGCAGACTGATAGGCTGGAGACCCTTGTTGCAGCTTGAGTCAGAAGGCAGTCTGGAAGGCAGAATTCCCTCTTCCTGGGGAATGGCAGTCTTTTTCTCTTAAGGCCTTCAACTGGTTATATAAAGCTTACCCATATTATGGAAGGGGATCTGCTTTACTAAAAGTCCACTGATTTAAATATTAATCTCATCTAAAAAATACCTTCATAGCAACATCTAAATTGGTGTTTAACCAAATGTCTGGGTATTGTGGCCTAACCTAGTTGTTGCATAAAATTATCCATCACAGTGTGAACAGTGCACTCACTATAAGCCCACCCAGTCCTGGAAAATATCTGTGTATGTGTTTATATTTGTATAAATAGATATTTTCCCATGTATATATGGGCATATATATAGATAGGTAGATACATAGCCAAGAAGAATAGATATTTGTGTGTAAGGGGTTGTTATATCTATGTAGCCAAATAAATACAGTCCATACAGAAATAATATATAAGTGTATGCATGTGTGTATGAGAGAAAGATATCTACAAAAGTTGAAGTATTTTGATTTATAAAATCTTGATATTGGTATGGATATCTTAAAAATGACCCAGATTGGATTATTTGGAATGTTAGATATATTTTATTAAGATTCCTCTGTATGGTAAATTTTATTTTCCAGCATAGTGTTCTCAGTGAGTACTCAGAACAAGCAGCACAGTCCTGAAGAATTCTAGTAGCCGTTGCACTTTGTAGACCTGACCTGAAATCATTTCTGCCATCCTAGTCTGTAAAGTAACGTACACATTTAAAAATTCCTCTGAGGAAAAACGAAATGCCCCTGTTTAAAATATGCTAAAATATTACACCTCAGATTTTGCAGTGAGAGAGGAGAGCTGTTAGTTATATGCTAATCTGTATGTTGGTCTATTTACTTCAGATTTTTAAAGAGCGAGAAGAAGATCTGAGGCGTTTGTCTCGCCCATTGGAATGTTCTTGCTTCCGAACATCTATCTGGGATGAAACTCTCTATAAGGTGTGTATGTTTCCCTGAGTTCTCTCATTTAAAGAGCATGAAAAAAAAGCTAGAAGGGTATTATCAAAACTAAAAGATTTTAAACTCTTTCATAGCCATCTAGATGTGTTGAACTAAAAGAAGAAATAATCTACATAAATTGTGTGAAAAATACCCAATTTAACCTTAAGAAATTTTGCTTTTGATCTTAGATTGGGTCGACATACCTACCAGATCACACTGAATTAACCCAGTTTGGTCCTGATTAATTTGATACAGATCTTCATGACAGTAGAGGTTTCACTGGCCATCATCCATTTTGACCTGTTGTGGTCTCAATGCTGATTGGAGTTGTATCTAATATTCAGGTACCTCTACAGGATATAAGCTAGTCTGCCTAAGTTTGGATGACAATAGAAGAACAATATTTAGGGGAGAGATTGGAGAAGGGAATCTTAGAATGGGATATGTTATTTCTAGAGTATGATAGCTTCAACTTTCATGCCAAATTAGAGACTAGCATTCTTTCAACCAGAGAGATTGTTCCCATTGGTGGAATGGATGCCACACTGCTTGTAGTAGTTGTAGAGGTTACAAACAATAGCTGTGTTATGGATGAAGCTGAAATTACCTTATTGGCACATAGGCTCCTTATCCTGCTTCCTCCCTTTCTCCCACTGATTTAGTGATTTGAAAGACTGGCTCCTTTTGGGTCCTCCTGTGGTCAGACTGCTTCTGGTATCCATTGACAAGTCTGGGTAGGAAAGCATCCTTCTCTGTGACTCGTAGCTACAGCCTCAGTATCAACTCCATCTGACAAGTATCTACAACCAAAAGCACAGAAACCTGATTTGCCAAGGAGAAAAACAATTGGACTTTAAACATAGCCACTGATTTATTTTTTTAACTAATTCATTTTTTTCCCCAATATGTTGACCCAGCCTCGCTCTAATAACAGATCATTTTGAGATACCTATCTAGGAAATACTGTTCTAGATTAATTTGGGCCGAATTTCTCTCAAAGCCTTATTCCCATAGAACAGGTAACCGTGAATAAGGATGGACATGACGCACTGATAAGAACCAACTGCGGTGTGAAGGATGGCAATACATAACACGACCAAAGACAATTGGCTAATCACAACACTGCTGTGAGTGACAATGTCTCTGCTGTGGTTAGCTTTGGTGCCTTCTCCAAGGTAAATTCAGCAGTGACATTAACACCGACCTGGGAACTTGGAACCTGAACCCCCATGCCTAAGTAATAAAACTAATTGGAACAGAGACATGGCTCTACTCTCTCTTACATCAATGTTGCATAGAGCTGACATAAATTTTTATATTAAGTTTTATTCTACAAGCACTCATTGCAATATGCTGGATGCTGTTGGACACACAGATGACTAAGACCAGGTTCCTGCCCTCTAGTAGGGGAGAGAAGAACATTGTACACCTTACCAGACAAATTGGAGCAAAATTGAAAGAAATATTATAATGAAAATTCAAATAAAAGAGCCTTAAGAGAATAGAGGGAGGGTGTGGTTAATTTCAACTCCTTATTTTAGTCATACTCCTCTGGATGAAGTCAGTTTTAGGCAAACACGCAGTGGACTATTTTTAATTCAATTGGATCAATAATTTATACAGCTGACAATAAGCCTTTTGGAATGATAATGCCACTAATTTCTCTTGTAATTTCTATTGTATGTTATCCCATTGAGGGGAGGGGCCATTTTTCTACGTGGCTCTGATATTTTCATAAAATTGATTCTTAGATGTATGTTAAATATAGCATTATTAGGTTCTGATCTTTAGAGCAATCTACACTATTGGACTTAATATCTGTTTGAATGGCTGTATTAGAAGTTCTTTAGCCCAGTATATCAGAGTTTTCAACTTCCCTAAGGCAATGTGATGGAATTAAATATTTGTTTATTTTTAATTATCAATGGAAAGAAGTATTTTACAGAAGTGTTTGAAACTTTCAAAAATCCAACCGAAGGATAAAAATCAAATATCTTCATTTTCTCACTTTGTTTGTGTTATATCATACTTCTTGCCAGAATTTGTTTGGGACTCAATTATCACCATATTTTGCTGTCTGTATGTTATAGTATACTTACTCATTTGCAAAGATCTGGGACTGGCTACCTGTTAGTAATATTACACTGTGCTTCTGTTCTGTTAGGCTTGGTCCAGCATTGTTTATCAGCTGATTCCCAATGTTCAGCAGCTGGAAATGAACCTAAGGAATTTTGCTGAAATTATTGAGGCTGATGAAGTGCTTCTATTTGAGAGAGCCACTTTTCTGGTGAGAACTTTCTGCTCTGCAGATGTACTTCACACTCACCTTCTTCTATTCAGCAACGGAGAATATGTTGCCACTTTCAGGAAGAACCTTTTTCCCTCTTGTCATTACTTCACCATGCATAGCCTTATTTATAAAGTAGTATTGTCAGCAAGTAACTTGAAAGAAGTTCTTTGGTGTGTGGATCTTTAGTAATTAGTAAAACTTAGCTGTTTGCAGGTAAGCCTTACTATAGAGTTTAGATTATTTTTGTGAATAATTGTTCATTTGTGTTAAAGAATTCCTATTTCCTATTGACTTTTATTATGAAATGATGGGTATTTTTCTTTGAGTTTAAAGCTTTTAACATGGAAGAGATGTAATGGTCAACTCAGTGACGTAGCTAAGAGTTCAGATGGGGAGGTGAAAGGGCAAAGAGGTATGTTGGTATTTTTATTTTTCTTATAAATTCGGCTTAACAATGATATTAGCACTTACTGTGTACTTGGCCATGAGGGGGTATGCAAAACCCAATATTATATTTATAAGTAAAATTTTTAAATAACTAATAAAAATTGACTTGAGATGTCACAAAGCACTGCTTAAGTAATTGCTGATCAGCTTAATAAATATAGCTCTAAGAGCAGCTCACAGTAAATAATTGGTTTCTGAGCTCTACCAGTGCTTGGTGATTTTAGACACATTTCTTGCTTTTTTGGTTTTTACATAGACACGTATCCTTTTTCAAATTCTTTTCTCATTTAGGTTATTACAGAATATTGAGCAGAGTTCCCCATGCCGTACAGTAGGTCCCCGTTGGCCATCTATTCTAAATATAGAAGTGTGTACATCTCAATCCCAAACTCCCAATCTATCCCTACCCCCACCCTTCACCCCTGGCAACCACAAGTTCCTTCTCTAAGTCTGTGAGTCTGTTTCTGTCTTGTAAACAAGTCCATTTGTATCATTTCTCTTGGATTCCACATATAAGCAATATCATATGATATTTGTCTTTCTCTGTCTGACTTACTTCACTTAGTATGATAATCTCCAGGTCCATCCATGTTTCTGCAAATGGCATTATTTCATTCTTTTTAATGGCTGAGTAATATTCCATTGTATATATGTACCACATTTTCTTTATCCATTCATCTGTTGATGGACATTTAGGTTGCTTCCATGTCTTGGCTATTGTAAACAGGGCTGAAATGAACATTGGGGTGCATGTATCCTTTCAAACCATGTTTTTCTCCGGATATATGCCCAGGAGTGGGATTCCTGGATCATATGGTAGCTCTAATTTTAGTTTTTTAAGGCACCTCCATACTGTTCTCCACGGTGGCTGTACCAATTTACATTCCCACCAACAGTGCAAGAGGGTTCCCTTTTCTCCACATCCTCTCCAGCATTTATTGTTTGTAGACTTTTTGATGATGGCCATTCTGACTGGTGTGAGGTGGTACCTCACTGTAGTTTTGATTTGCATTTCTATAATAATTACTGATGTTGGGCATCTTTTCATATGCCTCCTGGCCATCTGTATGTCTTCTTTGGATAAATGTCTATTTAGGTCTTCTGCCCATTTTTTTATTGGGTTGTTTGTTTTTTTTCATACTGAGCCACATGAGTTGTTTGTAAATTTTGGAGATTAATCCCTTGTCTGCTACATCATTTGCAAATATTTTCTCCAATTTTATGGGTTGTCTTTGCGCTTTCTTTATGGTTTTCTTTGCTGTGCAAAAGCTTTTGAGTTTAATTAAGTCCCATTTGTTTTTTGTTTTTTAATTTCCATTACTCTAGATGTGGATTGAAAAAGATCTTGCTGCAATTTATGTCAGAGTGTTCTGCCTATGTTTTCCTCTAAGAGTTTTAGAGTATCCAGTCTTACATTTAGGTCTTTAATCCATTTTGAGTTTATTTTTGTGTATGGTATTAAAGAATGTTCTAATTTCATTTTTCTTACATGTAGCTGTCCAGTTTTCCCAGCAGTATTTATGGAAGAGACTGTCTTTTCTCCATCATATAGTCTTGCCTTCATTGTCATAGGTTAATTGACCATGGTGCGTGGGTTTATTTCTGGGCTTTCTATCCTATTCCATTGATCTATATTTCTGTTTTTGTGCCAGTTCCATACTGTCTTGATGACTTTAGCTTTGTAGTATAGTCTGAAGTCAGGGAGCCTGATTCCTCCAGCTCTGTTTTTCTTTCTCAAGATTGCCTTGGCTATTTGGAGTCTTTTGTGTCTCCATACAAATTTTAAGATTTTTTGTTCTAGTTCTGTGAAAAATGCCCTTGGTAATTTGATAGGGATTGCATTGAATATGTAGATTGTCTTGGGTAGTATAGTCATTTTGACAATATTGATTCTTCTAATCCAAGAACATGGTATGTCTTTCCATCTGTTTCTGTCATCTTTGATTTCATTCATCAGTATCTTATAATTTTTTGAAGTACAGGTCTTTTGCCTCCTTAGGTAGGTTTATTTCTAGGTATTTTATTCTCTCTGCTGCACTGGTAAATGGGATTGTTTCTTTAATTTCTCTTTCTGATCTTTCATTGTTAGTGTATAGAAATGCAAGAGATTTCTGTGTATTAATTTTGTATCCTACAACTTTACCAAATTCATTGAGCTCTAGTAGTTTTCTAGTAGCATCTTTAGGATTTTCTATGTATAGTATCATGTCATCTGCAGACAGAGACTGTTTTACTTCTTTTCCAATTTGGATTCCTTTTATTTCTTTTTCTTTTCTGACTGCCATGGCTAGGACTTCCAAAACTGTGTTCGGTAAAAGTGGCGAGAGTGGACATCCTTGTCTTGTTCCTGATCTTAGAGGAGATGCTTTCAGCTTTTCACCATTGAGTATGATGTTAGGTGTAGGTTTGTCATATATGGCCTTTATTATGTTGAGGTAAGTTTTCTCTGTGCCCACTTTCTGGATAGCTTTTATCATACATGGGTGTTGAATTTTGTTAAGAGCTTTTTCTGCATCTCTTGAGATGATCATATGGTTTCTATTCTTCAGTTTGTTGCTGTGGTGTATCACACCGATTGATTTGGGGATATTGAAAAGTCCTTTCATCCCTGGGATAAATCCCACTTGATCATTGGGTCTGATCCTTTTAATGTATTGTTGGATTCGGTTTGCTAGTGTTTTGTTGAGGACTGTTTTTGCATCTATGTTCACCAGTGACATTGGCCTGTAATTTTCTTTTTTGGTGGTATCTTTGTCTGGTTTTGGTTATCAGGGTGATGGTGACCTCATAGAATGAGTTTGCAAGTGTTCCTTCCTCTGCAATTTTTTGGAATAGTTTCAGAAGGATAGGTGTTAACTCATCTCTAAATGTTTGATAGAATTCACGTGTGAAGCCATCAGGTCCTGGACTTTGGTTTGTTGGGAGTTTTTAATCCCAGTTTCAATTTCATTCTTGTAATTGATCTGTTCATATTTTCTGTTTCTTCCTGGTTCAGTCTTGGGAGATTGTACCTTTCTAAGAATTTGTCCGTTTCTTCTAGGTTGTCTATTTTATTGGCATAGAGTTGCTTGTAGTAATCTCTCATGATCCTTTGTATTTCTGTGGTGTCTGTTGTAGCTTCTCCTTTTTCATTCCTAATTGTATTGATTTGAGTCCTCTCCCTTTTTTCCTTGATGAGTCTGTCTAAAGGTTTATCCATTTTGTTTATCTTTTCTAAGGACCAGCTTTTAGTTTCATTCATCCTTTCTATTGTTTTCTTTCTCTCTATTTCATTTATTTCTGCTCTGATCTTTATGGTTTCTTTCCCTCTATTAACTTTGTGTTTTGTTTGTTCTTCTTTCTCTAGTTTCTTTAGGTGTAAGGTTAGGTTGTTTATTTGAGATTTTTATTGTTTCCTGAGGCAAGATTGTGTTGCTATAAATTTCCCTCCTAGAACTGCTTTTGGGGTGTCACATAGGTTTTGGATCCTCATGCTTTCATTTTCATTTGTCTCTATATACTTTTTAATTTCTTTGATTTCTTCAGTGATCCATTGGTTATTAAGTAGCATATTGTTTAGCCTCCATGTGTTTGTGTATTTTACAGCTTTTTCCTTGTAGTTGATTTCTAATCTCATAGCGTAGTGTTTGGGAAAGATGCTTGATATGATTTCAGTTTTCTTAAATTTACCAAGGCTTGCTATGTGGCCCAGCATGTGATCAATTCTGGAGAATGTTCCATGTGTACTTGAGAAGAATGTGTATTCTGCTGCTTTTGGATGGAATGCTCTAAATATCAATTAAGTCCATCTAGTCTAATGTGTCATTTAAGGCCTGTGTTTCCTTATTGATTTTCTGTCTGAATGATCTTTCCATTGATGAACATGGGGTGTTAAAGTCCCCCACTATGATTGTGTTACTGTCGACTTTTCTTTCTATGGCTGTTAGTATTTGCCTTATATATTGTGGTGCTCCTATGTTGAGTTCATATATATTTACAATTGTTATGTCTTCTTCTTGGACTGATCCCTTGATTATTATGTAGTGTCCTTCTTTGTCTCTTGTAACATTCTTTATTTTAAACTCTGTTTTGTCTAATATGAGTATTGCTACTCTAGCTTTCTTTTGATTGCTGTTTGCATGGAATGCATTTTTCCATCCTCTTACTTTCAGTCTGCATGTGTCCCTAGATCTGAAGTGGGTCTCTTGTAGACAGCATATATATGGTAGACATATATCTTAATCTCTCTGAGTTTGGTTCCCCTTTTATAAAATGGAGATAATAATATCTATATCATAGGTTTATTGTGTGGATTAATATGGGACAAGGTAACATTAAGCACTAGCACAAAGTTTAGCATACAGTTGGCAAACTGTTAAACGTTGATTTCTTTTGCTATTGCAGCCAACAGAGGGCAGAGAACGCAAAGTGAAATTTTTTCTCCTTCCTTTGTGGAAACATTATTTTTAACGGTAGCATATTTGGGAGTCATCCTTCCTGCTAACTGGTATAGCTGAGGCAAGGAGTCCTAACTAGAGTGTCTTTCTGCCTCAGCCCATAGGCAGGGATCACTTCCTTGGAAGTTCACTACCCTGAGCCCTGTCTTTCCTGCTAGTGGTAATAGCAACAAGCAGGTGAGCTCTTCTGTCTATCTTGAGACACGTGGCATGGTAGAATCCTGCTTCAGCAGTATTCTCCTGCCACATCTACCACACATGATCATAGAGGTTAACCTAATATAAACTCTGTTTTTCACTGGCAGTAACAAGTAGCTTTTGCTTTCTCTTGAGGACTAAGTTTAGGTGTGATTGACCATTTTCACTATAGCTCTTGAAGTCAAGCAACAGGAACCTATTCCACCGTTGGTCTAGGAATTATGTTTTGAAAATTTCACATGGTTTCAGGGAATTGCCCTGTGAATTTTCTTCTGGCAAATGAGTCAGTTTTGCTTCCTACTAGAAAGTTTACATCAGCCTATGGGAAATACTTGTGTGGTTTTATTAATCTGAAAGTGTTAGGGGAAGTATTTTCAGCTGGCATTGGTGTCCATCATGAATAGGTTCATTTATAAATAGTAAATCCTCAGAGGTTAGAATCGTTCAGTTAAGATTTTTAAATATGATACCAAAAACCACTTGGTTATAGCCTTCATTAAAATTAAATACATTAAGTACACCTCAACAACAGCTAAGAGGGACTTCCCTGGTGGTTCAGTGGTAAAGAATCCACCTTCCAGTGCAGGGGATGCAGGTTCAGTCCCTGGTCAGGGAACTAAGATCCCACATGCCGCGGGACAACTAAGCCTGTGCACCACAACTACTGAGCTTGCACACCTCAACTAGAGAGCCCGCATGCTGCAAACTACAGAGCCCACACACCCTGGAGCCCACGTGCCACAAATAGAGAGAAGCCTGAGTGCTGCAACGAAGAGCCTGCACGCCACAGCCAAAAGATCCCACATGCCTCAACGAAGATCCTGTGTGCCTGCAATTAAGACTCAGTGCAACCAAAATAAATAAATAAATAAATAAATAAATAAATAAATAAAATACTAAAAAAAGAACAGCTAAGAATTTTTATTTATTTTTCCTTTTTGATTTGTACTTTTTTTGAATCAAAGACATCCTATTGAAATAAGATGAATATTTAATGATTAAAGTAAGTGAGAAAGGACAGCAATGAACCAAAATAGATAATACAATACTTAAATGATCTAATAAAATTATAACCAAACAATACTGGATGGGTCATCCTTAGGGATGTTGAAATTATGCAGATGTTGACAGGATATGGGACAGAGGAATAGAGGCAGTAAAGCCAGGTGCCAAGTCTACCCTGAAAATCAGGGTGACCAAGAGACTGACAAATGTATTGCCTTGAGGAGTAGTAGAGGGTGATATGACAACACTGCATGGATTTAAAGGGCATTGCTCTTTTTCGTAGGTGATTTCTCACTACCAATGTAAAGAACAGCGTGATGTCCACAGATTTGAGAAAATCAGCAACATTATTAAGCAATTTAAGCTGAGCTGCAGGTAAGAGATCTTATGTGATGTATTTATCTCTGGAACAAATTGTCATTTTTTGAGAGGTTCAAATAACTATAGTAGACTGCACTTCTATATTCAGCATACTTTATATTAAAAATAAAGCTAAACTCTAAGGGAGCCTACAGTTGACTGAAGTGAAAGACATCTTTAATGCAAAGTCAACTGATGCAGAAGAAGCATATGAAAAATATCTAAGCAGAGTACCCCTTCAAGATGTTTGATACTATTTGGGAAAAAATAAACAGAAAATGTCCAAGAGAGTTTTGAAAAACAAGAAAGGAGAATTTACCCTACCAAATACCAAGATTTACTATAAAACTACAGTAATTAAAATAGTGAGGTACTGATTCAAGAATGGTACAAAGTAGAGAGTCTAGAAATGTCTGATCATATTGTCTCAGCTTTGTTTAAATACAATTTGAATCTTAGCATTGTGAATATAGGAAGAAGGAATGGCTGAACATCATAATCTAGTAAAGATTTAATAATCATATCCTGGTAAAACTTTGATGCCCAGTGCCCAGACAATAGAATAAGTGTAAGTTTTTCCCTTTTATGCCGTAGCACACTTTGAGACTTTCTAGCATGTTTATTCTAACATTTTTAAGAAGAAATAGCAAATGGCATATAAGTATCATTACCCTTTTTGTTTTCAAAGAAATGGGATCATTTCTAGAATTTCAGCATAACTAACATTCAAAAGATACAGTTATTAATCTCAATGATAGGGAAATTTCAACTGAATAAACTTCTTAAATATTAGAGAAATCTTTGGTAACATGATTTTAAATATGAATCTAGGTCTAAGCCCACTTTTCATTTCACAGTCACTATCAATTCCTAATCCACTTTCTAAGTCACTTTCCAGCACGTGTTAAATTTGTCATTAGAGTTTCCTTGGAAAACAAAGCGGGATTAGTGATTAACTGTCTTAATGCGGTGGTGGATTGAGATATAATGCTATGAAAATGTTTAACATGAAAGATAAGAATATCTTATGTTGCTATTATTTTACGTTCTTTACTCACTTTTCTCCTTTCTCCTATAGCAAGCTGGCTGCCTCTTTCCAGAGCATGGAAGTCAGGAACTCTAACTTTGCTGCTTTCATTGACATCTTTACATCCAACACTTATGTGATGGTCGTGATGTCTGATCCATCCATTCGTAAGTTTAAACTTAGCTGACATAGGTTCAAAGCCACATATTCTTTAAACTAATTTCCCTAGAGGTAGTATATTGTTAAAGATACTGAAAAGCTATTTTGTAGTGCATAACACTGTGAATGTACTTAATGCCACTGACCTGTACATTTAAAAATAGTTAAAATGGTAAATTTCATTTTATGTGCATTTTACCACAATGAAAAAAAAATTTTTTAGTACTAGTGGTAAATACTTTTTATTTAATAGACTTATATTTTGAAACTTAAAGATAATTTAGACTCTAGGGTATTATATCTTCTTCATGGGAACTTTAAAAATTACTTATGTATAGTTACTATATCTAAGGATTTTAAAGAAAAAGAACCCAAATGTATGACTTAGCTCCATGTGGGGTAGATTTTTAAAAGACTAGTCAGTCTAAGCTCTGAACTATTAAATGTTGAACAATTTTATATGTCATTGTATATTCCTAAGTACCATACCCCCATATTTCTGTTATGGGCATAAAGAGAGATATTTAGTGCTTCCATGCCATAATAGCCATATCCATGACAACCATTGAAATAAAGGTTCTAGCAATATTTCCAGGATGCTCCCAGAAGTTTAAATTATCTCTTGTTATCTATCTTAGGTTAATATTAGAATACAACATAAGACAATGTTTTTTTTTTACTATTAGCCCCAAACCAAAAGAGTTTGAAAATTTATTTTGAAAATACTATGTTTAGAATATAAACAAATCTTTTATTTATTCAGAAAAATTAAACTCTGGTTAACTTGGGACTTATGTTCTCTCTGACATACATTGAGGGATTTGGCTCTCTTTTGTTTATTTGTTTTTACTAGTCAATTATTCCTTTGGCTGCTTGTACTTAGTCTGTTGGTTATCTTCCCTACCACACCCTCAGCTTCTGCAGCTACTCTGATCAATATCCGCAATGCCAGGAAACACTTTGAAAAGCTGGAAAGAGTGGATGGACCAAAGCAGTGTCTTCTCATGCGCTAAAACATTGCCAAATGCTGTTTCAGAAAAAAATTGGAATACTGTTTCTTAATCTTAATGTTGTATTAGTATATATAGGCTCTGAAATGTTGTGATGCTTATCACTTCTGTATTTCTTCCCTACTCCCCAGTCTTAACGTTTAACCTTGAATGCTGTTTACTCAAATAGCCAGTGAGGAGTTAGAAGATGAGCTGTTTATGAAGTTGGTGTGACATATAAAGTAGGTGATATATAAGTGTTCTGATAACAACGTTCTAATAGTGCAAGTGTTGTGTTAACCTGGTTCCAGTTGTTGTGTATGCCAAAGCCTTTCCCAACGTCATCTTGTATTCCTTACCAGAGAGTAACCTATACGTTTGGAATATTACTGTTTTCTCAGCATGCATTAAAACTATTCCTTAACTACAATTGTAAATAAACTTTTGCTGTTAGGGATTTCAGTGTCTGTTTTTCTTTTCCTTGTTTCTTCAACTTTTCCCTAAGAAAGAGCAAATGAATTTCAGTTATCCTAGGGGAAGGGGACCTGCTGTTTGGGAAATAGTACAAAATAAAGTTGGATAGGAAGGATGAGCCAAATGATAGCCTTAAAGCTAGGCAGAAGAGTTTTGGTACAATGTGATAGGAAATGACAAAGGAATTTTGAAAGAAAGTTAACCTATAGACTGACTGATGGCAGTCAGAGAAGCTGTGGTAGTAATCCAGGCCTGAGGTGTGCTGGAAGTCTATTTCAGGATGCAGCTGGAGAAGGAATGAATAAAAAGTTGAGGGAAAATAATGTTTATGAGATGTAAGTCTTCTTTCTGTGAGGTCCAGGAATGGTTAATTTTATATATTCCGTAACACCTGGTGGGATGTGCCTTCATTATACTAGTTAAGTAGTATTAAAACCTCTTTCAGGCTGGGAGTTTATTTGACTTCATCCCCTAAGGAAAAGATGAGGCATCATGAACTGGGAGAAATAGAGCTTGACAACACTGACTAGAACTACTCAAAGCCCTTTTTCAGTTTCCATAGAACTGAAACAGAACACAAAAGCATTTAGGGAATCTACAGCAGAGTAGACTCATCTCAATTTTCTTGTCTCTATGTCATGAAGAAACTTCTTCCAGACTGCCAGAACCTCACCTTTCCCCATCTTATTGTCCCCAATTGAGATAGAGTTTTTACTGAGCAGCAAAGAACATGTTGTTTTTTAGGCAGTTTAACATTATGTAGACTAAAACTATCAATTCTTAAAAGAATCTCATTGGACTAATTTTATCAACAGTTGTATTAATCTTCTACAGAAGGAGAGTTTTTTAAGTAGGTGTTCCAGATTCTTTATCCTAGTAACATCTAGGAAAATGAAAAGAGCAAATGAACCGAGTGGGTAGGGGGTGTCTGTTCTGTGACTAATGATTTGGCAAGTTCTCCTTATCCTCTGTCTGGGGTGAGGTTTGAAGGAAAACACCCGAAAGTGTTTTTTTTGTATTTTGGAAGGTGGATAGATATAGATAATATATTCAATTAGATGAGCACAAAAAATAAAACAGTTATATAATTACTCTGTTCACTCTTGGTTCAGCCCTTTCTCAGATTCTAGTTATAACTTGGACTTAGAGGATGTATAAAAGTATGAAAGGTTAGAAAAATAAGGTTATTATTTGACTTAATCCTTATGGTAATGAGCAGCCAGTCGTCTTTGTCACTGAAGAAAAAAAAAAAAAGGTTTTGAGATAGATATTTGTCCAAAGATGGAGCCGCTTAGAAACTGAAGTAAACACAAGTGGACAGTGAAGGCATGTACACGGAAAGAGTTGGAGAGAAGAAATCAAAACCAGAGGTGCAGAAATTATGAGATCAGTGATACAATGAACTGATTCTTTTTACGGGTCATGTTAGCTATGTCAGTAGGATAGGGCAATGGTTCTCAAACTTGAGCATGCATAAGAACCACTTGGAGGGTTATTGTTAAAACACACACTGCTGTCCCACCCGCTACCACTGAGAGTTTCAGATTCAGTAGGTCTCGGGTGGGGTCCATGAATCTACATTTCTAACAAGTTCCCAGGTGTTGCTGATACTGATCCTGCTGGTCCACAGACTATATTTTGGGGACCACTGCTTTAAGGAAAAGAAGAGGAAATGTAGACCTGGAAGCAGGAGTGGGAAAACATGTGCTCACCAGGTTTGTAAGGATAAGTTGAAGGCATTATACCAAATAAGATATATGTAGTTTATACCAAATGTAAAATAGATAGCTAGTGGGAAGCAGCCGCATAGCACAGGGAGATCAGTTCATGCTTTGTGACCACCTAGAGGGGTGGGATAGGGAGGGTGGGAGGGAGACGCAAGAGGGAGGAGATATGGGGATATGTGTATATGTATAGCTGATTCACTTTGTTATAAAGCAGAAACTAACACCATTGTAAAGCAATTATATTCCAATAAAGATGTTAAAAAAATAAACACATGTTAAGAGGTTAAAAAAAAGATATATATAAAAAAAGAGATTAAAAAAGATACATATAAATCAGACCACTGATTCTCAAAGTAATCTAAAAGTTTGTAAAGCATTGTCTTAGATAAAAGCAATGACTAGGAAGCTTCTATTTCATAAGTAATGTGTTGCAAATGGAAACCATTTCTAGCATAGAGTATGGGTAGTGATTTGTGTAGGGACCTAACTTTTTCCAGTTTCAACCAGCTTTATTTGCTAACTTAATAGGATATCATGAAAATGTAGGTGGGTTGCAAATGAAAACAGTGCTACATTTTGTTCAGTATTTACTAAGTGTCATGCTGTAAATGCTTTATAAGGATTGTCTCATTAGTCTTCACAAGGACCCCGTGAGGTAAGTACTATCACTATCCCACTTTTTAGATGGGGGAATTGGGCCCAGAGAAGTAAGAAACTTGCCCACATTTAAACAGTAGTGGGTAGTAGAGCTGGGATTTGAATTCAGGTATTCTAACTCCAGAGCTTATGCACTTAACCTTAACCTTGAAATTGTATGGCCTTCCTGAATTTAAGGGCCTTCTCAGGATGGAGAGTTTGAGGTGCATCCAGGTATGGTACCTAGCTTTGAGACTACCACTGTGTTGGCAACTATGGAAATAGTAAGCCAAATGCTTGTGAACCTGTATTACTCTTGTTTTCATTGGGGCTTTGCCACATGGAATAAGAAGCTTTACCACAGTTGGCAGTGAAAAGCAGAGTCGAATAGGAGGGGGGAAAAAAATCTCTAGCTTGAAGGATTTAGGTCAAATCTAAGCAGTTTTTCAGTATTTGTGGGTTTTCCCCAAGAATTGGACTACTGTGAGCAGTTAGTTATAGCCTCTACTTCTCTGGGGCCTTTTAAAAATAGGAGGGAAAAAGTTTATAACTCTTTTGGATCTCCCACAGCAATATTTTGCAAAGGCCAGCTTATGATTTCCCACTTAAATTCCTGACTTCCTTTTAAAGCAGGCAAACAGTCAGGGTCTTCCTGCAGTCTTCACTAACAAGATTTCCAGCCTCATTGCATATAAATGTCCTCACTGCATGTGATTTAGTGGCACATAATCAGCATTTTTTTCCAGCTTTATTGAAGTATGATTGACAAATAATAATTGTATATGTGTAGGTTGTACAATGTGATGTATTTTTTAAGGTGTACAACATTATGATTTAATATGCAAATACATTGTGAAACGATTACCACAATCAAGTTAATTAACACATCCATCACCCTACACAGTTACCTTTTATTTTTCAGGTAAAGAACACTTAAGATCTACTCTCTTAGCAAATTTTAAGTATACAATACAGTATTCTTAACTATAGTCACCATGCTGTAATTAGATCCCGAGAACTTATTCATCTTATCACTGGATATTTGTTCTATTTGACTAAAATCTCCCCATTTCCCACACCCCTCAGGCCCTGGCAACCATCATGCTATTCTGCTTCTATGAGTTCGACATTTTTAGATTCCACATATAAGTGAGATGATACAGAATTTGTCTTTCTCTAACATCTTGCATAGCATTATGTCCTCAAGGTCAGTCTGTGTTGTTAAAAATGGTTACATTGGAGTGAAGGAGGCAGAAACCATACTCAGTGGGCCTGAAGAGTATGTGGACGGTGATGAAGCAAAGAAGTGACAACTGCTTCAAGAAGTATAGTTATGTAGGGAAGAAAAGAGGATGGCAGCAATGTCCAGGGAAGTATTTTTTCATAACTCCTGAAGAATTTCTTCCTTAGGCTGGTCTCAACCCAAAAGAAATTTCTCAAAGTCTGACCAGCAGCTTCTGAGTGAAAGATTGCCTCATTTATAATCTATTTTCAACACCACATATATGTTCCTCTTGAGCACTTCTTGAAACTGGAAAGACAAAACTCAGTGTAGAGGAGAAAGTAGCCAAATTCTCACCCCATAAAAAATAGGAAACTGAATTTCTTTGGAGTAGCTCAATTGAAAACAACTAACTTTTGGTAGCTCCCTTCATTGTAGCTCCAGAACAACAATTATGATTTCCAACATTTATTGATTGCTTACCATATATTATGCACTCTTCTAAATATTTATATTAATTATTTAATCAATTATTTAAGTATATTAATTATATTGTTAATATATATTAATTCATTTTGTCCTTAAAATTACATTAATTAGGTACTGTTATATATGATAAAACTGAGACACAGAGAGGTTAGGTTACTGGCCCACAGCTCACATGGTTTGTGAGTGACAGAGCCGGGACTTGAATCTAGGCTTCTAGTGTGTGCCACTAACCTCTCCTGCTGTACTGCGTGAGTAGCAGAAAAGATTTTAGAGAAGGAGACGTCTGCACCTACTTCAGAATAAGGTAGATAGAACTGGACAGACACACTATCTCTAGATGAGATTTAATCTAAATTAGCCCCATAGGGTATCAATTCCAATTTCCCTTCATATGCTAGTAAGCATTGACTGAGAAGCCCTGTATATTCAGCTGTTTTAGGCGTTGTGGTTAAGAAGACAAAAAGACAGTCTGCTTGCAAAAAAAGGTTTTCCCACAATACTGGAAACTCCTTGAGGGCATAAACATGTCTATTTTCCCTCCTCACTGACTCCACAATATAAGACAATTCCTGACATGTCATAAGCATTCAATAAATAGTTGATGAATTAATGAATAAAGCTTCCGTTCTAGACAGTCCCTAGAGAGAAAGCAAGCAATGCTGGCTGGATTAATTGAGGTCAAGAACAAATCTAGCTCTAGTTACTAGCTTTTAGATTGTTGTATAGTCAGACTTTTTTTTTTTAGGTTTCCCTTTGGAGGCAGGGTTCAAATTCCTGAGTGAGCTGCTTGGTGTTTTTCCTAGCCAGACTGCTAAAATACATCCTGAAACTTTGGGCAACATAAAGGCATTCTGCTGCTGTGGACCTTTGAGAATAAGATCGGTTCTTTTCACACTTTGTGACATAATCTGAGGTAAGGAGACATCGTCTTACTTTGAGGCTATTCTCATTGGTATCTAGGAGGAAGAGGATGGCCAAGATCATGCATACTTTATACTTTTCCACTCCAGACACTTTCTCTGCCTCCAGCCATGCTTTCTTAGGTAGAACTCTCAGGGACTGGGGTCTGAAAACCCCAAAAGCAGATGTCTTGTCTTCCTTCTGCCACCTACTCAAGGGGATAGGTGGGGTACAACTTTCAGTGGCTCAGGTTGCCAAGAACTACCTAGATGTCCGAATATGAAAGACAGTGACTTTTCTCTAAGGTATCCTGGTGTAGAAGTAAATGATTGGGCATTAAAGTCAGACCAGGTGTTTACTTTCTAGGTGGATTATTTTGGATAGTCTCTTAACCTCTCCCAGCCTCAATTTCCTCATCAATAAAATGGTAGTAACAACATCAGCTTCACAAGGTTTTATGTAGAATGAGAGGAGATGAGATAATGTACCTAAAGCTCCCTAACAATGCCTGGTGTATATTTGGTACTCAACAATGGTAAGTAATAATAATAACAATAATAAAAGTTCATTCAGTTGGTAGATCCATAGTGAGATGAAGCTGGAATACCTGACTCAGGAGGATGTTAAGGGGGAGATGACTTGATTAACTACCCAGAAACTGGAGTTCTGAACCACTGAAATGTCATGAGACATTGGAGTCTCTACAAATCTCTGGCAATATTGAGCCTGGGCAGGGCCACTAGCCTTCTTAAGGCTTCACATGAGCAGAGATACTACTTGTGGTAGTGAGAGAGCTTAGCTGAGAAGTGTGCCTGACTCTCTGTGGCTCTCTACAGACCTGGTTCTGATTTGATAGCCATGCTGGCAATAACTCCTTTACCTTATCCATATCCATCCCTATTAAGTCTACCATACCTTGCTCCTGGCTGGCTTTCCCTCCCAATCTGATCCTCAGTTCTGTCTCCAGTCTTCTTGGTCATTCTGGTCTCAATCTCATTCAAGATTGCAACTTCATCAGCATCCTGCCAGAGTAATAGTGATAATAACTGCTATTTGGAGAGCACCTACTATGTAATAGGGTCTTTACTTATATACTTTTGTTACATCCCCAAAGTAATCTTCCTTACTTAACACTCCCTTGTATAAAACTCTCAGATGGTCCTTACATTTCAGAATAAATGCCAAATGATGAAAAGATAGGAAGTGTGAAATTTGCTTCAAAATTATCTGAAGTTGTGTGGGGAGTAGGTAGCTATATAGATAAAACAAGAGAAGCCATGACTTGATGACTTGATAATTATTAAAGCTGGGTGATGAGTGTAAGGGGTTCATTATATTATTCTCTCTACTTTTGTATATATTTGAAACTTTCCATAATAAATATATTTTAATTAAAGAGAAAAGTAAAACAGACACACACATGTGCAAAGCAAAAATAAACAAAAATTCTCTCAGATGGCCTGTCATCGCACAGCACAAATACTGCTTAATAAGAATTACAGAGTAGATAGCCTCAACCAGCAAAGGGCAGACAGCAGAAGCAAGAAAAACTACAATCCTGCAGCCTGTAGAACAAAAACCAGATTCACAGAAAGATAGACAAGATGAAAAGGCAGAGGGCTATATACCAGATGAAGGAACAAGATAAAACCCCAGAAAAACAACTAAATGAAGTGGAGATAGGCAACCTTCCAGAAAAAGAATTCAGAATAATGATAGTGAAGATGATCCAGGACCTCGGAATAAGAATGGAGGCAAAGATCGAGAAGATGCAAGAAATGTTTAACAAAGACCTAGAAGAATTAAAGAACAAACAAACAGAGATGAACAATACAATAACTGAAATGAAAACTACACTAGAAGGAATCAATAGCAGAATAACTGAGGCAGAAGAACGGATAAGTGACTGGAAGACAGAATGGTGGAATTCACTGCTGCAGAACAGACTAAAGGAAAAAGAATAAAAAGAAATGAAGACAGCCTAAGACACCTCTGGGACAACATTAAATGCAACAACATTCGCATTATAGGGGTCCCAGAAGGAGAAGAGAGAGAGAAAGGACCCGAGAAAATATTTGAAGAGATTATAGTCGAAAACTTCCCTAATATGGGAAAGGAAGTAGCCACCCAAGTCCAGGAAGCGCAGAGAGTCCCATACAGGATAAACCCAAGGAGAAACACGCCGAGACACATAGTAATCAAATTGGCAAAAATTAAAGACAAAGAAAAATTATTGAAAGCAGCAAGGGAAAAACGACAAATAACATACAAGGGAACTCCCATAAGGTTAACAGCTGATTTCTCAGCAGAAACTCTACAAGTTAGAAGGGAGTGGCATGATATACTTAAAGTGATGAAAGGGAAGAAACTACAACCACGATTACTCTACCCGGCAAGGATCTCATTTAGATTTGATGGAGAAATCAAAAGCTTTACAGACAAGCAAAAGCTAAGAGAATTCAGCACCACCAAACCAGCTGTACAACAAATGCTAAAGGAACTTCTCTAAGTGGGAAACACAAGAGAAGAAAAGGACCTACAAAAACAAACCCAAAACAATTAAGAAAATGGTCATAGGAACATACATATCGATAATTACCTTAAAAGTGAATGGATTAAATGCTCCAACCGAAAGACACAGGCTCACTGAATGGATACAAAAACAAGACCCATATATATGCAGTCTACAAGAGACCCACTTCAGACCTAGGAACACATACAGACTGAAAGTGAGAGGATGGAAAAAGATATTCCATACAAATGGAAATCAAAAGAAAGCTGGAGTAGCTATACTCATATCAGATAAAATAGACATTAAAATAAAGAATGTTACAAGAGACAAGGAAGGACACTACATAATGATCAAGGGATCAATCCAAGAAGAAGATATAACAATTATAAATATATATGTACCCAACATAGGAGCACCACAATACATAAGGCAACTACTAACAGCTATAAAACAGGAAATCGACAGTAACACAATAATAGTGGGGGACTTTAGCACCTCACTTACACCAATGGACAGATCATCCAAAATGAAAATAAATAAGGAAACAGAAGCTTTAAATGACACAATAGATCAGATAGATTTAATTGATATTTATAGGACATTCCATCAAAAAACAGCAGATTACACTTTCTTCTCAAGTGTGCATGGAACATTCTCCAGGATAGATCACATCTTGGGTCACAAATCAAGCCTCAGTAAATTTAAGAAAATTGAAATCATATCAAGCATCTTTTCTGACCACAATGCTATGAGATTAGAAATTAATTACAGGGGAAAAAATGTAAAAAACACAAACACATGGAGGCTAAACAATACACTACTAAATAACCAAGAGATCACTGAAGAAATCAAAGAGGAAATCAAAAAATACCTAGAGACAAATGACAATGAAAACACATGATCCAAAACCTATGGGATGCAGCAAAAGCAGTTCTAAGAGGGAAGTTTATAGCTATACAAGCCTACCTCAAGAAACAAGAAAAATCTCAAGTAAACAATCTAACCTTACACCTAAAAGAACTAGAGAAAGAAGAACAAACCAACCCCAAAGTTAGCAGAAGACAAGAAATCATAAAGATCACAGTGGAAATAAATGAAATAGAAACAAAGAAAACAATAGCAAAGATCAATAAAACTAAAAGCTGGTTCTTTGAGAAGATAAACAAAATTGATAAGCCATTAGCCATACTCAACAAGAAAAAGAGGGAGAGGAATCAAAGCAATAAAATTAGAAATGAAGAAGGAGATGTTACAACAGACACCACAGAAATAAAAAACATCCTAAGAGACTACTACAAACAAGTCTATGCCAATAAAATGGACAACCTGGAAGAAATGGGCAAATTCTTAAAAAGGTATAACCTTCCAAGACTGAACCAGGAAGAAACAGAAAATATGAACAGACCAATCACAAGTAATGAAATTGAAACAGTGATTAAAAATCTTCCTACAAACAAAAGTCCAGGACCAGAGGGCTTCACAGGTGAATTCTATCAAACATTTAGAGAAGAGCCAACACCCATCCTTCTCAAACTCTTCCAAAAAATTGCAGAGGAAAGAACACTCCTAAACTCATTCTATGAGGCCACCATCACCCTGATACCAAAACCAGACAAAGATACTACAAAAAAAGAAAATTTTAGACCAATATCACTGATGAATATAGATGCAAAAATCCTCAACAAAATACTAGCAAACAGAATCCAACAACACATTAAAAGGATCATACACCATGATCAAGTGAGATTTATCCCAGGGATGCAAGGAATCTTCAATATACGCAAATCAATCAATGTGATACACTATATTAACAAATTGAAGAATAAAAACCATAGGATTGGGCTTCCCTGGTGGCACAGCGGTTGAGAGTCTGCCTGCCGGTGCAGGGGACTTGGGTTCGAGCACTAGTCTGGGAGGATCCCACATGCTGCGGGGCAACTGGGACCGTGAGCCACAATTGCTGGGCCTGCGCGTCTGGAGCCTGTGCTCCACGGCAGGAGGGGCCGCGGTGGTGAGAGGCCCGTGCACCGTGATTGAGGGTGGCCCCCGCTTGCCACACCTGGAGAGGGCCCTCACACAGAAACGAGGACCCAACACAGCCATAAATAAATAAATAAATAATTAAAAATTAAAAAATGACTAAAAAAACCCCAAAAAACTATAGGATCATCTCAATAGATGCAGTAAAAGCTTTTGACAAAATTCAACACCCATTTATGATAAAATCTCTCCAGAAAGTGGGCATAGAGGGAACCTACCTCAACATAATAAAGGCCATACATGACAAACCCACAGCCAACATCATTCTCAATGGTGAACAACTAAAACCATGTCCCCTAAGATCAGGAACAAGACAAGGATGTGCACTCTCACCACTATTATTCAACATAGTATTGGAAGTCCTAGCCTTGGCAATCAGAGAAGAAAAAGAAATAAAAGGAATCGAAATTGGAAAAGAAGAAGTAAAACTGTCACTGTCTGCAGATGACATGATACTATACATAGAGAATCCTAAAAATGCCTCCAGAAAACTACAGAGCTAATCAATGAATTTGGTAAAGTAGCAGAATACAAAATTAATGCACAGAAATCTCTTGCATTCCTATACACCAATGATGAAAAATCTGAAAGAGAAATTATGGAAACACTCCCATTTACCATTGCAACAAAAAGAATAAAATACCTAGGAATAAACCTACCTAGGGAGACAAAAGACCTGTATGCAGAAAACTATAAGAAACTGATGAAAGAAATTAAAGATGATGCCAACAGATGGAGAGATATACCATATTCTTGGATTGGAAGAATCAATATTGTGAAAATGACTCTACTACCCAAAGCAATCTACATATTCAATGCAATCCCTATCAAATTACCAATGGCATTTTTTACAGAACTAGAACAAATCATCTTAAAATTTGTATGGAGACACAAAAGACCCCGAATAGCCAAAGCAGTCTTGAGGGAAAAAACGGAGCTGGAGGAATCAGACTCCCTGACTTCAGACTATACTACAAAGCTACAGTAATCAAGACAATATGGTACTGGCACAAAAACAGAAACATAGATCAATGGAACAAGATAGAAAGCCCAGAGATAAACCCACGCACCTATGGTCAACTAATCTATGACAAAGGAGGCAAAGATATACAATGGAGAAAGGACAGTCTTTCAATAAGTGGTCCTGGGAAAACTGGACAGCTACATGGAAAAGAATGAAATTAGAATACTCCCTAACACCATACACAAAAATAAACTCACAATTGATCAGAGACCTAAATGTAAGACCAGACACTATAAAACTCTTAGAGGAAAACATAGGAAGAACACTCTTTGACATAAATCACAGCAAGATCTTTTTTGATCCACCTCCTAGAGTAATGGAAATAAAAACAAAAATAAACAAATGGGACCTAATGAAACTTGAAAGCTTTTGCACAGCAAAGGAAACCATAAACAAGACGAAAAGACAACCCTCAGAATGGGAGAAAATATTTGCAAATGAATCAACGGACAAAGGATTAATCTCCACAATATATAAGCAGCTCATTCAGCTCAATATTAAAGAAACAGACAACCCAATCCAAAAATGGGCAGAAGACCTAAATAGACATTTCTCCAAAGAAGACATACAGATGGCCAAGAAGTGCATGAAAAGATGCTCAACATCATTAATTATTAGAGAAATGCAAATCAAAACTACGCTGAGGTATCACCTCACACCAGTTAGAATGGGCATCATCAGAAAATCTACAAACAACAAATGCTGGAGAGGGTGTGGAGAAAAGGGAACCCTCTTTCACTGTTGGTGGGAATGTAAATGGATACAGCCACTATGGAGAACAATATGGAGGTTCCTTAAATAACTAAAAATAGAATTACCAGCAATCTCACTACTGGGCATATTCCCAGAGAAAACCGTAATTCAAAAAGACACCTGCACCCCAATATTCATTGCAGCACTATTTACAATAGCCAGGTCATGGAAGCAACCTAAATGCCCATCGACAGGCGAATGGATAAAGAAGTTGTGGTACATATATACAATGGAATATTACTCAGCCATAAAAAGGAACGAAATTGAGTTATTTGTTGAGACGTGGATGGATCTAGAGACTGTCATACAGAGTGAAGTAAGTCAGAGAGAGAAAAACAAATATTGTATATTAACACATGTATGTGGAACCTAGAAAAATGATACAGATGAACCCGTTTGCAGGGCGGAAGTTGAGACACAGATGTAGAGAACAAATGTATGGACACCAAGGGGGGAAAACTGCGGTGGGGTGGGGATGGTGGTGTGCTGAATTGGGCGATTGGGATTGACATGTATACACTGACATGTATAAAATTGATGACTGTTAAAAAAAAAATTTGAATGGGATGTGCCAGGAAAACCCCCCACAAGTTTATTTCTCAAAAAATAAATAATCAGAGATATGTAATTTTCTTTAGCCATGGTCACTGCTAGCTTTGAGGGGTATGCCACTATGTTTAAATTAACCAACATTGGGATTTACAAGTGAGTTAGGAGGAAGTTGAAGATAAAAAAAAAAAAAAAAGACTTACAGGGACTTACGTGACCTGTTTTGATCTCATTTTGTACCACTCTCCCCTTGGCCTGCTGAATTCCATCCATACTGTTCTCCTTGGTGTTCTTTGAATATGCTAAGTCTGCCTATGTATCAGGGCTTTGCACTTGTTCCCTCTGCTTGGACCACTCCTTTTTCAAATATTCTCTTACCTTCCTCCTTCTTTTCATTCAGGTCTCTGCTCAAATGTCACTTCCTCAGAGAAATCTTTTCTGACTTTGAAAGATAGCTCCACTCCCACTTGTTACTCTCTAGCCTTTTACCCTGTTTTTCAGCTTTTAAAAAGTACTTATCACTATCTGAAATGGTAATAAACATTTTTTGTTTACTTGTTTATGTTTTGTCTATCCCACTAAATTGTGACTTTTCTGAAGACAGGGACTTTGTCTTGTTCCCTGTTATATCCTAAAAGACCTAAAGCAGTCCATGGGAAATGATAGCTCTCAAATGTTCATTAAGAGAACTTAATTGAAGTATAAGTAATTGTCATGGCTCTTAAATGAAGTCCCAGGAAATGTTACTGCCATACTAAAGTCAGACATGTGTGTAACACAGGCAAGGTAATTACTTAGTTCCCCACCAAAGCCAATAGTCTTGAAACACTAATTCAGCATTTTTGAAATTATAATCAGTTTTTCTACTAATATACTTTTATATCTCTTTATTTCAAAATAGAGGATTTGGTATGTATTCATTACATATAATGTTCTAAAATCAGACAACTTCTTGGAAGACATTTTAAGGAGACATAATATTCAGCTAATAAAACAACTCTCTTTTTTCCAGTGAACAATATACATCAAGTACTATTTGGTTTCAGAATTCCATCTGACTTAGACTACCAACTTTAGACAACTCTCAGTTGATTGGTCTCAGGTTGGTGATCCAAATTTATAACTTCACAATGCAGTTGGCAAGTGTGTGTTGCAAAATTATTCATCTGGGGATTAATTAATTGGTGCTGATGAGTGAGATTTCTTTTTAAATTTCAATTTCCATTTGAATGTGCTTTCTACTTCAGCAGTAGGCAGTAGAGAGACAAATTCACATTTCCATAGTTAAATTAAAAATATTATGCTGAGACCTAAGTTATCTAAAGTGCTTATAAAGATCTGGATAATATACAACATGCAGTTAATGAGGCCTAAAACTCTGGTAGAGCCCTAAAAAGAGCTGTTGATAAAAGATGAGATAAGGAAGGGCTTACATTGTACCTTTAAAACTGAGGAACTGCCCTAGGCCTCAACTTTTCCCCTCCATTCTCATTCTGAGTTAATATGATCAACAGCTATTTCTAAAGAGAAAAATATATAAAGACTTTATTACCACACTGATACCACACTTACCTGTTTTACCACCTGGGCACTGCTTTCCTGCCAATAGCAACTTTTCTATAGACACAAGGGGAAAAAAAGGACTGTACTTGTAGTCAAAAGACCTGGGTTCTAGTGCACTGCTCAGTCATGCCACTGAGAGGTAAAGTGCAAGTCACTTAACCTCTTCAAGCCTCAATTTCCTCATAAGATAATCTGGGATAATAACATCTATCTCATTAACTTGTTGTACCTATCCTTTTATGGGAATTCCCAGAGCACCCTCTACATGTTTCTAGCATTCTGCTTCCCAAGTTATATTGAAATGAGATATTTATATCTTTCCCAACAGAACTTCAGCTGCTCATTGGCGGAAATTGTGCCTTACTCATTGATGTAACCCCAAATACTTAGGATTAGGGTCTTTAAGAAATGATGTGCAACTAAACACAACACTCGTAAAGCAAAAAAGGCATTGAGAGTAGTTGAGAACAAGTTTTCAATCAATTTTGCTAGCACCTGACTAATATAACATAAATTAGAGGGACATTCAAGATGGCAGAGGAGTAAGACGTGGAGATCACCTTCCTTCCCACATATACATCAAAATTATATCTACATGTGGAACAACTCTTACAGAACACCTACTGAACGCTGGCAGAAGACCTCAGACTTCCCAAAAGGCAAGAAACTCCCCATGTACCTGGGTAGGGCAAAAGAAAAAAGGAAAAACAGAGACAAAAGAATAGGGATGGGACCTGCACCTCTGGGAGGCAGCTGTGAAGGAGGAAAAGTTTCCACACACTAGGAACCCACTTCACTGGTGGAGACGGGGGTGGCAGGGGGAAAGCTTCAGAGCCACGGAGGAGAGCACAGCAACAAAGGTGTGGAGGGGAAAGTGGAGAGATTCCCGCACAAAGGATCACTGCTGATCAACACTCACCAGCCTGAGAGGCTTGTCTGTTCACCCACTGGGGTGGGTGAGGGCTGGAAGCTGAGGCTCGGGTTTCGGAGGTCAGATCCCAGGGAGACAACTGGGGTTGGCTGCGTGAAGAAAGCCTGAAGGGGGCTAGTGTGCCACAGCTAGCTAGAGGGAGTCCGGGAAAAGTCTGGACCTGACTAAGAGGCAAGAGACCATTGTTTTGGGGTGCGAGAGTAGAGGGGATTCAGAGCACTGCCTAAACGAGCTCCAGAGACGGGTGTGAGCCACAGCTATCAGCACAGAAACCAGAGAAGGACATGAAATGCTAAGGCTGCTGCTGTAGCCACCAAGAAGCCTGTGTGCAAGCACAGGTCACTATCCACACCTCCCCAGCAGCCTGTGCAGCATGCCACTGCCAGGGTCCTGTGATCCACGGACAACTTCCCCGGGAGAGCACATGGCATGCCTCAGGCTGTTGCAACGTCACGCCAGCCTCTGCTGCCACAGGCTCGCCCCACATTACGTACCCCTCCCTCCCCACGCCCTGAGTAAGCCAGAGCCCCCTAATCAGCTGCTACTTTAACCCCATCCTGTCTGAGCAAAGAACAGTTGCCCTCAGGCGACCTACATGCAGAGGCAGGGCCAAATCCAAACCTGAACCCCAGGAGCTGTACAAACAAAGAAGAGAAAGGGAAATTTCTCCAAGCAGCCTCAGGAGTAGCAGATTAAATCTCTACAATCAACTTGATGTACCCTGCATCTCTGTAATACCTGAATAGACAACAAATCATCCCAAAATTGAGGCAGTGGACTTTGGGAGCAACTGTAGACTTGGGGTTTGCTTTCTGCATCTAATTTGTTTCTGCTTTTATGTTTATTTTAGTTTAGTATTTAGAGCTTATTTTCATCGGTAGATTTGTTTATTGATTTGGTTGCTTTATTCTTTTATTTTTTAAATATACATTTTTTCCTTTTTCTCTTTCTGTGAGTGTGTATGCGTATGCTTCTTTGTGTGATTTTGCCTGTATAGCTTTGCTTTTACCATTTGTCCTAGGGTTCTGTCTGTCCATGTTTGGGTTTTTTTTTTGTATAGTTTTTAGAGCTTGTTATCGTTGGTGGATTTGTTTTTTGCTTAGGTTGTTCTCTTCTTTCTTTTTTTTTAATTACTTTTTTATTTTTAATAATTTTTTTTATTTTTTATTTTAATAACTTTATTTTATTATTATTTTCTTTCTTTCTTTCTTTCTTTCTTTCTTTCTTTCTTTCTTTCTTTCTTTCTTTCTTTCTTTCTTTCTTTCTTTTCTCGCTTTTATTCTGAGCGGAGTGGTTGACAGGGTCTTGGTACTCTGGCCGAGTGTCAGGTCTGAGCCTCTGAGGTGGAAGAGCCAAGTTCAGGACATTGGTCCACCAGAGACCTCCCAGCCCCGTATAATATCAAATGGTGAAAGCTCTCCCAGAGATCTCCATCTCAACACTAACACCCAGATCCACTCAATGACCATCAAGCTACAGTGCTGGACACCCTATGCCAAACAACTAGCAAGACAGGAACACAACCCCACGCATTAGCAGAGAGGCTGCCTAAAATCATAATAAGCTCAGAGACACCCCAAAACACACCACCAGACGTGGTCCTGCCCACCAGGAAGACAAGGTCCACTCTCATCCACCAGAACACAGGCACCAGTCCCCTCCACCAGGAGGCCTACACAACCCACTGAACCAACCTTACCCACTAGGGGAAGCCACCAAAAACAAAGGGAAATATGAACCTGCAGCCTGCAAAAAGGAGACCCCAAACCCAGTAAGTTAAGCAGAATGAGAAGACAGGGAAATACATAGCAGATGAAGGAGCAAGGTAAAAACCCACCACACCAAACAAATGAAGAGGAAATAGGAAGCCTACCTGAAAAAGCATTCAGAGTAATGATAGTAAAGATGATCCAAAATCTTGGAAATAGAATAGACAAAATACAAGAAATGTTTAACAAGGACCTAGAAGAACTAAAGAGCAAACAAACAATGATGAACAACACAGTAAATGAAATTTAAAATTCTTTAGAAGGAATCAATAGCAGTATAACTGAGGCAGAAGAACGGATAATTGACCTGGAAGATAAAAGAGTAGAAATAACTACTGCAGAGCAGAATAAAGAAAAAAGAATGAAAAGAATTGAGGACATTCTCAGAGACTTCTGGGACAACATTAAACGCACCAACATTCAACTTATAGTGGTCCCAGAAGAAGAACAAAAAAAAGGGACTAAGAAAATATTTGAAGAGATGATAGTTGAAAACTTCCCTAATATGGGAAAGAAAATAGTCAGTCAAGTCAAGGAAGCACAAAAAGTCCCATACAGGATAAATCCAAGGAGAAACAAGCCAAGACACATATTAATCAAACTATCAAAAATTAAATACAAAGAAAAAATATTAAAACAGCAAGGGAAAAGCAACAAATAACATACAACGGAATCCCCATAAGGTTAACAGCTGTTCTTTCAGCAGAAACTCTGCAAGCCAGAAGGGAGTGGCAGGACATATATTAAAGTGATGAAGGAGAAAAACCTACAATCAAGATTACTCTACCCAGCAAGGATCTCATTCAGATTTGATGGAGAAGTAAACATCTTTACAGACAAGCAAAAGCTGAGAGAGTTCAGCACCACCAAACCAGCTTTACAACAAATGCTAAAGGAACTTCTCTAGGCAGGAAACACAAGAGAAGGAAAAGACCTACATTAACAAACCCAAAACAATTAAGAAAATGGAAATAGGAACATACTTATCGATAATTACCTTAAATGTAAATGGGTTAAATGCTCCGACCAAAAGACACAGACTGGCTGAATGGATACAAAAACAGGACCCATATATATGCTGTCTACA
This sequence comes from Balaenoptera physalus, assembly GCF_965194825.1. Lineage (NCBI taxonomy): Eukaryota > Metazoa > Chordata > Mammalia > Artiodactyla > Balaenopteridae > Balaenoptera > Balaenoptera physalus. Next base: position 49,797,718 of record NC_138903.1, read on the forward strand.
AGAGACCCTCTTCAGACCTAGGGGCACATACAGACTGAAAGTGAGGGGTTGGAAAATGATATTCCATGCAAATGGAAATCAAAAGAAAGCTGGTGTAGCAATTATCATATCAGACAAAATAGACTTTAAAATAAAGACTATTACAAGAGACAAAGAAGGACACTACATAATGATCAAGGGATCAATCCAAGAAGAAGATATAACAGTTGTAAATATTTATGCACCCAACGTAGGACACCTCAATAATTAAGACAAATGCTAACAACCATGAATGGGGAAATCGACAGTAACACAATCATAGTAGGGGACTTTAACACCCCACTTTCACCAATGGACAGATCATCCAAAATGAAAATAAATAATGAAACACAAGCTTTAAATGATACATTAAACAAGATGGACTTTATTGATATTTATAGGACATTCCATCCAAAAACAAGAGAATGCACATTTTTCTCAAGTGCTCATGGAACATTCTCCAGGATAGATTATATCTTGGGTCACAAATCAAGCCTTGGTAAATTTAAGAAAATTGAAATCATGTCAAGTATCTTTTCTGACCATAATGCTATGAGACTACATATCAATTACAGGAAAATAATCTGTAAAAAATACAAACACGTGGAGGCTAAACAATACACTACTAAATAACCAAGAGATCACTGAGGAAATCAAAGAGGAAATCAAAAAATACCTAGAAACAAATGACAATGAAAACACGACAACCCAAAACCTATGGGATGCAGCAAGCAGTTTTAAGAGGGAAATTTATAGCAATACAATCCTACCTCAAGAAACAAGAAACATCTCAAATAAACAACCTAATGGAATGGAATGGAATTAGCAATTCCATTATAAAATATCTTCTTGTTTATCTTAGAAGTCTTTCATCATTTTTCTGTTTATTTCATTCATTCATTAATTTATTCATTCATTCACCAAATATTTATTTACTCATCTATTCCACTTCCACTACCAATTGCCTTAAATATCCGCTTTTTTCAAGGTTTCATCCTCAGCTCATTGGTCTTCTTGAAATGCAAATTATCCTTGGAAGAATTCTTCCACTTGCACAGCTTTAATGACCATCAATAAGCTCAGGGCTGCCACTAATGTATATGGCAACTTCGTGAGAATATGAAAAAAGGTCCCCCCTCTTGTGGACCCATTGCTGTGGGCACAATGCTTGGACAGTGAATAACAATATTGTGCCAATTTTTTAAAAATCACATCTTCCTCTATGCAGTTTTTTGTTGGAGTGCACAGGTTAGTGTGCAGCATGTGGACTGAACTTCAGTCTCAAGTGAGCCCCTCAACTGAGCACCATGCATAGTACACAACCTGCACAACTATATGTGCTTATGTATTTGATGATGATTCATAAATTTATATGTCCAGCCCTCATTTCTCCTATGAGATCCAGACTAAGATATCAAACTTCCTATTAGACATTTCTGCCTGGACATACCACAGATATCTTAAATTCAACATGTCCAGAACTGAAACTTCCAACTCCTACTCCTGCTTTCCCTCTCTCAGTTATCAGGTTAACCATCGATTTAGGAATTCCAAAAAAAAAAAAAGAAAGGATTTCTATTGTTTCTCCTTCTCCCACATGCAATCACTAAACCATCGCATTTGGATTTCCTAATATTTCTCTCTTCCTACTATTGCTATCTTGCTTTAGACCTTCATAATCCTTCACCTGCCCTACTACATTAACCTCCTAACTTGTAACCCAGCTTCCAGGCTTGTTTTTCCTCTCCAAGTATAGACCTCCGAAATACTTTTTTTTTTTTTCATTCTGCTACTTCTTTTTAAAAAATTCTGCAATGTCTTCCCATTACCTGGTAGATAAAGTTCAAGATTTTTCTCATGGCATACTATGACCCTTCATACTTCTCTTGCTTTATTTATTTCCATTTATTGCTTCCCAGTTTATACTCCAGCAATACTGGATAGCTTGCACTTCCATAAACACAGCATGATCTTCCATGCCTTATAACTCACCTTTTCCTGAAACTCCCTTTCCCTCAGTCTTCATCTGGCTTTACCTCCTGCTTTTCCTTCATGGCTCAGCTCAGGTGTCACCCTGCTCTATGAAGGTTTCCCTGATCACACCTTCAAAGTAAGCAGATGTGCTTACTTTTGTGTATTGAAATCATCTATTGTATTTGCCCTATTTTTTTTCTTGACTCTAAACCTTTCAAAGGGAAGGGGCTGGGAGTAAAAGTATTGTTAGAACACTTCCAAGAGGAGGTGACACTTGAACTAAGTCTGAAAGGATGATGAGTTATTAGATGGATGGATTAGCTGGGGAGGGTGTTATGGTCAGTAGGGCAGAACATTTAAGGCAGAGAGAACAGTATAAACAAAGGAAAGGAGCAGAGCTTACGAATGGATTTCCCTTGGACAGAATTCAGACTGTAAATGTGTTTTACTTGGCCTTCACCACTTTAAAAAATGAATTAGTTGCCAACATAAAATAAATCAGGAGACCTAACATAAAAATTGGATTTCTGACTTCTCTTCAATAACTAGAAGATCTGGAGACACTAGACAAGTAATTCCACATGACAACAACTGGTTGGAGGGAAATAGTGGTTACCATCTTTAGAGGAGAATTTCAGTACTTTGGTCTATCATTGTCTCCATCTTTTCCACTTGCTTATACTTGGCCTGCTTTCCTCATATATGTTGCTCACCTTATCACTGTAGGATTTTGAGTTTGTGAACCTTTACACAGAGTCATAAAGGAGTATGACAGGTTTGGGAATCTGTAATTAAGTCAGCATGGCACATAAAAGAGAAAAAAAACATTGTCCTCTGCCTTTCAGGAGCTTAACTGGAATATAAGACAAAACCGGATAAAGAGCTAATTGTAAGTATTAAAATTATTGGTATACTGTAGTGTTCTAAACCAGTAGTTGTCAAAATATTTAAAAGCAATGGAACTTTTTCAAGTGAAATCTACAGAAATTCTAGTTCTAGTTACCATCAACTCTCCACCGTAGCTTTTGCCCTTGCCCTTCTACAAATAGAGCCACAAGGCGAAAAAAGTGATCAAGCCACTCCTTTGCTCAAAATTCTTTATTATCTTCCTATTTTTCTCATAGTAAATCCCAAAGTTTTTACAATAGCCTTCAAAACTCTTCAAGGTCTGGTCCCTGAATACCTCTGTAACTTCATCTCCTACAATTCTATCCCCCACTCACTTCATGCCAGCCCTGTGAGTCTGCTTGTTGTTCCCTGAACACGTCAGGAAACTTTGAGTTTGCCATTCCTCTGCTTGGACTGCTTTTCCCAAAAATAACTGTATGGCTCACTCCCTCATTCAGGCCATCTTGTCATACGTCACGTTGTCAGAGAGGCCTTCCCTGACCACCTTATATAAAATAGTACCACTTTCACTCTTTATCATTTTATTCTGGTTTATTGGGTTTTCATAGCACTTATCACTATACAACTTTATCATCATATACTTATTTACTTGGTGTGTATGTATGTATGCATTATATGTATTGTATGTATGCATACCTTATTGGGATATAACTTCCATGTAGCAGGATTCATATTTTTTGTTCATTTATGTGTCTCTAGCATTGCTAGAATAGTTGGCACACTGTAGACAGTGCATATTTGCTCAAGAAAGGAACTAAGGAAAGGAAAAAGGAAGAGGAAAATAAGGAAGATGGAGGATAATTTCTGAAAGATGCTGAAAATCAGGCCCAGGAGTTTGTTTTATAGGTAATGATGAGCCATTGAAAGTTTATGAAAAGAGATTTGTATCTTCAAAGCAACATTTTAGGAAGATTAAAGTGACATCAGGTTGTCAGAACAGATAATGCCTCCTTGTAGAACCCCATGCACATTATCTTTCCAAATAAAAAATCTCCCTTTCTCCTTCAACAGTCCTAGGAACCTCCAAATAAGGTTATTTGAATCCTCCTGAAATGGACATCTATGTGCTATGGGCCAAGATTTAAGCCTTTGTCCAAGAGCTGATTTGCATCTCTCATTTTCCAGTTCTATATCCACTTTATCAATGGAAATCAACATTAAAATGAGAAAGGACATTAATTGTTACCTCTACCCCAAAATTATCATATTTATTTGATTTGGAATTTAAAATAGAACTCTTAAGAAGCTTAAATTTCTCGAGTAAAATGTGAGTCACAGAAAAGAAGTTTGCCATTTTTTTCCTGTGGGTATATATATATATATATATATATATATATATATATATATATATATATATATATACACACCCACACACACATATATATGTGTGTGGGGGTGGGTTTATATACAGTTAGAGAAATATATGAAAGGATACACACTGAATTTTTTTGGAAAATTAAACTGATGGTACGTTGTAAGTAAGCAAAATGTGAGCTGGTTAGGAAAACAAGCTTTTCAAATTTCCTGGATGAGTCTTTTCTGAAGGACAGATGAAGCCAGGAATTGCTTACCTAAGGAAGGGCTTTCACAAGTTACCAGTTTGATTCTCAGAAGAAAGATTAGATAAAGTACTTAGAATAGTGGCTGGCATACTATGTACTTAACAAATATTAGTAATTATGATAAGGATAATGATACTAATGATGATGATGATTTTCTGCATCAGTGAGGCTAGTCTGGTCCCTGCCTTGAGTTTTATCATTGCTATTTATGCTGTAATGCTTTCTTTCTTTTTCAATGTCTGCTTTTCAGTGTATAGTTTGGAGATACTGGATGCTTAGTTTTTGGTATTTTATAATCCAAATCTCTTAGCTTGTATGTTAGTATTTCAGGGATCCAAGTCTGAATTAAAATTGTGTGAACCCAGGATTTATCCATGACTGGAAGAGGTGGCTCCTCCAGGAACTATATATATAAGGAGCTGCATCTAGTGAAGAACTCGCTGCTCTATGTGAGATGATAGATGTTCACTAAACTTATTGCAATGATCATTTCATGATGTATGTAAGTCAAATCATTATGCTGTACACCTTAAACTTATACAGTGCTGTATGTCAATTATATCTCAATAAAAATGGAAGAATAAAAAGCAGGGGAAAAAAAGAACTCACTCCAAGGGAGAGAGAATCTACATGAACATATTCAGTTCAAGTATCAGCCTTAAAGAGGGAAGATACATAAAATGACTTCACCAATATTTTCTTTTGACCCAGCACCAAGGGACTTGTGTCCGATCCCTAAAGTGATGGGGCTAAAACAAAAGAATGAAAAGAATAATTACAAGAACTAGTTCAGTGAAAGTGTTGAAAAGGGGTGTTGAAAGCACGTGTTTCAACTTTTGATGTCTTCAGTCCAAAAATTCATTACTCTAGTTGGTGGATCAAAAAAGATATTGCTGCAATTTATGTCAAACAGTGTTCTGCCTATGTTTTCCTCTAAGAGTTTTATACTATCCAGCCTTACATTTAGTTATTTAATCCATTTTGAGTTTATTTTTGTGTATGGTGTTAGGGAGTGTTCTAATTTCATTCTTTCACATGTAGCTGCCCAGTTTTCCCACCACTGTTTATTGAAGAGACTGTCTTTTCTGCATTGTATATTCTTGCCTCCTTTATCATATTAGGTGGCCATAGGTGCGTGGGTTTATCTCTGGACTTTCTATCCTGTTCCATTGATCTATATTTCTGTTTTTGTGTCAGTACCATAGTGTTTTGATTACTGTAGCTTTGTAGTATAGTCTGAAGCCAGGGAGTCTGATTCCTCCAGCTCCGTTTTTCTTTCTCAAGATTGCTTTGGCTATTCGGGGTCTTTTGTGTCTCCATATGAACTGTAAAATGTTTTGTTCTAATTCTGTGAAAAATGCCATTGATACTTTGAGAGGGATTGCATTGAATCTATACATTGCTTTGGGTAGTATAGTCATTTTCACAATATTGATTCTTCCAATGCAAGAACATGGTATACCTCTCCATCTGTTTGTGTCATCTTTGATTTCTTTCATCAGTGTTTTATAGATTTCTGCATACAGGTCTTTTGTCTCCTTAGGTAGGTTTATTCCTAGGTATTATATTCTTTTTGTCGTGATGGTAAATGAGATTGTTTCCTTAATTTCTCTTTCTGATCTTTCATTGTTAGTGTATAGGAATGCAAGAGATTTTTGTGTATTAATTTTTTATCCTGCAAATTCATCAAATTCATTGATTACCTCTAGTAATTTTCTGGTGACATCTTTAGGAATTTCTATGTAGAGTACCATGTCATCTGCAAACAGTGACAATTTTACTTCTTCTTCTCCAATTTGGATTCCTTTTATTTTGTTTTCTTCTTTGATAGCCATGGCTAGGACTTCCAAAACTATGTTCAATAAAAGTGGCGAGAGTGGACATCCTTGTCTTGTTCCTGATCTTAGAAGAAATGCTTTCATCTTTTAACCACTGAGAATGATGTTAGCTGTAGGTTTGTCATACATGGTCTTTATTATGTTGAGGTAGGTTCCCTCTATGCCCACTTTCTGGAGAGTTTTTATCTTAAATCAGTGTTGAAATTTGTCAAAAGCTTTTTCTGCATCTATTGAGATGATCATATGGTTTTCATTCTTCAATTTGTTAATGTGGTGTATCACAATGATCGATTTGCATATATTGAAGAATCCTTGCATACCTGGGATAAATCCCACTTGATCATGATGTATGATCTTTTTAATGTGTTGTTGGATTTGGTTTGCTAGTATTTTGTTGAGGATTTTCGCAACTTTGTTCATTAGTGATGTTGGCCTGTAATTTTCTTTCATTGTGATATCTTTGTCTGGTTTTGGTATCAGGGTGATGGTGTCCTCATAGGATGAGTTTGGGAGTGTTCCTTACTCTGCAATCTTTTGGAAGACTTTCAGAAGAATAGGTGTTAACTCTTCTCTAAATGTTTGACAGAATTCACCTGTTAAGCCATCAGGTCCTGGACTTTGGTTTGTTGGGAATTTTTTAATCCCAGTTTCAATTTCAGTACTTGTGGTTGGTCTGTTCATATTTTCTATTTCTTCCTGGTTCCGTTTTGGAAGGTTGCACCTTTCTAGAAATGTGTCCATTTCTTCTAGGTTGTCCACTTTATTGGTATACAGTTGCTTGTAGTAGTCTCTTATGATACTTTGTGTTTCTTTGATGTCCACTGTAACTTCTCCTTTTTCATTTCTAATTTTATTGATTTGAGTCCTCTCCTTTTTTTTCTTGATGAGTCTGGCTAAAGTTTTATCAATTTTGTTTATCTTCTCAAAGAACCAGCTTTTAGTTTCATTGATCTTTTTTATTGTTTTCTTAGTCTCTATTTCATTTATTTCTGCTCTGATCTTTATGATTTCTTTCCTTCTTCTACGTTTGTGTTTTGTTTGTTCTTCTTTCTCTAGTTGCTTTATGTGTAGGGTTAGGTTGTTTATTTGCAATTTTTCTTTTTTCTTCGGGTAAGATTGTATTGCTATAAACTTCCCTCTTAGAACTGCTTCTGCTGCATCCCATAAGCTTTGGATCAATGTGTTTTCATTGTCATTTGTCTCTAGGTATTTTTTGATTTCTTCTTTGATTTTTTCAGTGGCCCATTGGTTGCTTAGTAGCATATTGTTTAGCTTCCATGTGTTTGTGTATTTTACAGTTTTTTTCTCCTGAAATTGATTTCTAATCTCATAGCATTGTGGTCAAAAAAGATGCTTGATATGATTTCAGTTTTCTTAAATTTATCGAGGATTGATTTGTGACCAAAGATGTGATCTATCATGGAGAATGTTCCATGTGCACTTGAGAAGAAAGTGTATTCTGCTTCTTTCAGATGGAATGCCCTATAAATTTTCAATTAAGTCTATTTGGTCTAATGTACAAATGGGACCTAATTAAACTTAAACACATTTGCACCGCAAAGGAAACCATAAACAAAACAAAAAGACAACTGTCAGAATGGGAGAAAATATTTGCAAATGAAGCAACTGACAAGGGGTTAATCTCCAAAATACACAAACAGCTCATGTAGCTCAATATCAAAAAAACAAACAACGCAATTTTAAAAATGGGTGGAAACATCTAAATAGACATTTCTCCAAAGAAGACATACAGATGGCCAAAAAAGACATGAAAATATGCTCAACATCACTAATTATTAGAGAAATGCAAATCAAAACTACAATGAGGTATCACCTCACACTGTCAGAATGATTATCATTAAAAAATATACACACAATAAATGCTGGAGAGGGTGTGGAGGAAAGGGAATCCTCCTACACTGTTGATGGGAATGTAAACTGGAACAGCCACTATGGAGAACAGTATGGAGGTTCCTTGAAAAACTAAAAATAGAATTATCAGATGACCCAGCAATCCCACTCTGAGCATATATCAAGCAAAAACCATAATTCGAAAATATACATGCATCCTGATGTTCATTGCAGCACTATTTACAGTAGTCAGGACATGGAAGCAACCTAAATGTCCATCGACAGAGTAATGGATAAAGAAGATGTGGTACATTTATACAATGGAATATTACTCAGCCACAAAAAGGAATGAAATAAAGTCATTTGCAGTGACATGGATGGACCTAGATATTATCATACATGGTGAACTAAGTCAGAAAGAGAAAGACAAATATTTTATAATATCACTTATATGTGGAATCTAGAAAAATGATACAGATAAACTTATTTGCAGAGAAGAAATAGAGGCACAGATGTAGAGAACAAACTTATGGTTACCAAGGGGGGAAGGGGAGTTGGGGTGAATTGGGAGATTGGGATTGACATATATACACTACTATATATAAAATGGATAACTAATGAGAACCTACTGTATAGCACGGGGAACACTACTCAATGCTCTGTGGTGACCTAAATGGGAAGGGAATCAAAAAAGATTGCATATATGTATATGTAGAACTGATTTACTTTGCTGTACAACCGAAACTAACACAACATTGTAAAGCAATTATACTCCAATAAAAGTTAATAAAAAAAGTCATTTGGAAAATTTGAGTACTATGCACTTGTTCCACTTCTTGCCTGGCACCAGGGAGTCATGAGAGAACACAAGATCATGGTGTGGCTTATATTGGATCCTCACAAACACCCAGGATGTGATGGCTTCGGAAGGGTGTAATCTCAAGAAAACAGTCCTGTAAACTACATCTTACCCATGTAACGTGACTAACTTGGTTATGATCTACTCCACTACTATATAGAGTTGACTCTGAATTGGCTAAGGAGAGAAAGGAGAAGAGTATGTTAAAAACTCAAAGTGGACTTGGAAATGGTCTGGTACTTTAAAAATCCCCTAGGATAAGAGTCACCACTGTGTGGCAAAGCCAATAAAAACTTACTAAAGCATTAGAGAAAGCATTTATTTATGAAAAGTATTATCTCTTTTGAACATCTAACAGGTGGTATGTACTGGGGATCAAAGAGCAGTAAGACAGAGAAGGGGAGAAAGGAAGAAACTAAACTGTGAGTTCCACGGAACTCTTTCACAGTATTTCCCACAACAGTCCTAGGATTGGCTCTCATTGGCTGGATTGGGTCACATATCCATTTCTATGTAAATCACTGTGGCCACAGGAACAAATTGGCTTGGCCTGAGTCATGCATATACCCCTTTAGCTGGGAGTCAGATGTTTGGGTCAAAAAGGAAACTGGAAGGAGGGGCAATTACCAAGAATAAAATCAAGATGCTATTAACCAATTAAAGTCGGGATGGGTGCTGGGCCAGAAAAAAACACTGGATATACACTATAGAAACTAAATTCAGGGAATATAATGGGAGCTAACAGAGCAGGAATGAGAATGTTTGGGGAAGTATGGCAAAATTTTCGGCCCTGGGGGTGGGCCAAAAACTGCAAACTGAGCCTGGAGAAAGTACAGTGAGCTCATCCACATCCTGGCTTGGGTTCAACTGTGCAAAGGAAAATTGAAAAAATCCCTTTTAAGGGATTGGGGTGAGGATAGTTGCAGAAGTGTGGAAACAGAAAGAGACCAGTTACAAGCCAGCTCAGGCAAACAAGAAGGAGGCAGTACCCAGCCCTCTGGGAATAACTCTTCATAGTAAGAATCTGTCTCATAGGCCTGATACCCTGGAAGGAGGTAGAGAAACGTAACAAATTTTATAAAACCTTGCAGTGTAACTCAAAGTTAGGAAGGAGGCAGAAGCCTTTTTTCTCCATAATGAGGTTTTAAAGTAATGCCAGTAGGGGCAATAAAAATCTTGTATGTAGTTTATGTAGTTTGGTGAGAGTTTTTGGTCCCACATTCATGGATGGAGCTTTATTAGGAGATAATAATGTAAAGAGTTAGTTCACTGGGTGGCTGAGACGTAATAAAGCTAGTAATTAAGTGCTCAGATTTTGGAGCCAGACTGCCTGAGTTGGAATCCCAGCATCTCCACACATCATTAGCTGTATGACTTCAGGCAAGCTAGTTGACCTTTCTGTCCCTCTGTTTCCTAACCTCTAAAACAGGTATAATTAAGAGTATATACCTCATAGGGCTAATGTGAGCATTAAGTGAATTAATATATGTAAAGCTTACAGTAGTACAATGCTTGACTTTTCACCCCATCTCCACCTCAGCTCTTTATGATTTGGATTCTTTCACTAGGAGCATGAAGTCAAACTGATGGAAATTGATTTGAGCTTTTGTCTTTGTGTATTCACTCAGCAGAGGATGGAAAGTAGGTCTCTCACCTTTACCAGAGTCAAAAACAGACCCCTGACACCTTCAGTGAAGACTATGGGGACAAAGAAGCTATCAAGGTGATCACCAAGCCAAACAAAACAGCAAGCCCTTGAGTTATTTGTAGTGAGGTGGATGGACCTAGAGTCTGTCATACAGAGTGAAGTAAGTCAGAAAGAGAAAAACAAATACCGTATGCTAACACACATATATATATGGAATCTAAAAAAAAAAAAATGTTTCTGAAGAACCTAGGGGCAAGACAGGAATAAAGACACAGACGTAGAGAATGGACTTAAGGACACTGGGATGGGGAAGGGTAAGCTGGGACGAAGTGAGAGAATTCATACATTCCTAATGAGGTAATGTCACTTCCAAGGGGTTAACTGGTTCCTGGAAAGTGAAAAATTCATAGATTTTACAATGGTTTGGTACCCTCTAAAGTTCAACCCTACCTGACAAAGTCTTATTCCTTAGTATTTAATTTCTCTTTAAGGAGGTGACAATTAAAAAAAGATTGAGAAACACTGGCTTAAAGTATGGGTAATGTGGTTGTGCAGCATTGTAGCCTCAGGGAATGATATGATATGACTGGTGCCAACTGCAAGCTTCTTGCATTTTACTTGTTAGTGTGTGGGAAGCACTTCACACAGAACCTGGTAGATAGTAAACAGTGAAATGTTAGTTTTTCTCTTGGCAGGTAGCTAAACAGATTAAAGAACAGCAAATAGTAATGAGGGGCCACAGCAATACCTCTATGGTTCATGAGCTTAATAGGTAAGGTCATTAGACTCAGTCCTTGATACAAGTGTGTGTGTGTATGTGTGTGTGTGTGTGAGTGTGTGTTACATACACATGTACTTGGTTTTCAATCTATCGTTCATTTATTTTCAAATATTATTTGTTTAAATTCATATTTGAAGCATTTTTCTTCTACTTCACACAAAAGAACCAAAATTTAACACAAAACTCAATTGCTTTCCACATAAAAATTGACACCTAAATTATTTTAATTCAAATTGTGTTCCCTTCACTGCTCAGCCCAGTGTTAAGATGCTGTAGATCAGAAGTTCTCATACAACAGTCTTAATAATAACACAGTTGGCACTAAGCTACTCATTCTCACAATAATTAGCCAGAAAATTTGCTACTAAGTTTGCTTCTAGTGCTTTCTCAATAGTTAAGGAAAAACTATTTGAAGGAATAAGGGCTTTGGGAGAGGATGTTAATACAGTGTAAAGGAATGTTTTCTTCTTTTAAAATTAAACAGTTTTTTTTACTTTTTGACTAATGAAAGTTAGCCTTTCATGTACTAACTTATATTGAGCAGCTTCAAGTGGCAAGCTTATTTGAGGGCAGAACTCTTTGTTCTTTGAGCACCAATTAACATTTGAATGCTACAATACTATTATGCAAATGCTGTTAAAATTATTTTCTTATTATTAGCACCTAGCATAACCATAACACATAGTAAGTATTCACTGAATTTTTGTTCAGTGAATGAATTATAAATGAAAACTATATCAAGGGGCTTCCCTGGTGGCGCAGTGGTTGAGAATCTGCCTGCTAATGCAGGGGACACGGGTTCGCGCCCTGGTCTGGGAAGATCCCACATGCCGCGGAGCAACTAGACCCGTGAGCCACAACTACTGAGCCTGCGCATCTGGAGCCTGTGCTCCACAACAAGAGAGGCCACGATAGTGAGAGGCCCGCGCACCGCGATGAAGAGTGGCCCCCGCTTGCCGCAACTAGAGAAAGCCCTAGCACAGAAACGAAGACCCAACATAGCAATCAAGCAATCAATCAATCAATAAATTAAAACTTAAAAAAAAAAAACTATATCAAGTTATTGAAATGTGTTTAAAAGAAGGGGATCAGGACAGTTAAATTTTTTAACTTTTTGTGTTGAGTAGAGGTATTGTGCAGTCGGCTTATGAAATTCCACTCCAAGGTGGCTGAGTAAAAAAGTTATTTCAAGAATGATATATGTTGCAAACAATATTATGTTATCAACTTTTCTTTATGAGATAAAAATAATAGTGATTTATAGAAATGTTAAATAATCGTCATATTCTACTTGTTATAGTGGAATTGTAACATTAGAATTGTCATAACCTAGCTGTAGGCCTGCTGGAAGTCCCTGGGAGACATGCTGGGAGAGGGAGTGAACTGAAGTCTACTGCTGAGAGGGCTGGGGAGAGACAGAGACTAGAAGAGTAGGTCTGGCCACCAATAGGAAGAGGCCAGAACTCCAAATCACCAAGTCCAATAGGAATACAATGACTCCAGCAATCATCAATGTCCGAAGGTCTGAATGGATGGGAAATGGCTTCTAAACAGTTCTTGGAGTTAGATGAGTGTCAAAATTATAGTTTAGGTTTACTGGAAGTGGGGCAGAGTCAGGCCCCCAGCTAATTGGGCTGTTATTCATGGTCCAGGCTCTAGTTTTGGTAGGATTCTAGAGTGGGGACCAGGAATCAACAATCTGAGAGAAAGTCATCAAAGTAACCTGGCTATCCCCTGCAGGAGGGAGGGAGGAAGAGATGTTACAGGTCTCAAGTGACCTATCTTTCCCCAGACACACTCCTGGTGGAGGGATGGAAAGCTAATTCCATGTCTCATCCACCCACTGGCCAGGGGCTTGCAGAAATAACTAGGTCTAAAATCTTTTTCCCATATATTTGGTTGAGAAACACATTGATAATTGTAGTTAAGATTTATTCAGGGTCTATGGTGTACCAGATTCTAAGTCTAATCCTCACAACAACCCTGTGAGACATAATTATTCTCATTTTATAGATGAGAATGCCAAAGAATGGAAAGGATAAGTGACTAAAGTGACACAGCCTGTAAGTAATAGAGCTGAGATTTGACTAGGTCCTTTCAGCTCCAGAGCCCATGGAGCTCTTTTACACCCCCAGAATTTAAAATGTTGGCGCTTTGGCTGAATCCAGTCCACAAGACCCATTATGTTATGCTGGAACAATGTTTTAAGCTGTTTAAAAATTTAAATGTCTTTAGGCGAGGTATGGCTTTCCACTTTGCCACAGAACCCACTATTCCCTATTATTTTACTCATGACCACTTCACATATTTATATTACTAGTTTATCCTTGGAAAGCATTGAAGTTTTTAAGTTCTGTATACTGCCTCCCACATTTCTCACAGTCCTAGATACTTCTGCTTATTAAGTAGGCAACGCATTGGCTCCATGGCTAAAGTAATATATGTTATTCCCACTCGGCTTATCCCATAAACTGTATTTTAGCATGATTATATTGTCATCATAAATGACTTTGATGAAGATATTACTCCTATGCCTCTATCCTGTAGAAAAATCCCTTGGAAAAGCAATTGTCCCAGTCATGTTTTTCTATAGATGAAACCACTGCCAATTTTGGTATTCACCTGCCAAACAATGTACGGTTAGATAATATAAAGTTCTGAAGACTGTCTAATTTGATCTGAATATCTGGGGGAATCATTGTACACATTAGTAAGAGAGAGGTAATATATTCCAGGAGGACAAGATAATTTTATAGAGATGGTAGCATGGAAGCTGCCTCTATAATGCTAATAAGACTTGTGAGGCTATCCCTACATTCTAAGTACAAGAACCATTATGAGAAGCCTGGGAGAGAAAATACTTGTAATTTTGAACCATTTAATAATTACCTACTATAAAGGAAATCACTGACAAAACAAAAGAAAACCTACTGAATGGGAGAAAATATTTGAAAATGATATGACCGATAAGGGGTTAATATCCAAAATATATAAACAGATCATACAACCCAATATCAAAAAACCAAACAACCCAATTAAAAAAATGGGCAAAAGAAATGAATAGACATTTTTCCAAAGAGGAAATGCAGATGGCCAACAAGCCCATGAAAAGATGCTCAATATCACTAATCATCAGGGAAATGCAAATCAAAACCACAAGTCTATCATCGAAAGGAACACAAATAATAAATGTTGGTGAGGATGTGGAGAAAAGAGAACCCTCGGACACTGTTGCTGGGAATATACATTAGTGCATCCACTGTGGAAAGCAATATAGAGGTTTCTAAAAAAAATAAAAATAGAACTACCATATGACCTAGTAATTCCACTCCTGGGTATATATCTGAAAACAAAACAAAACAAAAACACTAATTCAAAAAGATACATGCACCCCAGTGTTCATAGCAGCATTACTTACAATAGCCAAGATATGGAAGCAACTTAAGTGTCCATCAACAGATGAATGAGTTAAGAAGATATAGTATATATATGCAAAGGAATATTACTCCACCATAAAAAAGAATGAAATTTTGCCATTTACAGCAATATGGATGCACTTGGAGGATATTATGCTAAGTGAAATAAGTCAGACAGAGAAAGACAAATACTGTATGATATCACTTAAATGTGGAATATAAAAAATGCAACAAACTAGTGAATATAACAAAAAAGAAGCAGACTCACAGATATAGAGAACAAACTAGTGGTTATCAGTAGGGAGAGGGGAGAGGGAGGGGCAATATGGGGAAGAGGATTAAGAGGTACAAACTGTTAGGTATCAAATAAACTACAAAGATATATTATACAACACGGGGAATATAGCCAATATTTTAAATAACTATAAATAGAGTATAACCTTTAAAATTGTGAATCACTATATTGTACACCTCTAACTTATATAATATTGTACATCAACTATACTTCAATTAAAAAAATAAAAATAAATAATTACCTACTATCTGTCAGGTCCTGTCTCTCTCTATCTATCATCTATCTATCCATCTACACATATATAGTCTTATTTTATCCCCACAACAATTCTATGACATAAATATTTTCTAAAATTTACAGGTAAAGAGACTAAACCTTAGAGAGTTTATTTGCCCAAAGAAATCAAGCTAGGAAGTGGTACAGCCAGAGTGGTTCTTTTTTTTCTCCAAAGAAAACATCACATCTTCCACATCTTTATTTTCTATTATTTACAAAAATTCGTCATAACTCCCACCATCCCCAACTCTTGGAAATGACAGGGAGACAGGGGAGGGAGACCTTAAGCTTTAAAACTTTTAATAAGTGCTATATCAGACACCTGCTGGTTTAAGTAATCTCTTTGGGAGAATTCAGTCTCTATTGAGAAAGGCTCAGTCTTTCAAATTTCTGTAATTTTCCTCATTCCTTGATGCTTCATAAGTATAGTGGGGTGGGGAAAGGGCTTACTGCCATGAGAAACTTGCTGCCTTGAAGGAGCTGTTGAGAAGGTTTTTGGTATGTTGTAAAGAGCAAGGATTTGAATCTAGACGTGTCTGACTCCTAAGCTTGTACAAGCTCTTTCCTCTGTTCAATACTGCCTCTCTGCCAAAATCTGGATTTCTTAAGGAGATGAAAGGAAAACCCAGAATAATGTTTGTAGGTTAATGCTGGGCCCCTATCCTATAGAACCTAGATTGCAACGCAGAGCACCAATTGCACAATCAAGTGAATCGATGTCTTCCATACCACTAGCAACCTTTCTACATGTCTCTATCCTGCTCCTTCTCCTATTTTACTCAGAAGCTATTTCCAATCATTCATCAGAGAACATTACTCAAACCGTTTTTCTAAAAAATATAGGTTGCTAGATTGGAACAGTCTCAGTTTCCTCCTCTTCCTCCTTGGCAACAACCAAACCTATCTGTATCTTTACTCATCCTGTCCACCTTCCCTCTGACAGTATGGATGACCTTACCTTCCTCTGGGGTAAAGCACACCCTACACCACTCCCAACCTGCTTTTTGAGTTTACTACTTCCTGCCTCCTCAGGCATCTTCTTTATTAATTTACTACTCTCGTGTACTTTCAATCTCTTATTTATTTTGTACTCATGCCCCCTTTTCTTTTTTCATCTTTTCTCCTTGTGTGAGCTTCTTGAGAAAATCATGGTTAACTACTGATTAATAGCATGGGCTCTAAAACCAGCCTGATTGGGTTTAAGCCAGTTCTGCCACTTCACAACTATGTTATCTTTTTTTTTTAATTTATTTTTTAACATCTTTATTGGAGTATAATTGCTTTACAATGGTGTATTAGTTTCTGCTTTATAACAAAGTGAATCAGTTATACATATACATATGTTCCCATATCTCTTCCCTCTTGCTTCTCCCTCCCTCCCACCCTCCATATCCCACCCCTCTAGGTGGTCACAAACCACTAAGCTGATCTCCCTGTGCTATGCGGCTGCTTCCCACTAGCTATCTATTTTACGTTTGGTAGTGTATATAAGTCCATGCCACTCTCTCACTTTGTCACAGCTTACCCTTCCCCCTACCCATATTCTCAAGTCCATTCTCTAGTAGGTCTGTGTCTTTATTCCTGTCTTGCCCCTAGGTTCTTCATGACCTTTTTTTTTTCTTAGATTCCATATATATGTTTTAGCATACAGTATTTCTTTTTCTCTTTCTGACTTACTTCACTCTGTATGACAAACTCTAGGCCCATCCACCTCACTACAAATAACTCAATTCCGTTTCTTTTTATGGCTAAGTAATATTCCATGGTATATATGTGCCACATCTTCTTTATCCATTCATCTGTTGATGGACACTTGCTTCCATGTCCTGGCTATTGTAAATAGAGCTGCAATGAACAGTTTGGTACATGACTCTTTTTGACCTATGGTTTTCTCAGGGTATATGCCCAGTAGTGGGATTGCTTGCTCGTAAGGTAGTTCTATTTTTACCTTTTTAAGGAACATCCATACTGTTCTCCATAGTGGCTGTATCAATTTACATTCCCACTAGCAGTGCAAGAGGGTTCCCTTTTCTCCACACCCTCTCCAGCATTTATTGTTTCTAGAATTTTTGATGATGGCCATTCTGACTGGTGTGAGATGATATCTCATTGTAGTTTTGATTTGCATTTCTCTAATGATTAATGATGTTGAGCATTCTTTCATGTGTTTGTTGGCAATCTGTATATCTTCTTTGGAGAAATGTCTATTTAGGTCTTCTGCCCATTTTTGGATTGGGTTGTTTGGTTTTTGATATTGAGCTGCACGAGCTGCTTGTAAATTTTGGAGATTAATCCTTTGTCAGTGCTTCATTTGCAAATATTTTCTCCCATTCTGAGAGTTGTCTTTTTGTTTTGTTTATGGTTTCCTTTGGTGTGCAAAAGCTTTTAAGTTTCATTAGGTCCCATTTGTTTATTTTTGTTTTTATTCCCCTTTTTCTAGGAGGTGGGTGAAAAAGGATCTTGCTGTGATTTATGTCATAGAGTGTTCTGTCTAGGTTTTCCTCTAAGAGTTTGATAGTGTCTGGCTTAACATTTAGGTCTTTAATCCATTTTGAGTTTATTTTTGTGTATGGTGTTAGGGAGTGTTCTAATTTCATTCTTTTACATGTACCTGTCCAGTTTTCCCAGCACCACTTACTGAAGAGGTTGTCTTTTCTCCATTGTATATTCTTGCCTCCTTTTTCAAAGATAAGGTGACCATATATGCATGGGTTTATCTCTGGCCTTTCTATCCGGTTCCATTGATCTATATTTCTGTTTTTGTGCCAGTACCATACTGCATTGATTAATGTAGCTTTGTACTATTGTCTGAAGTCAGTGAGCCTGATTCCTGCAGTTCCATTTTTCGTTCTCAAGATTGCTTTGGCTATTCGGGGTCGTTTGTGTTTCCATACAAATTGTGAAATTTTTTGTTCTAGTCCTGTGAAAAATGCCAGTGGTAGTTTGATAGGGATTGCATGGAATCTGTAGATTGCTTTGGGTAGTAGAGTCATTTTCACAATGTTGATTCTTCCAATCCAAGAACATGGTATATGTCTCCATCTATTTGTATCATCTTTAATTTCTTTCATCAGTGTCATAATTTTCTGCATACAGGTCTTTTGTCTCCTTAGGTAGGTTTATTCCTAGATATTTTATTCTTTTTGTTGCAATGGTAAACGGGAGTGTTTTCTTAATTTCACTTTGAGATTTTTCATCATTAGTTTATAGGAATGCAAGAGATTTCTGTGCATTAATTTTGTATCCTGCGACTGTACCAAATTCATTGATTAGCTCCAGTCGTTTTCTGGTAGTATCTTTAGGATTCTCTATGCATAGTATCATGTCATCTGCAAACAGTGACCGCTTTACTTCTTCTTTTCCAATTTCGATTCCTTTTATTTCTTTTTCTTCTCTGATTGCCATGGCTAAAACTTCCAAAACTATGTGGAATAATAGTGGTGAGAGTGGGCAAACTTGTCTTGTTCCTGATCTTAGTGGAAATGGTTTCAGTTTTTCACCATTGAAGACGATGTTGGCTGTGGGTTTGTCATATATGGCCTTTATTATGTTGAGGAAAGTTCCCTCTATGCCTATTTTCTGCAGGGTTTTTATCATAAATGGGTGTTGAATGTTGTCGAAAGCTTTCTCTGCATCGATTGAGATGATCATATGGTTTTTCTCCTTCAATTTGTTAATATGGCATATCACATTGATTGATTTGCGTATATTGGAGTATCCTTGCATTCCTGGAATAAACCCTACTTGATCATGGTGTATGATCCTTCTAATGTGCTGTAGGATTCTTTTTGCTAGTATTTTGTTGAGAATTTTTGCATCTATGTTCATCAGTGATATTGGCCTGTCGTTTTCTTTCTTTGTGACATCTTTGTCTGGTTTTGGTATCAGGGTGATGGTGGCCTCGTAGAATGAGTATGGGAGTGTTCCTCCCTCTGCTATATTTTGGAAGAGTTTGAGAAGGATAGGTGTTAGCTCTTCTCTAAATGTTTGATAGAATTCGCCTGTGAAGCCATCTGGTCCTGGGCTTTTGTTTGTTGGAAGATTTTTAATCACAGTTTCAATTTCAGTGCTTGTGATTGGTCTGTTCATATTTTCTATTTCTTCCTGGTTCAGTCTCAGCAGGTTGTGCATTTCTAAGAATTTGTCCATTTCTTCCAGGTTGCCCATTTTATTGGCATATAGTTGCTTGTATTAATCTCTCATGATTCTTTGTATTTCCACAGTGTCAGTTGTTACTACTCCTTTTTCATTTCTAATTCTATTGATTTGAGTCTTCTCCCTTTTTTTCTTGATGATTCTGGCTAATGGTTTATCAATATTGTTTATCTTCTCAAAGAACCAGATTTTAGTTTTATTGATCTTTGCTATTATTTCCTTCATTTCTTTTTCATTTATTTCTGGTCTGATCTTTACGATTTCTTTCCTTCTGCTAACTTTAGGGCTTTTTTGTTCTTCTTTCTCTAATTGCTTTAGGTGTAAGGTTAGGTTGTTTATTTGAGGTGTTGCCTGTTTCTTAAGGTAGGATTGTAATGCTATAAACATCCCTCTTAGAACTGCTTTTGCTGCATCCCATAGGTTTTGGGTCGTCGTGTCTCCATTGTCAGTTGTTTCTAGGTATTTTTTGATTTCCCCTTTGATTTCTTCAGTGTTCACTTGGTTATTACGTAGTGTATTATTTAGCCTCCATGTGTTTATTTTTTACAGATCTTTTCCTCTAACTGATATCTAGTCTCATAGCTTTGTGGTCGGGAAAGATACTTGATACGATTTCAATTTTCTTAAATTTACCAAAGTTTGATTTGTGACCCAAGGAATGATCTATCCTGAAGAATGTTCCATGAGCATTTGAGAAGACTGTGCATTCTGTTGTTTTTGGATGGAATGTCTTGTAAATATCAATTAAGTCCATCTTGTTTAATGTATCATTTAAAGCTTTTGTTTCCTTATTTATTTTCATTTTGGATGATCTGTCCATTGGTGAAAGTGGGGTTTTAAATTCCCCTACTATGATTGTGTTACTGTCAATCTCCCCTTTTATGGCTGTTAGTGTTTGCCTTATGTATTGAGGTGCTCCTATGTTGGGTGCATAAATATTTACAATTGTTATATCTTCTTCTTGGATTGATCCCTTGATCCTTATGTAGTGTCCTTCTTTGTCTCTTGTAACAGTCTTTGTTTTAACATTTAATTTGTCTGCTATGAGAATTGCTACTCCAGCTTTCTTTTGATTTCCATTTGCATGGAATATCTTTTTCCATCCCCTCACTTTCAGTCTGTATATGTCCCTAGGTCTGAAGTGGGTCTCTTGTAGATGGCATATATACGTGTCTTGTTTTTGCATCCATTCAGCGAGTCTGTGTCTTTGGTTGGAGCATTTAATCTATTTACATTTAAGGTAATTATCGATATGTATGTTCCTATTCCCATTTTTGTGATTGTTTTGGGTTTGTTATTGTAGGCCTTTTCCTTCTCTTGTGTTTCCTGACTAGAGAAGTTCCTTTAGCATTTGTTGTAAGGCTGGTTTGGTGGTGCTGAACTCTCTCAGCTTTTGCTTGTCTGTAAAGATGTTTATTTCTCCATCAAATCTGAATGAGATCCTTGCTGGGTAGAGTAATCTTGATTGTAGGTTTTTCTCCTTCATCACTTTAAATATGTCCTGCCACTCCCTTCTGACTTGCAGAATTTCTGCTGAAATATCGGCTGTTCACCTTATGGAGATGCTCTTGTGTGTTATTTGTTGTTTTTCCCTTGCTGCTTTTAATGTGTTTTCTTTGTATTTAATTTTTGATAGTTTGATTAATATGTGTCTTGGCATGTTTCTCCTTGGATTTATTCTGTATGGGACTCTCTGTGCTTCCTGGACTTGATTAACTATTTCCTTTCCCATATTAGGGAAGTTTTCAACTATTATCTCTTCAAATATTTTCTCAGTCCCTTTCTTTTTCTCTTCTTCTTCTGGGACCCCTATAATTTGAATATTGGTGCGTTTAATATTGTCCCAGAGGTCTCTGAGACTGTCCTCAGTTCTTTTCATTCTTTTTTCTTTATTCTGCTGTGCTGTATTTATTTCTACTATTTTATCTTCCAAGTCACTTATCCGTTCTTCTGCCTCAGTTATTCTGCTATTGATCCCTTCTAGAGAAATTTTAATTTCATTTATTATGCTGTTCATCATTGTTTGTTTGCTCTTTAGTTCTTCTAGGTCCTTGTTAAACGTTTCTTGTATTTTGTCTATTCTATTTCCAAGATTTTGGATCATCTTTACTATCATTATTGTGAATTCTTTTTCAGGTAGACTGCCTATTTCCTCTTCATTTGTTAGGTCTGGCGGGTTTTGGTCTCTCTCCTTCATCTGTTGTTTGTTTTTCTGTCTTCTGATTTTGCTTAGCTTACTGTGTTTGGGGTCTCCTTTTCGCAGGCAGCAGGTTCGTAGTTCCCATTGTTTTTGGTGTCTGTCCCCAGTGGCTAAGATTGGTTCAGTGGGTTGTGTAGGCTTCCTTGTGGAGGGGACTAGTGCCTGTGTTCTGGTGGATGAGGCTGGATCTTGTCTTTCTGGTGGGCAGGCCCACGTCTGTTGGTGTGTTTTGGGGTGTCTGTGGCCTTATTATGATATTAGGCAGCCTCTCTGTTAATGGATGGGGCTGTGTTCCTGTCTTGCTAGTTGTTTGGCATAGGGTGTCCAGCACTGTAGCTTGCTGGTTGTTGAGTGAAGTTGGGTCTTGGTGTTGAGATGGAGATCTCTGGGAGATTTTCGCCATTTGGTATTACATGGAGCTGGGAGGTCTCTTGTGGACCAGTGTCCTGACGTTGGCTCTCCCACCTCGGTGGGACAGCAGTGACTCCTTGCTGGAGCACCAAGAACCTTTCATCCACACATCTCAGAATAAAAGGGAGAAATAATAGAAAGAAAGAAAGAAAGAAAGAAAGAGGATAAAGTAAAATAAAATAAAATAGAGTAAAATATAATAAAGTTATTAAAATAAAAAATAAAATCTTATTATTAAGAAAAAAATTTTTAAAAAAAAGGACAGACAGAGCCCTAGGACAAATGATGAAAGTAAAGCTATACAGACAAAATCACACACAGGAGCATACACATACACACTCACAAAAAGAGAAAAAGGGGAAAAAATAATGTATCTTTGCTCCCAAAATCCACCTCCTCAATTTGGGATGATTCGTTGCCTATTCAGGTATTCCACAGATGCAGGGTACATCAAACTGACTGTGGAGATTTAATCTGCTGCTCCTGAGGCTACTGGGAGAGAGTTCTCTTTCTCTTCTTTGTTCACTCAGCTCCTGTTGTTCAGCTTTGGATTTGGCCCTGCCTCTGCCTGTAGGTTGCCTGAGGGCGTCTGTTCTTCTCTCAGACAGGACGGGGTTAAAGGAGCAGCTGATTTGGGGGCTCTCGCTCACTCTGGCCGGGGGGAGAGAGTGGTACGGATGCAGGGCGAGCCTGCAGCAGCAGAGACCAGAGTGACGTTGCACCAGCCTGAGGCGCACCGTGCATTCTCCCAGGGAAGTTGTCCCTGGATTACGGGATCCTGGCAGTGGCGGGCTGCACAGGCTCCCAGGAGGGGCGGTGTGGATAGTGACCTGTGCTTGCACACAGGCTTCTTGGTGGCGGCAGCAGCAGCCTCAGCGTTTCATGCCCGTCTCTGGGGTCCGCGCCGATAGCCGCGGCTCACGCCCATCTCCGGAGCTCCTTTAAGCGGCGCTCTTAAACCCCTCTCCTCACTTAATCCCCTCTCCTGGCGCACCAGGAAACAAAGATGGAAGAAAAAGTCTCTTGCCTCTTCGGCAGTTCCAGAACTTTTCCCAGATTCCCTCCCAGCTAGCTGTGGTGCACTAGCCCCTTCAGGCTGTGTTCACACCGCTGACCCCAGTCCTCTCCAGGGGATCCGACCAAAGTCCGAGCCTCAGCTCCCAGCCCCCACCCGCTCCGGCGGGTGAGCAGACAAGCCTCTCGGGCTGGTGAGTGCTGCTCGTTGCCGAACCTCTGTGCGGGAATCTCTCCGCTTTGCCCTCCGCACCCCTGTGGCTGTGCTCTCCTCCGCAGCTCGGAAACTTCCCCCCTCTGCCACTTGCAGTCTCCGCCCGCGAAGGGGCTTCCTAGTGTGTGGAAACCTTTCCTCCTTCACGGCTCCCTCCCACTGGTGCAGGTCCCGTCCCTATTCTTTGTCTCTCTTGTTTCTTTTTTCTTTTACCCTACCCAGGTGCGTGGGGAGTTTCTTGCCTTTTGGTAGGTCTGAGGTCTTCTGTCAGTGTTCAGTAGGTGTTCTATGGGAGCAGTTCCTCCTGTAGATGTATTTCTGATGTATCTGTGGGGAGGAAGGTGATCTCCGTGTCTTACTCTTCTGCCATCTTGAAGCTCTCCCCCCAACTTTGTTATCTTAAGCATGCTTCCTATCCCTTCTGTGCCTCCACTGTCTCATTGCTAAAATGAGGCTAATAATAGTACTTAACTCTCTAGTTTATTGAGAGAATTCAGTGAGTAAATATATTTTGAAGCAATTAGAATTGTGCCTGACACGCATAAAGCACTATATGAAATGTTAGTGACTATTATTACCTATAAAATGGGGATAGTAAAAATATCTACTTCACAGAGTTGTGATATGGATTAAGTGAGTTAGTATATGTAAAGTGTTTAGAAGTTCAAAGTAGCTGCTTAATAAACATTAGCTTAATAAACATTAGGAGTATTTTATACTTCTTTTTTTCTACTGTCTTACTTCTCATTTCTTATTCATACCCCTGGAATTCAGCTTTGATTCCCACCACTTCACTCGTCTCTACAATGTGACCAATGACCTCATAGGTGGTGAATGCAATCAACACTTTTCTGTTCCTTTTGTATTTCTGCAGAATTTTATTTATTTTATAATTCCATACTTCTTGAAATTCTCCTTTGGCCTCTTGAACACATTTTTACTGTTACTTCTTGGTCTCTCTGGTAGGCTCTTTCTCCTGGCCCTTAATTTAATTGTTCTCTAGAACTCTGTCCTAGGCCTCTTCTCTTCTCCAAGCTCCACTTGGATGACCACATCTATCCCTACCATTGCAAATACTACTTATATACATTACATCCAAAATATATGCATCTCAACTATATCTCTCTCCAGTCTCTACCTTTCATCTGACATCTGGATCTGACTATCCAAGGGGAAATATCCACCTGAGTGTTCTACATGTACCTCATAAGCACTATGCCTAAATCTGGATTCAGTGCCCTTCTCTACATACATCAGTTACTCCTTTTACTAGAAACTTTATCTCTTTGAATGGACCTACCGTCTATCCATCCACCCCATACAGTATCACAGTGTAGGCTGGAAAACTATCTCTCTGAGGAAACATACTAATAAACAAACAAACCCTGATTTGTAGTATTTCCTCATTTCCACGATGTAAATATGTCTACCATGACTATCTCAAGCCGCCAATGGTTAACAAACAGCTCTCAAAATTCCTGAAAAGTTGACAATAAATTCTCATGAGAAACCCAGCACAAAGATATCTCTATCTCACTCTGCACATAAAATCAACTACTATGCCTCACCTAAGTATATTTCCACTTGCCCCCCTACTCTCTAACCTGCTTGCCAACATTTTAGCCTAGGTCTTTATTATCTCTCCCTTATATTTTTACCTATCTCCAGTCCATTTTTCAAAAAACAGCCAAAGTAATTTCTAATACACACATATGAGCATGTCACTTCCCTGAGTAAAACCTTTCAATTATTCATTATTGCTTTCAGGATTAAGTCCATATTCCTCTGCAAGGCATTAATAAAAAACATTCACTTTTGTACTACACCATGGCCCCACTTATTTCTTATTCAAATGACACTTCTTCTAGAAAGCTTTTCCTGATTATCCCAATGCTCAAATGTTATTTACTACAGTCTGTATTGTAACATAGCTTTTATAAAACTAAACTTATTGAGATATAGTTTACATATACAAGTTTTGTTTGTATTTTTCAGGGACATCATATAGATTAAAGTCACTGAAAGCAGGGACCAAGTCTTTTCAGTACCTAGAAGAGTAAATTGAATGTGCTCAAAAAGTGTTTGAGTAAATGAATCAATGAGTATAAATGTCATGGTCAGTTGTAGTTTGGAAATTAATTATGTGTGATCTGTGGGCCAATAAAGTCAGATAGTGAGAAGCAACACTAGCCATTTCACTATCTTCAGTACTGATAGCAACATACTTTGGAGTTCTTGATACTAGATTTTGTAAGAAAAAAATAATAATTGAACACATGTAGAGGAAGATGACTATAAATGGTAACAGGAGGAGAAACTATGTCACACACAGAGAAACAAATGCAATTGGCTCGGGAGTAGTGTTTGCCCTGTACACTAAGGAAGTAGGTAAGCACTGCTTTCAAACATGGCAGAATGTTGTGAGAACAAGATTTATCCTACTTGGGATAGTCTTGCTCTATATGATCTGAAAGGGCAATATGAGGGTCAAAGAAAAGAGGGTACAAAGAGGCACAATCCCACATCCTAACAGTCATAGCTCTGCAAATAAATGCTTTCAGAAAAGGTAATAATACGTGTGTATCATACTCTATAGAACATGCACAAAAATGGGGATTTAAGAGCTAAACATTAGAATTATAATAACTTCCCACATCTCCATAGATCACCTTAGGCACCAAGGGGCTAAACATCCCCACTTTGGAGATCACTGACTGAGACCAGGGTTTCCTGATTGATATTAGGACCTTCCTCCTAGGTAAGCAGAAAACTCTGAATCAGGGTTGAGTGTTAAAAAGATAAGAAGCACAAAGAAGAGTTCTGGATCAGATGGCTTCACTGGTGAATTCTACGAAACATTTAAAGAAGAATTAATACCAATCTATCTCAAACTTTCCCCCCAAATTGAAGAGGGTAAAACAATTCCGAACTCATTCTATGAGGCCAGCTTTACCCTGATACCAAAGCAAGAAAAATGTACCACAAGGAAAGAAAACTGCAGACAAATATCTCTCATGAACGTTGATGCAAAAACACTAGCAAACTGAATTCAGCAGCATATTAAAAGGATTATACACCTTAAAAGGATTATACACCATGGCCAAGTGGGATTTATTCCTGGAAGGCAAAGATGTTTTAACATATCAAAACCAATCAATCTAATACATCCCAATAACAGAATGAAGGGGAAAAACCCACATGATCATCTCAATTGATGCAGAAAGCACGTGACAAAATTCAACAGCCACTCATGAAAAAACACTCAACACACTAGGAATAGGAGGAAATTTCTCAACATGATAAAGGCCCTGTATGAAAAATGTACAGCTAACATCATACTCAATGGTAAAAGACTGAAAGCTTTTCCTCTAAGATCAGGAAGAAGACAAGGATACTGCTTTCATTACTTCTATTCAGCACAGAGTTACAAGTTTTAGCCAAAGCTATTAGGCAAGAAAATAATAAAAGGCATCCAAACTGGAAAGAAGAAGTAAAATCTGTTTGCAGATGACATGATCTTATATGTAGAAAACCCCAAAGATTCTACACACACACACACACACACACACACACACACACACCTGGCAGAGTTAATGAATGAACTCAGCAAAGTTAGAGAATATAAAATCATTACACACAAAAAAAGGAAGTTTCATTTCTATACACTAATGGTAAACAATCCCACAAGGAAATTAGGGTGACAATTCTATTTAGGATAGTATCAAAAAAGAATAAAATACTTAAGAATAAAACAAAATAAGCAAAACCCTTGTATAATGAATACTATAAAACATTGCTGAAAAAAATTAAAGACATAAATAAATGGAAAGACACCCTATGTTTACAGATTGGAAGACTTAATATTGTTAAGATGACAATACTACCCTAAGTGATCTACATATTCAATGCAATCCCTATCAGAATCCCAACAATTTTTTTGTAGAAATAAAATAAAAATCCTAAATTTCATATACAATTTCATGGGACCCCAAATAGTCAAAACAATCTTCTTTTTGTTGAAGTATTGGTTGATTTACAATATTATATTAGTTTCAGGTGTACAGCATAGTTATTCAGTATTTTTACAGATTATACTTCATTAAAATTTATTACAAGACAATGGCTATAATTCCCTGTGCTATCCTTGTTGCTTATCTATTTTATACATCGTAGTTTGTATCCCTTAATCTCTTACCCTTAATTTTCCCCTCTCCCTTTCCTTCTCCTTCTCCCCTTTGGTAACCACTAGTTTGTTTTGTATATCAATATAAATAGACTCACAGATATAGAAAACAAAACAATCAACAAAGGAGAACAAAGTTGGAAGATTCACACTTCCCAATTTCAAAGCTTACCACAGGTTACATTAATCAAAACAGTGTAGTACTTACATAAAGGCAGACATGTAGACCAATATAATAGAGAGCCCAGAAATCTACATATATATATATTCAAATGATTTTTGACAAGGATGCCAAGACAAGTCAATGGGGGAAAAGACAGATAATTCAATAACTGGTTCTGAGAAAACTGGATATCCACATGGAAAAGAATGTGTGTGGGCCCTTACCTTATATCATATACAAAAATTAACTCAAAATGGATCACAGGCATAAACATATGAGGTAAAACTATCAAACTCTTCAAAGAAAACATAGGGGGAAATCTCCATGGCATTGGATTTGGCAATGATTCCTCGGACATAACACCAAAAGCATAGGCAATAAAAAAATAGATAAATAGTACTTCATCAAAATTAAAAACTTTTGTGCATCAAAAGGCATTATCTAGAGAGTGAAAAGGCAATCCATGGAATAGGAGAAAATATTTGCAAATCATATATCTCATAAGGGATTAATATCCAGAATATATAAAGAACTCCTACAACTCAGCAACAACCAATTCAAAAACAACTCAATTTAAATAAACAGCCCAATTTAAAAAATGGACAAAAGACTTGAATACACATTTCTCCAAAGAAGATATATAAATGACCAATAGCATTTGAAAAGA
This sequence comes from Balaenoptera physalus, assembly GCF_965194825.1. Lineage (NCBI taxonomy): Eukaryota > Metazoa > Chordata > Mammalia > Artiodactyla > Balaenopteridae > Balaenoptera > Balaenoptera physalus. The sequence goes on from NC_138903.1 coordinate 49,826,152, forward strand.
TGCTCAACATCACTACTCATTAGGGAAATGCAAATCAAAACCACAATAAGATACCACCTCACACCCATTAGGATGACTATTATTTCCCCCTCTGCCCCTCCAAAACAACCCAGAAAATAGCAAGTGTTGGTGAGTATGTAGGGAAATTGGAACGCTTGTGCACTGCTAGTAGAACTGTAAAATGGTGCAGCCACTGTGGAAAACAGCATGGTGCATCCTCAAAAAATTAAGCATAGAATTACCATATAATCCAGTAATTTCAAATCTAGGTATATACCGAAAATAATTGAAAGCAGGGACTTGAAGAGATATTTGTACACCAATGTTCATATCATCATTACTCACCATAGCCAAAAGGTAAAAACAACCCAAATGTCCATCGACAGATGAATGGATAAACAAAATGTGGTGTGTGTGTATATATATGTATATATACATATTTTTGTGGTGTGAGTGTGTGTGTATATATATATATATATATATATATATATATATATATATATATATACATAAAATGGGGACATTATTCAACCTTAAAAAGGGATGAAATTCTGATACATGCTACAACATGGATGCACCTTGAAAATATTATGCAAAGTGTGTCTGTATTATGCAAAGTAAAATAAGCCAGAGGCAAAAGGGCAAATATTGTCCTTATATACGGTACCTAAAAGATTCACAGTCGTAGAAACAGAAAGTAGAATAGTGGTTACCAGAGACTAAGGGGAGATAATAATAGAGAGTTACTGTTTAATGGGTAATGGGTACATAGTTTCAGTTTGGACTGATGAACAAGTTCGGAGGTGGATAGTGTTTAATGTCACTGAATTATACACAAAATTGTTAAATTGGTAAATTTTATGTTATGCATATTTTACAATAAAAATATTTTTAAAGGATGGGATACTGTATTCTCTGCCCTTGGAAAGATTCTACTTCATTGCAGTGGTTCTCAAGTAGGCCTGTGTCTCAGTAACATTTGAGGGATTTTCTAAAAATAAAATGGTCTCACATTTTATCTATTGTTCTAAAACTTTTTCCAAAAAATTCGGTATGTCTTCAAGATCTTTCCTTGTCTATACATACAAAGATGCATTATTCTTTTAGGTTGTTTTAATATTTCTGCTATTAAAAACAATGCTCCAATGTATATGTGTCCTTATGTACTTAGGTAAGATTTTTCTCAAATGTGTATACTGTGGGGTAAAGGGTCATACGTGTCATAAGTTATGCACATTTAAAATTTTAAGAGATACTTCCAAATTGTTGTCCAAAGTGGCTATATTCCACCATAAGGGTATAAGAGCATCTATTTCCACATACTCTTGTCACTACTGGATGTTATCAAACTTTCAATGTTAAAAAAGTTATCTCATTGTTTTAATGTGAATTTCCTTAAATTCTAGTTAAGATGAGAATCTTTTCATGTGTTTATTAGCCTTTTGTATTTCCTCTTCTCATACCTTTTGGCCATTTTTCAATTAAGTTGTTTTTGTTTTACATATTGCTTTATGCAAGTGAGTATGTGTGTGTGTGTCTGTATATATATATATTTTTTCAAGGCACTTTATTGGTGATAGGTGTTGCAGCTATTTCTCTAGTCTTTATTAGTCTATTAACTTTGTTTATGCTGCCTTTGTTGTAATTAGCAAAGTCAGATTTATCAATCTTTTCTGTATTTTGAAGTTAGTGTCTTAAGAAAGCTTTCCTTAAAACCACATTCATAAATATTATTCTGTATTTCTTTTATACTTCCCTCTTTTACAAATTTAGACCTTTAATGTGCCTAGTATTTGCTTTTACCAATGGAGTGAAACGGAGATCTAAACATATTCTTAAATGAATAACAAATTGTCCAAGAATCGTTTGCCCTTCACCCCATTGATTGAAATGTAAAATAAATTGCATATTAAATCCACTATAATTATGTTCAGTTTCACATTATAAATCATTTGAGGTAATTTTGATGTTTAGACAGGGTTAAGAACCACTTGCCAGACCTCAGTTGCCATATCTGGAAAGTGGAGATAATAATGATTTACCTGCCTAAAGGCAGCAGATAGGACCAGATTGTGTCTTGTGGCCGTTGCAACTTTAATGATTTAATGCTCTGTTTTCTCTAATATTTTCTACTCTACCCTGTGGAGGATCAGTTAAGAAAGATTACTAATGATATGTAAATATCTACTCTACATGAATTTGGTAAGCTCCTTCATGCACACAAAGCATCTGAATGTTCAGTTTCATGTGCACAGTATTTTTCACTTTTCTTTACTCAAAGCTGATGTAGGGACTGAGAAGGAATAAAAGAATAAATTGGCTTATTTCACATTATTGAGGGTCCTTCTCTTGTTGTTGCTACTATCTGTAAATTGAGAAGTGAAATACCTAAGCCTCCTTTTTTATAAACTTTAGTAAATAGCAGATTTTCAAGTCACATCATGATTGATTGAGAGATGGTGTCAGAAGTACAGAAGCAACAGTCATGATCAGTTAAAAATCTTTTTCTCTAAATGGAAGGAAGAAATCGGTTACTTTGCTCATTGACATAGAATACTAAGAAAATAAACCATAGCTGCTGAACCTCAAATCATCTCCAAGACCAGTGCTCCCTAGCTGATGAAGTCAAATACATTGCATTATACATACATAATACAAAATACATTAGACTTACCCTTGGCATTTTCAGATTTAACATGTCTACTGCAGCCTCCAACACATGTGACTCCAAATTATGTCCTAGTAAAATGGCATTTATTATCAGTGTACCATGACAAGTACTCAGCATGAGTGAGCCTAAGTAAATGTTAAGCATCTACAACTCTATGTGTCTTTATTGTTTTTATTTTATTTATCATCATATTTCATCTTAGCAACTTCCCTCTGAAATAGAAATTATCCACAGTTTATAGATGAAGGAATCATAAAATTTGGGATATGGGCAAATGTGAGTATTTGGAAAGAGCTCAAATCGTATCCCTCCTGAACATGGACTCAACTGCAGAAACAATGATAATAGCAATAAAAGCTAATATTTGTTGATCTCTGATAGGCCATCTGCTCTATGTGATTTATATGTATTAATGCATTTATTCCTTGCAGCTACTCTATGAGGTGGATATCATTATTACATATCTTTACACATACATTTTTCACTGATAAACAGTACTCATTTTTTAGAGTCTCACCTTAAGCGTAACCATTATCTCACATTGGAGGGGGTGCAGTACTTGTTGGGGTTGGGAGAAGAAAGGCCAGACACCAGAAACAAAGAAAACAAAGATACACAGGCATGAAACAAATACCTCTTTTGTGGCACTTTCTAGGAACAAACAATTTCATATTCCTATAGTTAAGACAAAAGAGGAGAGCTGGGCAGTAGATAGAGCTGAGGTTTTGGCACCTATTATAGTAATAGAGTGATGATGGTGGCCTGTATCATGATCACAGCAGTATGGATCAAAAAAGGGGAACTAGATACCATAAGTATTAAGGAGGCTAAATAAACAAGACTCTGTCATTGATTGAATGTAAGGGGTAAGAGAGAGGGAAGAGATGAGATGATGCTCATATTTATGGTTTAGGCAACTCAGTGAAAGGCAGATGCATATAGAAATTTGGAGCTTAGGAAAAAATCTGTCCAGAAGATATAGATTTGGTAATAAAGAGAATATAGAGATGGGTAATTGAAGCCTGATATCAAGTGGGATCATCAAGGGAAGGAGTGTAAAAGCACCACCACTCCAAAAAGACATGTGAAGCAGTTATCAGCTGAACCCAGCACACACAAGCCATATTTTCCTGTGTGATTTGGGAAAGTTCTTAACTTTTCTGAGCCTCAGTTTCCTCTTGTTTAAAGTGGAGATAATGCACTATTTTATACAAAGGATGCATTGCTAAAGATGCTACACAATTCAAGATTAATTTTCTCATAGGGATAAATGTAAATTAGAGAGAATGCATCCTTGGGCTCCATAAATCTATAACCATTTTTGCATTAATGTTACTTTTAGTTTTCTAGGTATTGGTTTTTATACCTCACAGGATACTGCTTGGTCAATCAAACATTGCACAGCCTATTATGATGGTAGTTTGGCCCTCTTCATAGCTTTTCTTTTTTCTTATCACTTCTGACTTCTACTATAAAGTTAATGATTTTAAGATGTATTTTTCCTTAGTACTAGTACCCGATGAACCTAAGCTGATGTCGTAAAATATATTTAAAATATTTAAATAATAATAGTAACACTAAAAAGTAGCACCAAGAGTATTCCCAGAAGTTACAATGCATACACAAGTCACAGGATACTGACAAATTAATGTTTACCAACCAAAGTGAAGCTACCATGTGGAATAGTTTATTATTCCTTTAGCTCCCACTTTAAAGTTAAGCCCTTCTTTTTGCTTTATTTATTTTTTAGTTTGGGGAGATTATATTTTTTTAAATTTAATACATACCAACATTTCCATATGCAACTACTTCAAATTTACATAGATTAAATTTGCATGCAATACAACTTCACTCATGTTGTGACAGCTTCATCTCAAAAAATTGTTGATGATGAAGACTCATGAAAGAATGTAGGAAAGTGCTTGATTCTATATACAGCATTTAGTAAATGTTCAGCACATGTTATTTAATTTCCCTTTTCCCCCAAGCATTGCATTAACTTGTAGTTGTCTAGGTGGAAGAGAGAAAATGGCAGTATGTATATAATATTCTTTTTTATTCTCACATCTTTATTGGAGTATAAATGCTTTACAATGTTGTGTTAGTTTCTGCTGTACAACAAAGTAAATCAGCTATATGTATACATATATCCTCATATTCCCTCCCTCTTGAGCCTCCCTCCCACCCTCCCTATCCCATCCCACTAGGTCGTCAAAAAGCATCGAGTTGATCTCCTTGTGCTATGCAGCAGCTTCCCACTAGCCATCCATTTTACATTTGGAAGACCTAAATAGACATGTCTCTAAAGTAGACATGCAGATGGCCAACAAATACATGAGAAGATGTATATAATATTCTAAAATAAGTTTTAGAGGTGCTGGTGTGTAAAAAACAAAACAAAACAAAAAATACTCTGGTATCATTCATGAATCCTATACTTTGAAATTAACTGAATTTTCATCACATTTTTCCTTTATTTTAGGGAGATGTCTCTCCATTCCATAGGCTATATTCCCACCTAGTATCCTGCAGAGGCAACTGCCTGTATCTTACTTTTCTCCTGATTATCAAAATACTTGGAAAATACAGAAAAGTATAAAGAACTGAACAAACATCATGTATAATCCCACCACCCAGAGGCAATTATGTAGAAGCCCTTGGAGACATTTCCTTCTAGTTTTTGTCTATGTATTTTTTTTTTTTACATTAGAGAATTGAATCTATACCCATATACAATTTTGTAACCAGAGTTTTGCTTTAGCTTTATATCAGAAGAAATTCTCTATGACATTAAAACCTCTTCTTAAGCATCAGTTTAAAGACTGCATACTATTCCAACCTTTATTAAATTGGTTGTGCCCAAATGTTCACCACAAACACTCTCTGCATCATTGTACGTCTTACCTAATCTTTGCCCATATTTTTTTTTACTTATTTGAATTCTAGAATATAAATAACTGAGTCAAAGTGAGTTTATTTTCAAAATAAATAAGGTTTTTCTTGATTTAAAAATAATACACATGCATTGTAAAAATGTTGAAAAATACTGACAAATATAAAGAAGAATACTATATTTCTTTATTATATTACTATAACTCCACCACCAGGTATAACTGTTGGTAAAATTTTGATGTGTTCCTTTTCAGTTTTTCTTTTCCTCTGTAGATTGTTTCTTAAAACTTTAATTGTTTACAACAATATGATAAACTAAATGCTTTTCAAATCTTCCTCCAATCCCTACAGTCACCTAGAAATTATAGATAAAATCGAGCAAACAACTTCTACAATGCATAGCTGAGCTTACAATAAAGTGAGAGAAATCCATAGTGCCCAAAAACCAAAGAAACACCAGAAAGCAAGGTGATTAGGGAGTGCTAAAGTCATAAGCTACCATGAGGGCATCACCTGATATTAGGGGCCAAGGATAGGTTTGGAAATGGTGCTGTGAGTAACTGGAATTCATTAAAAGTTTCTCAGTAGAATGACATAATTTGAGCTGTAATTTACAATGTTTTCTTTCTTTTTGATGGACAAACTAGATATAAGGGTAAAAGACTGTCATGCCTTGGCATGACAAGACTGGAAAGAGTCAAAGCTGAAGGCCTGTTGGATAACTAATTAATGTGAGCGTTAATCAAAGGTATATATTTGTCCAATATTTGGAAAGTGGAAATATAGATGGGCAGTGGGATCATGTAAAAGAGACATTTGGGTTATCTACCAAGTCACCATAAATCTAGGGTCCAGATACAGGGGAATCTGCACAATAGCAAGACATCATAGAAGAAAACAGCAGTCCATTACTAGGATTCTTCTGAGAAATTCTACCAGTTATTTTACCTTTTTTTTCTATTGGAATGATCCAGGTGTGATAAGGACTTGGGCTGATTAATAACGTGGCTAATATTTGAAGCCATGGAGCTTAGGAAGAGGAGAAATCCTCAAGAAGGACAAGAATTAATAGTCAAAAATCTAGAAGATTGCCAAGAAAATTGTATTATTGTTATGAAGGTTTGTGTCCCCCTCAAAATTCATATTATTGAAACCCTATACACCAATGTGATGGTATTAGGAGGTAGGGCCTTGAGAGTTAATTAGGATTAGATGAGATCATGAGGATGGAGCCCTCATGAACGGGATTAGTGTACTTATAAGAATCGTGAAAGAACCTGTTTTCCCTTCACCCTCTGCTCTCTTCCATGTGAGGATACAAGATGTCAGCAGTCTGCAACCTGAAAAAGGGCTTTCACCAGAACTCGACCATGCTGGCAGCCTGATCTCAGACATGAGAGATCTTCAGCCTCCAGAACGGTGAGAAGTAAATTCCTTTGTTTATAAGCCACACAGTTTATGGTACTTTGTTATAGCAGCCTGAAATGACTAAGAAAATTGTCATAGAGGCTAAAGGAAGAAAGAGTTATAAGAAGAAGGAAGCAATCAACTGTATGAAATATCAGAGAAGCCCAGGAGGAACTGTATGGCTGTTTGATCTCTAAATTTGTAATATTAATGTGAAGATGAACATCAGGAAGTTTGAGGAAAGGACTGGGCTAGAGATATGAATTTGAGAGTCATAAGGATAGAAATGGGAGTCGAAACTATGGAAGTAAATGTGATCATCCAAAGAGAGTATATAGAGGGAAAAGAGTAGTGACCTGAAGATGGAGTTCTTGAGAACACCAACATTTAATGGTAAGATAGACCAAAAAAATGGCATATGAAGACAGAGGACAGAGAAGAAGTCGTCAGAGAAATGTGAAGACCACCTAGATGATGATGTGTTATGAAACCCAAAGGTGAAGGTGTTTACAATGAAAATATTCAGCAGTTACAAATGCAGTTGTTAAATAAGTGGTTAATAAGACAAGGATTAGAAAATATTAATTTGGATTTGGCAATTAGAAGGTTATTATAGTATACCTTAACCAGTTCAAGTTTAGTGGAACACTGAGATAAAGATATTATATTGCTGTGAATTGAGAATTTTAGAAGTAAAGAAGACATACAACAAACACATGAAAAGATGCTAAACATCACTAATTACTAGAGAAACGCAAATCAAATCTACAATGAGGTATCACCTCACACTAGTCAGAATAGCCATCATTAAAAAACCTACAAACAATACATGCTGGAGAGGGTGTGGAGAAGAGGGAATCCTCCTACACTGTTGGTGGGAATGTAAATTGGTACAGCCACTATGGAGAACAGTATGGAGGTTCCTTAAAAAGCTAAAAATAGAGCTACCATACGACCCAGCAATCCCACTCCTAGACATATATCTGGTGAGAACCATAATTCAAAATGATGCATGTGCCCCAATGTTCATTGCAGCACTATTTATAATAGCCAAGACATGGAACCAACCTAACTGTCCATTGATGGATGAATGGATAAAGAAGATGTGGTACATATATACAATGGAATATTACTCAGCCATAAAAAGGAACAAAATAGTGTCATTTGCAAAGATGCGGGTGGACCTAGAGATTGTCATACAGAGTAAAGTAAGTCAGAAAGAGAAAAACAAATATAATATCACTTATATGTGGACTCTAGAAAAATGGTAGAGATGAACTTATTTGCAAAGCAGAAATAGAGTCACAAATATAGAGAACAAACTTATGGTTACCAAGGGGGAAAGGGGGTGGGATGAATTGAGAGATTGGGACTGACATATATATACTACTATGTATAAAATATATAACTAATGAGAACCTACTGTATAGCACAGGGAACTCTACTCAATTCTCTGTGGTGACCTAAATGGGAAAGAAATCTAAAAAAGAGTGGATATATGTATGTATAACTGATTCACTTTGCTCTACAGCAAGAAACTAACACAACATTGTAATGCAACTATACTCCAATAAAAATTAATTTAAAAAAAACGAAAAAGAAATTGCCAGTTAAATAAAAAAGGACAAATTCAATTATATTTATAGCCAATTTTTAAAGTATATCTTTTAGATATCACTGACAGCTTATAGGAAAAATAAATACAGTTTATTCATTAAAACAAAAGATGTCTAAAGCCTATAAGCTATTACAAAAGTGCTTACCAGGATGTGGGAACCAGGGTGGTGGAAAGACCTAAGGGCAGTGTAACAGTCAAGGTCTTGACAGGAAACAGATGACACACTCAAACTGGGTTATTTAAGAGAGTATAAATACTTATTGTGTTGAGAAACCACAATGCATAGTATAGTACTATAAGTTAGTAACATAGACGTTTGTTATTATCATCCCTAGGTTTGATTTAGTCAAGGGGAAGGAGCAGTCACTGGAACCTGGATTCAGAGGAGCTATATGGAGAGGATTGCTTGACAGAGACGTGTATTTTGGTTGAGAAGAGTATCCAGCCAGTTGTGGCCCTTCAGGGAAGGAGCCAGGGAAATAAATATTTCAACTTTAGTTTCTGCTGTCCCTTTGACTTCCTGTCAGTGGTTCACATTGGCTGACACAACAAGAATTCAGAAGATAAGTGGATCCATATAGGTCTGCCTCTGGATGCACAGAGCAGGGTGGAAAGAGGTCAAAAATGGATTTGGAGGGACAAACAAACAGAAGATACCTAGCAGTCTTTACCTCAAATATTTGCCTAATTTTACCCTGCCTTTCCTATCATCACAAAGGCCAAGTACAACTACCAGGATGAGGCACAATAGACAGAAAAATGGTAGACAGCCTCTTCTAACCAGGCTGGGTAAGGCAGGCCTGGATTATTGCAGGCTTCAATGGAATAATTGTTGAATAAGGTTGGCCCTTGAGACCAGTGAGTTAGAGCATGTGGTTGGCAAGCTTTAGCTCATAAAGGGAAGAACCTATGAAATCCAAATCAAGAATAGGTCAAGTAGATGAGGCAGAAACTCAAGGAAAGGATTTGGGATTTATGACCAGAGTAGATGGGCTGCACAGGGAAAGATTATAAGTAGGAAGCAAAATAGGTAGAAAGAGGATGGCATATAAGCCATCGATGAGATCTTTTCAGGCTTTACCTGTTGGCACTAAGTAGGCTGTTTATAGACCTAACTGGAGAAATGGTCTATATATTCTGCTTTTGTAGTCTCGACTCCATCCTTTGTCCAGTAAGTACCCTAGACCTTAATCCCACTCTGCTTCTACCTGGATCCTTATGCCTAAATTCAATTCATGTGATTCCCTCTGCCCGTGATCCCCTGCTGGAGATGCTCCTGCCTAACTCTAGTCTCTCCCCATTAAATCATATCTGTGACATGGATGCCACCATTAGTCCAAATAACTATAATCAGAGAGTCTCACACTAATAACATCTCTATGTACTCAGAATCTCATTATAATATCATTTTTTCTAACTCATTACTCTACAAATTGGCTTTAGGCTATATATTTAGATTCAGCTTCTGTTCAGACTCTGCTGCCTGGTCCAGATCTTCGGAATTTTTTTGAATACTCAGTGTCCACTTTTGTGGTATAAATTTGGACTGTCTATGTAAGAAAACAGCATATGGTAAAGGTTAAGATTATGGGCTCTGGGGTCATAGTGCTTGTGTTTGAAACTTGTGTAACCCTTACTAGTCTTGTTACGTTTTGAAATTTTATCCTTTCTGAGCCTCAACTTCTTTATCTACAAAATTGGAATAGTAACAGTATTTGTTTCATAGGGTTGTTATGATGATTAAATGAGATGAAACATGTGAAGTCAGTACTGTGCCCAGCATATAATAAAAATTCAATACAGACGGTCCCTAACTTACAACGGTTTGACTTATGTTTTTTCGACTTTACGATGGTGTGAAAGCAGTATACATTTAGTAGAAACTGTACAATGAATCTTGAATTTTTATCTTTTCCATTGCTAGTGATATGCAGTACGATATTCTCCCGTGACACTGGGAAAGCAGCAGTGAGCCACAGCTCCCAGTCAGACATGTGATCACAAGAGTAAACAAATGATACACTTGCAAACGTTTTGTACCCATACAAACATTCTACTTTTCACAATCAGTACAGTATTCAATAAATTGCATGACGTATTCAAAACTATTATAAAATAGGCTTTGTGTTAAAGGATGCCCAACTGTAGACTAATATAAGTGTTCTGAGCACGTTTAAGGTAGAGTAGGCTGTGGGTCTTGGTCAGGGAGTAACACATTTTCCCAGAGAGGCTGCTGATTTGTCGTCATTTCACAATAATCCTACTGGAATTGTTTTTCTATTTCATGAAGCTCACCGACTACATTCTATGGAAAGATCTTCCAGTATGACACACTTTTTGATCGAAGATTTGGCATCAAGTTATTAGTTATTTTCAAAAGTATTTCACTTTCACTAAGACTAATAAATTCTGTCTTCCAGGCTTAGAGGTAAGTGAGGTGGGAGACGAAAAGAAAGAGAAGATAGAGGAGGGAGGTAGAGATAACTGGAATGTATGTGAGTGTTTGAGGGGGAGAGGTTGGATGTAGCAGGAGAGTATTTAAATCTCCTTATAAAACTCTCAAAATCATTCTCAACAGAGTCTAAAAAAATCACAAAATACTTTAAGTGGATTTCTTGTGAAAACTGGTGAAGGGGCTGAATTCAACATTAGGGTGCTTGTGGGGGCAGAGAAGAGAAAACACATATTACATAAGAAAACTGATAGAAAGTCAAGAGAAAGTAAGCGATCAGGACCAATTGCAGGGAGGAGTGGAATTGGGATACAGGGAAACCTTAACAAGCTTTTTCTATTTCTTTTTTTTTTGAAGGGGGATTGTTTATTTTTTTAATAAACTTTCATTGGAGTATAATTGCTTCATAATCCTGTGTCAGTTTCTGTTGTACAACAAAGTGAATAAGCCATAAGCATTCATATATCCCCATATTCCCACCCTCTTGAGCCTCCCTCCAACTTCCTTATCGCACCCCTCTAGGTCCTCGCAAAGCACCGAGCTGATCTCCTTGTGCTATGTGGCTGCTTCCCACTAGCTAACTATTTTACATTTGGCAGTGTATATATATCGATGCTAATCTCTCACTTCGTCCCAGCATCCCTCTCCACGCCCCATGTCCTCAAGTCCATTCTTTATGTCTACGTCTTTAATCCTGCCACTAGGTTCATCAGTACCTTTTTTTTTTTACATTCCATATATATGCGTGAGTATACGGTATTTGTTTTTCCCTTTCTGACTTACTTCACTCTATATGACAGACTCTAGGTCCATCCACCTCACTACAGATAATTCAATTTCATTTCTTTTTAAGGCTGAGTAATATTCCATTGTATATGTGTGCCACATCTTATTTATCCATTCATCTGCTGATGGACACTTAGGTTGCTTGTATGTCCTGGCTATTGTAAATGGTGCTGCAATGAAAAGTGTGGTACATGACATATTTTTTTAACATCTTTATTGGAATATAATTGCTTTACAAAGGTGTGTCAGTTTCTGCTTTATAACAAAGTGAATCAGCTATACATATATATATATCCCCATATCTCGTCCCTCTTGCATCTCCCTCCCATCCTCCTTAACTCACCCCTCTAGGTGGACACAAAGCACCGAGCTGATTTCCCTGTGCTATGCGGCTGCTTCCCACTAGCTATCTATTTTACATTTGGCAGTGTATATATATCCATGCCACTCTCTCACTTCGTCCCACCTTACCCTTCCCCCTGCCTGTGTCCTCAAGTCCATTCTCTACATCTGCGTGTTTGTTCCGGTCTTGCCCTTAGGTTCTTCAGAACCATTTCTCTTTTTCAGATTCCATATATATGTGTCAGTATATGGTATTTGTTTTTCTCTTTCGAACTTACTTCACTATGGTAGACAGACTCTAGGCCTATCAACCTCACTAAAAATAACTAAATTTCATTTCCTTTTATGGCTGAGTAATATTCCATTGTATATATGTGCAAAATCTTCTTTATCCATTCATCTGTCGATGGACACTTAGGTTGCTTCCATGTCCTGGCTATTGTAAATAGAGCGGCAATGAACATTTTGGTACATGACTCTTTTTGAACTATGGTTTTCTCAGGGTATATGCCCAGTAGTGGGATTGCTGGGTCGTATGGTAGTTCTATTTGTAGTTTTTTAAGGAACCTCCATACTGTTCTCCATAGTGGCTGTATCAATTTACATTCCCACCAACAGTGCAAGAGGGTTCTCTTTCCTCCACACCCTCTCCAGCATTTATTGTTTCTAGATTTTTTGATGATGGCCATTCTGACCATCTCATTGTAGTTTTGATTTGCATTTCTCTAATGATTAATGATGTTGAGCATTCTTTCATGTGTCTGTAGGCCATCTGTATATCTTCTTTGGAGAAATGTCTATTTAGGTCTTCTGCCCATTTTTGGATTGGTTGTTTGCTTTTTTGATATTCGGCTGCATGAGCTGTTTGTATATTTTGGAGATTAATCCTTTGTCAGTTGCTTTATTTGCAAATATTTTCTCCCATTCTGAGGGTTGTCTTTTCGTCTTGTTTATCGTTTCCTTTGCTGTGCAAAAGCTTTTAAGTTTCATTAGGTCCCATTTATTGATTTTTGTTATTTCCATTTTTTTGGAGGTGGGTCACAAAGGATCTTGCTGTGATTTATATCATAGGGTGTTCTGGCTATGTTTTCCTCTAAGAGTTTTATACTGTCTGGCCTTACATTTAGGTCTTTAATCCATTTTGAGTTTCTTTTTATGTATGGTGTTAAGGAGTGTCCTAATTTCATTCTTTTACATGTCCAGTTTTCCCAGCACCACTTATTGAAGAGGCTGGCTTTTCTCCATTGTATATTCTTGCCTCCATTATCAAAAATAAGGTGACCATATGTGTGTGGGTTTATCTCTGGGCTTTCTATCCTGTTCCATTGACCTATATTTCTGTTTTTCTGCCAGTACCATACTGTCTTGATTACTGTAGCTTTGAAGTATAGTCTGAAGTCCTGGAGCCTGATTCCTCCAGTTCCGTTTCTCCTTCTCAGCATTGCTTTAGCTATTTGGGATCTTTTGTGTTTCCATACAAATTGTGAAATTTTTTGTTCTAGTTCAGTGAAAAATGTAATTGGTAGTTTGATAGGGATTGCACTGAATCTGTAGATTGCTTTGGGTAGTCTAGTCATTTTCACAATGTTGATTCTTCCAATCCAAGAACATGATATATCTCCCCATCTGTTTGTAACCTCTTTAATTTCTTTCATCAGTGTCTTATAGTTTTCTGCATACAGGTCTTTTGTCTCCTTATGTAGGTTTATTCCTAGGTATTTTATTTTTTTGTTGCAATGGTAAATGGGAGTGTTTCTTTAATTTCACTTTCAGATTTTTCATCATTAGTGTATAGGAATGCAAGAGAATTCTCTGCATTATTTTTGTATCCTGCTACATTACCAAATTCATTGGTTAGCTCTAGTAGTTTTCTGGTAGAATTTTTAGGATTTTCTCTGTATAGTTTCATCTGCAAACAGTGACAGATTTACTTCTCCTTTTCCAATTTGGATTCCTTTTATTTCTCTTTCTTCTCTGATTGCTGTGGCCAGAACTTCCAACACTGTGTTGAATAATAGTGGTGACAGTGGACAACCTTGTCTTGTTCCCGATCTTAGAGGAAATGGTTTCAATTTTTCACCATTGAGAACGATGTTGGCTGTGGGTTTGTCATATATGGCCCTTATCATTTTGAGGCAAGTTCCCTCTATGCCTACTTTCTGGAGGGTTTTTATCATAAATGGGGGTTGAATTATGTCAAAAGCTTTTTCTGCATCTATTGAGATATTCATATGGTTGTTCTCCTTCAGTTTTCTAATATGGTTTATCACATTGATTGATTTGCATATATTAAAGAATCCTTGCATTCCTGGGATAAACCCCACTTGATCATGGTGTATGAACCTTTTAATGTGCTGTTGGATTCTTCTGCTAGTATTTTGTTGAGGATTTTTCATCTATGTTCATCAGTGATATTGACCTGTAGTTTTCTTTCTTTGTGGCATCTTTGGTTTTGGTATCAGAGTGATGGTGGCCTCGTAGAATGAGTTTGGGTGTGTTCATCTCTCTGCTATATTTTGGAAGAGTTTGAGAAGGATAGGTGTTAGCTCTTCTATAAATGTTTGATAGAATTTGCCTGTGAGTCCATTTGGTCCTGGACTTTTTTTTGCTGGAAGATTTTAAATCACAGTCTCAATTTCAGTGCTTGTGATTCGTCTCTTAATATTTTCTATTTATTCCTGGTTCAGTCCTGGAAGGTTGTGCTTTTCTAAGAATTTGTCCATTTCTTCCAGGTTGTCCATTTCATTGCCATATAGTTGCTTGTAGTAATTTCTCATGATCCTTTGTATTTCTGCAGTGTCAGTCCTTACTTCTTTTTTTCATTTCTAATTCTATTGATTTGAATCTTCTCCCTTTTTTTCTTGATGAGTCTGGCTAATGGTTTATCAATTTTGTTTATCTTTTCAAAGAACTGGATTGTAGTTTTATTGATCTTTGCTATTGTTTTCTTCATTTCTTTTTCATTTATTTCTGATCTGATTTTTGTGATTTCTTTCTTTCTGCTGACTTTGGGGCTTTTTTGTTCTTCTTTCTCTAATTGCTTTAGGTGTAAGTTTAGGTTTTTTATTTGAGGTGTTTTCTGTTTCTTAAGGTAGGATTGTATTGCTATAAACTTCCCTCTTAGAAATGCTTTTGCTGCATCCCATAGGTTTTGGGTCATCGTGTTTTCATTGTCACTTGTTTCTAGGCATTGTTTGATTTCCTCCTTCATTTCTTCAATGATCCCTTGGTTATTTAGTTGTGTATTGTTTAGCTTCCATGTGTTTGTACTTTTTACAGATTTTTTTTCTTCTAATTGATATCTAGTCTTATAATGTTGTAGTTAGAAAAGATACTTGATAAGATTTCAATTTTCTTAAATTTACCAAGGCTTGATTTGTGACTCAAGATATGATCTATCCTGGAGAATGTTCCTTGAGCACTTGAGAAGAAACTGTATTCTGTTGTTTTTGGATAGAATATTCCATAAATATCAATTAAGTCCCTCTTGTTTAATGTGTCATGTAAAGCTTGTGTTTCCTTACTTATTTTCATTTCATATAATCCATCCAGTGGTGAAAGTGGGGTGTTAAAGTCCCCAGTATTATTGTGTTACTGTTGATTTCCCCTTTTATGGCTGTTAGCATTTGCCTTATGTATTGAGGTGCTCCTATGTTGGGTGCATAAATATTTACAATTGTTACATCTTCTTCTAGGATTGATCCCTTGATCATTATGTAGTGTCCTTCTTTGTATATTATGATAGTGTTTATTTAAAGTCTATTTTGTCTGATATGAGAATTGCTACTCAAGCTTTCTTTTGATTTCCATTTCCATGGAATATATTTTTCCATTCCCTCGCTTTCAGTCTGTATATGTCCCTAGGTCTGAAGTGGGTCTCTTGTAGATAGCATATGTATGGGTCTTGTTTTTGGATCCATTTAGCCAGTCTATGTCTTTTGGTTAGAGCATTTAATCCATTTACATTTAAGATAGTTATCGATATGTATGTTCCTATTCCCATTTTCGTAATTGTTTTGGGTTTGTTATTGTAGGTCTTTTCCTTGTCTTGTGTTTCCTGCCTAGAGAAGTTCCTTTAGCATTTGTTGTGAAGCTCGTTTGGTGGTGCTGAATTCTCTTAGCTTTTGCTTGTCTGTGAAAGTTTTAATTTCTCCGTCAATTCTGAATATGATCCTTGCTGAGTAGAGTAACCTTCGTTGTACTTTTTTCCCTTTCATCAATTTAAATATGTCCTGCCCCTCCCTTCTGGCTTGCAGAGTTTCTGCTGAAAGATCAGCTGTTAACCTTATGGGGATTCCCTTCTATGTTATTTGTTGTTTTTCCTTTGCTGCTTTTAATATTTTTCCTTTGTATTTAATTTTTGATATTTTCATTAACATTTGTTTTGGCATGTTTCTTCTAGGATTTTTCTTGTATGGCACTCTCTGCACTTCCTGGACTTGATTGACTATTTCCTTTCCCATATTAAGAAATTGTTCATGTATAATCTCTTCAAATATTTTCCCAGTCCGTTTCTTTTTCTGTTCTTCTCCTGGAGCCCCTATAGTTCGAATGTTGGTGCATTTAATGTGGTCCCAGAGGTCTTTGATACTGTCCTCAATTCTTTTCATTCTTTTTTCTTTATTCTGCTCTGTGGTAGTTATTTCCACTATTTTACCTTTCTGGTCACTTATCCATGCTTCTGCCTCAGTTATTCTGTTATTGATTACTTCTGGAGAATGTTTAATTTCATTTACTGTTTCGTTCATCATTGTTTGTTTGCTCTTTAGTACTTCTAGGTCTTTGTTAAATATTTCTTGTATTTTCTCCATTCTATTTCCAAGATTTTGGATCATCTGTACTATCATTAGTTTGAATTCTTTTTCAGGTAGACTGCCTATTTCCTCTTCATTTGTTTGGTCTGGTGGTTTTTACCTTGCTCCTTCTTCTGCTGTGTGATTCTCTGTCTTCTCATTTTTCTTCGCTTACTGGGTTCCTTTTCGCAGGCTGCAGGTTCGTAGTTCCTGTTGTTTTTGGTGTCTGTCCCCAGTGGCTAAGGTTGGTTCAGTGATTTGTGTAGGCTTCCTGGTAGAGGGGAATGGTGCCTGTTTCTGGTGGATGAGGCTGAATTTTGTCTTTCTGGTAGGCAGGACCATGTACAGTGGTGTGTTTTGGGGTGTCTGTGAACTTATTATGATTTTAGGCAGCCTCTCTTCAAATAGTTGGGGTTGTTTTCCTGTCCTTCTAGTTGTTTGGCGTAGGGTGTCCAACACTGTAGCTTGCTGGTGGTTGATTGGAGCTGGGTCTTAGCATTGAGATGGAGATCTCTTGGAGAGCTTTTGCCATTTGATATTACATGGAGCTGGGAAGTCTCTGGTGGACCAATGTCCTGAACTTGGCTCTCCCACCTCAGAGGCACAAGCCTGATACCCAGCCAGAGCACTAAGACTCTTTCAGCCACATGGCTCAGAAGAAAATTGAAAAAAAATGAAAAAAATAAACAAAAGCAAATAAAATAGTTATTAAAATAAAAAAATAAAAATTAAAATGTACTTTAAAAAAATTAGAAAGAAGAGAGCAACCAAACGAAAAAACAAATCCACCAATGATATCAAGCCCTAGAAACTATACTAATAAAAGCAAAACAAAGCAAAAAACGGACAGGCAGAACCGTAGGACAAATGTAAAAGCACAGCTGTACAGACAAAATCACACAAAGAAGCATACACATAGACACTCGCAAAAAGAGAAAAAGGAAAAACAATATATCTATATATTTAAAAAAAGGAAGAGAGCAACCAAATTAATAACCAAATCTACCAATGATAATAAAATCTAATTACTAAACTAAGATAAACATAAAATCAGAAACAAATTAGATGTGGAAAGCAAACCCCAAGTCTACAGTTGCTCCCAAAATCCATCGCCTCAATTTTGGGATGATTCGTTGTCTACTCAAGTTTTCCAGAGATGCAGCGTACATCAAGTTGATTGTGGAAATTTAATCGGCTGCTCCTGAGGCTGCTTGGAGAAATTTCCCTTTCTCTTCTTTGTTTCCACAGCTCCTGGGGTTCAGCTTTGGATTTGGCTCCAACTCTGCATGTAGGTCGCCTGAGGGCCTCTGTTCTTTGCTCAGACAGGACATGGTTAAAGCAGCAGCTGATCAGGGGGCTCTGGTTCACTCAGGCTGGAGGGAGGGAGTGGTACGGAATGTGGGGCAAGCCTGTGGTGGCAGAGGCTGGCGTGACGTTGCAACAGCCTCAGGTGTACCATGTGTTCTCCTGGGGAAGTTGTCCCTGGATAACGGGACCCTGGCAATGGTGGGCTGCACAGGCTCCCTGGAGGGGTTGTGTGGAAATTTACCTGTGCTTGCACACAGGCTTCTTGGTGGCTGCAGCAGCAGCCTTAGCGTTTCATGCCCATCTCTGTGTCTGCGCTGATATCCGTGGCTCGTGCCTATCTCTGGAGCTCGTTTAGGCAGTGCTCTGAATCCCCTCTCATTGCGCTGCCCGAAAAATGCTCTCTTGCCTCTTAGGCACTTCCAGACTTTTTCGTGGACTCCTTCCTGGCTAGCTGTGGCACATTAGCCCCCTTCAGGCTATGTTCATGCAGCCAACCCCAGTACTCTCCCTGGGATCTGACCTCCGAAGCCTGAGCCTCAGCTCCCAACCCCCACCCACCCCAGCGGGTGAGCAGACAAGCCTCTCAGGCTGATGAGTGCTGGTTGGCACCAATGCTCTGTGTGGGAATCTCTCTTCTTTGCCCTCTGCACCCCTATTGTTGTGCTCTCCTGTGTGGCTCCAAAGCTTCCCCCTCTGCCACCCCCCATTTCCACCAGTGAAGGGGCTTCCTAGTGTGTGGAAACTTTTCCTCCTTCGCAGCTCCCTCCCAGAGGTGCATGTCCTGTCCCTATTCTTTTGTCTCTGTTTTTTCTTTTTTCTTTTACCCTACCCAGGTACGTGGGGAGTTTCTTGCCTTTTGGGAAGTCAGAAGTCTTCTACCAGCTTTCAGTAGGTGTTTTTTAAGAGTTGTTCCACACGTAGACGTATTCATGATGTATTTGTGGGGAGGAAGGTGATCTCCACGTCCTACTCCTCTGCCATCGTGAAGGTCTCCCACATGACTCTTTTTTAATTATGGTTTTCTCAGGGTATATGCTCAGTAGTAGGATTGCTGGGTCATATGGTAGCGCTATTTTTCGTTTTTTAAAATAAATTTATTAATTTTTATTTTATTTATTTTATTTTTGGCTGCATTGGGTCTTCGTTGCTGCACACGGGCTTTTCTCTGGTTACAGTGAGCAGGGGTTACTCTTCGTTGCGCTGCACAGTCTTTACATTGTGATGGCTTCTCTTGTTGTGGAGCACAGGCTCTAGGCACGGGGGCTTCAGTACTTGTGGCTCATGGGCTCTAGAGCGCAGACTCAGTAGTTATGGTGCACAGTCTTAGTTGCTCCGTGACATGTGGGATCTTCCCGGACCAGGGCTCGAACCCATGTCCCCTGCATTGGCAGGCAGATTACTAACAACTGAGCCACCAGGGAAGCCCTATTTTTACTTTTTTAAGGAACCTTCATACTGTTCTCCATAGTGGTTGTATCAGTTTATATTCCTACCAACAGCACAGAAGGGTTCCCTTTTCACCACACCCTTTCCAGCTTTTATTGTTTCTCGATTTTTTGATAATGGCCATCTGACCGGTGTGAGGTGATACCTCATTGTAGTTTTGATTTGCATTTCTCTAATAATTAGTGATGTTGAGCTTCTTTTCATGTGCCTCATGGCCATCTGTATGTCTTCTTTGGTGAAACGTCTATTTAGGTCTTCTGCCCATTTTTTAATTGGATTGTTTGTTTTTTTGATACTGAGCTCCATGAGTTGTTTGTATATTTTGGAGATTAATCCTTTGTCTGTTGCTTCATTTGCAAGTAATTTCATCCATTCTGAGGGTTGTTTTTTCATCTTGTTTATGGTTTCCTTTGCTGTGCTAAAGATTTTAAGTTTCATTAGGTCACATTTATTTATTGTTTTTATTTTCATTACTGTAAGAAGTGGTTCTAAATATATCTTGCTGTGGTTTATGTCAAACATTGTTTTTCCTATGTTTTCCTCTACCAGTTTTGTTGTGTCTGGTGTTATATTTAGGTCTTTAATCCATTTGGAGTTTATTTTTGTGTATGGTGTTAGCGAGTGTTCTAATTTCATTCTTTTACATGTAGATGTCGTTTACCCAGCACGACTTATTGAGGAGACTGTCTTTTCTATATTGTATGTTTTGCCTCCTTGGTCGTAAATTAAGTGACCATATGTGCATGGGTCTATCTCTGGGCTTTCTATCCTGTACCATTGATTTATACTTCCAATTTTGTGCCAGTACCATACTGTCTTGATTACTGTCTCTTTGTAGTATAGTTTGAAGTTGGGGGCCTGATTCCTCCAGCTCCCTTTTTCTTTCTCAAGATTGCTTTGTCTATTCAGGGTCTTTTGTGTTTACATACAAATTGTAAAATTTTTTGTTCTAATTCTGTTGAGAATGCCATTGGTAGTTTGATAGGGACTGCATTGAATCTGTAGATTGCTTTCGGTAGTATAGTCATTTTCAAACTATTTATTCTTCCAATTCAAGAACATGGTATATTTCTCCATCTGTTTGTGTCATCTTTGATTTCTTTCATCAGTGTTTTATAGTTTTCAGAGTACAAGTCTTTTGCCTCCTTACATAGGTTTATTCCTAGGTATTTTATTCTTTTTGTTGCAATGGTAAATGGGATTGTTTCATTAATTTATCTTTCTGATTTTTCGTTGTTACTGTATAGGAATGCCAGAGATTTCTGTGCATTAATTTTGTATCCTGCAACCTTAGCAAATTCATTGATTAGATCTCGTAGTCTTCTGGTGGCGTCTTTAGGATTTTCTATATATAGTATCATGTCATCTGCAAACAGTGACAGCTTTACTTCTTTTCCAATTTGGATTCCTTTTATTTCTTCTTCTTCTCTGATTGCCGTGGCTAAGACCTCCAAAACTATGTAGAATAAGAGTGGTGATACTGTACATCCTTGTCTTCTACCTGATATTAGTGGAAATGCTTTCAGTTTTTCACCACTGAGTATGATGTTTGCTGTGTTTTTTTCATATATGGCCTTTATTATGTTGAGGTGGGTTCCTTCTATGCCCATTCTCTGGAGAATTTATATCATAAATAGGTGTTGAATTTTTTCAAAAGGTTTTTCTGCATCTATTGAGATGATCATATGGTTTTTCTTCCTTAATTTGTTAATATGGTGTATCACATTGACTAATTTGCATATACTGAAGAATCCTTGCATCCCTGGGATAAATCCCACTTGATCATGGTGTATGATCCTTTTAATATGTTTTTGGATTCTGTTTGCTAGTATTTTTTTTAAGATTTTTTTAATTTGATTGATTGATTGATTGCTATGTTGGGTCTTCATTTCTGCGCAAGGGCTTTCTCTAGTTGCGGCAAGGGGGGCCACTCTTCATCGCAGTGCATGGGCCTCTCACTGTCGTGGCATCTCTTGTTGCGGAGCACAGGCTCCAGATGCGCAGGCTCAGTAGTTGTGGCTCACGGGCCTAGTTGCTCCATGGCATGTGGGATCTTCCCAGACCAGGGCTCGAACCTGTGTCCCCTGCATTAGCAGGCAGATTCTCAACCACTGCGCCACCAGGGAAGCCCCTCTCTTGGTATATTTTGATTTCCTCTGATTTCTTCAGTGATCTCTTGGTTATTTAGTAGCATATTGTTTAGCCTCCATGTATTTGTTTTTTTTACATTTTTTTCCTGTTATTGATTTCTAATCTCACAGTGCTGTGGTCAGAACAGTTGCTTCTTATGATTTCAATTTCCTTAAATTTGCCAAGGATTGATTTGTGACCCAAGATATTATCTATCCTGAAGAATGTTCCATGTGCACTTGAGAAGAAAGTGTAATCTGCTATTTTCAGATGGAATGCCCTATAAATATCAATTAAATCTACCTGGTCTATTGTGTCATTTAAAGCTTTTGTTTCCTCATTAATTTTCTGTCTGGACACTCTGTCCATTGGTGTAAGTGAGGTGTTAAATTCCCCCATATTTTTGTGTTACTCTTGATTTCCCCTTTTATAGCTGTTAGCATTTGCTTTATGCATTGAGGTGCTCCTATGTTGGGTGCATAAACTGTTATAATTGTTATATCTTCTTCTTGGATTGATCCCTTGATCATTATGTAGTGTCCTTCTTTGTCTCTTGTAATAGTCTTTATTTTAAAGTGTATTTTGTCTGATATGAATATTGCTACTCCAGTTTTCTTTTGATTTCCGCTTGCATGGAATATCTTTTTCCATCCCTTCACTTTCAGTCTGTATGTGTCCCTAGGTCTGAAGTGGGTCTCCTGTAGACAGAATATATATGGGTCTTGTTTTTGTATCCATTCAGCCAGTCTGTGTCTTTTGGTTGGGGCATTTAATCCATTTACAGTCAAGGTTATTATCGATGTGTATGTTCCTGTTACCATTTTCTTAATTGTTTTGGGTTTGTTTTTGTGGGTCTTTTTCTTCTCTTGTGTTTCCTGCCTGGAGAAGTTTCTTTAGCATTTTTTTGTAAAGCTGGTTTGGTGGTGCTGAATTCTCTTTTGCTTGTCTCAAAAGGTTTTGAATTCTCCACTGAATCTGAATGAGACCACTGCTGGGTAGAGTAATCTTGGTTGTACGTTTTTCTCTTTCATCACTTTATTTCCCATCACTCCCTTCTGACCTGCAGAGTTTCTGCTGAAAAGTCAGATGATAACTTTATGGGAATTCCTTTGTATGTTATTTTTTGTTTTTCCCATGCTGCTTTTAATATTTTTTCTTTGAATTTAGTTTTTATTAGTTTGATTAATATGTGTCTTGGTGTGTTTCTCCTAGGGTTTATCCTGTATGGCATTCTCTGTGCTTCCTGGACTTGGGTGACTATTTCCTTTCCCATGTTAAGGAATTTTGCCACTATAATCTCTTCAAATATTTTCTCAGACCCTTTTTTTCTCTTCTTCTTCTGGGACAGCTATAATTCGAATGTTGGTGCATTTAGTGTTGTCTCAGAGGTCTCTGAGATTGTCTTCAATTCTTTTCATTCTTTTTTCCACTCCTTGGCAGTTATTTCCACCATTTTGTCTTCCAACTCACTTATTCGTTCTTTTGCCTCAGTTATTCTGCTCTTGATTTCTTCTAGTGTATTTTTCATTTCATTTATTGTGTTGTTCATCTCTGTTTCTTTGTTCTTTAGTTCTTCTAGATCTTTGTTAAACATTTCTTGTTTTTTCTCAATCTGTGCTTCCATTTTATTTCTGAGATTCTAGGTCAACTTTACTATCATTACTCTGAATTCTTTTTCAGGTAGATTGCCTCTTTCCTCTTCATATATTTGGTCTTGTAGGTTTTTACCTTTCTCCTTCATCTGTGACATATATTTTTGCCATCTCTTCTTTTTTTTTTTCTTCATGAGTGGGATTGTATTCCTGTCTTACTGTTTGTTTGCCCTGAGGCTTCCAACACTGGTTTTGTGGGCTGTTGGGTAGAGCTGGGTCTTAGTGCCGAGATGAGGACCTCTGGGAAACCTCACTCTGATAAATATTCCCTGGGGTCTGAGGTTCTCTGTTAGTCCAGTGTTTCGAACTCAGAGCTCCCAACTCAGGAGCTTCAGGCCAACCCTTAGCTTGTGAACCCAGATCCTGCAAGCCACATGGGGCAGCAAAAAAGAAAAGAAAAGGAGAACAATAACAAAGTAAAAAATAAAATTAGACTGGGAAACTTACAGATATGTTAGAAATAATATAAAAGTAAAAATATAGATGAAACAACTATTGGAAGGTAAAACAGAACCACAATATCAAAAAAAAGGAGGACAAAAAAAGAAAGCTGGAAAAGGCCTTAGCTGTGGAGGGCATAGGGCCCACAGGGCTGGAAAAGGCCCTGGTGGGTGTAGGGGGTGGGGCTTAGGCGCAAAGGAACAGAAGTTGCCCAGGCGTGCCTCCCACCTCTGGTCTCAGAAGGCAGGGGACTGGCCTGGGAGCTCATCAGGCTTCCCAGGCTTGAGTGGGTGAGGCAAACGCCCTCCCTTACTTCTCCTCCTCCTCCCGTCCTGGAGGGCCCCTCCCATCTGCCTCTCCTGTTTTCTCCCTGGCCTCCCTCCTTCGCCCCCAGGACCAAAGTGGCCTGGAGGGGGCCTCCAAGGGCATAGGACCTGGCCTGAGAGCTGGGCAGACTTTTCCAGCTGATTGGGCAGGGGAATTGCTGGTTACGCTTCCCCCTGATCTGAGCCCCCAATGGTCCCTCCAGCTGTGGGAACACCTCCCCCCTCTCAACCACCCCTCAGGAGTGCCAGTCTTGTCTGGTCTCCACTTCTCCTCCACCCTCAGTCCCCCCACATCCTACCAGTTCCCTTGGGGGTTCCTCCCACTCCTTGGGCGTCAAGGTCTCCCACCAGTGTCTGGCAGGTGCCTTAGTTGTGGGGAGGTGCAAACTCTGCATCTTCTCCCACCACCATCTTGACTCTACCCCCCTTTCTATTTCTATATTCCAGTATTCTCTCTCTGGAAGTACTTCTTTGCCCAAACTGGAGCTATGGACTCAGTCCCTTCATCATTCTTATGGCCTTTACTATTTCAGTGCTGTCTTTTGTCAGTGCTTTTAAGGGTAAACCACTCCCTGTATTATGTCTCAACCTACACCCTCCTGTTTGGTCTATATCATTGGTACCCTGACTCCTGGTTTTTGAGCTTGCCAGTGTCTTCACATTCAGTATGTTTACTTGGATTCTGACTCATAAAGTGGTAAGGTAATAGAATTTGCATGCAAAATGCAAAAGCATATAAAGCACAATTACCTTTATAACTACCTTAACCATAAAGCACAGTATATATGGTTTTGTGAATACAGCTCTGTAGAATAACACACAGGTACCTGAAGGTTTGAGAAACACTCTAGACTAAAGAAAAGAACCTCTATATCCAGATGTCTTGCCATTCAAATCATATACCTGTAAGATGGTCATCAAATTCCTAATGTTGAAATGAGATATTTGAAGAGAATTCAAAAGTGGCTCCATGTGTATGAAAATTTGTTTGTTGTTGTAAGAATTAAATGAGATAATAGAGTCATATTTAATGGCATAGGGGTTTGTGGGTGATTAGATTTTAAGGTAAATTAAAAGTGGTGATGTAACTATTTTTAATAATTAAATTTCAATTCAGCCTGTGCCCTCTTTCCTGATCCAGGTCTCTACATGCTGACTTCTGCTGTTCTGCTCTAAGCATGGGGAAAATCTCCATGTCTTCCTGTATGGAATTCCTCTCTGGGATATGATCATTTACTTAGGAACTTGGTTATTACAACCTGCACCCTCTTTCTCAGGTCCAATCCTTGGACTCCAATCTCCTGCCAGCATTCACTTGCCTGGATCTGACCCACCATGTAGTCTGATACTACTCTTGCTCCTTTCTGTTTGCTTTAAGACACTATGACCTATACCTCACCGTTAGTCCAAATGCTTTATTCTGAGCACTGGCCAACAGCATGTTCTATTCCTGGGTATGTCCTCCTGACATTTTAAAATTGCACACCTTGCTTCTCCCTAATTTTAGTTAGATATCAGGAGAGATGGCATGGAGAAATGGAACGAAAAGGGGTTTTGGAGTCAGATGTTCCTAGTTTCCAATTCTGCTTTAATCATTTACTAGCTCTGTGACCTTAAGTGAGCTGCTTCCCATCTCTGGATTTCAGTTCCTTCACTTGTGAAAAAGGAATACCTACTTTGAGAGTTGTAGAGGTGCTGGTTCATAGTGTGTACCCCCAAAGTCTTCAAAATCATTATAATTTACTTGTGTATAATGCTTTTCTGCTCTGTTGGTATCTCCAATCTCCAGCTTGACTTTTTAACCTACTCATTTATTCACCATTTATTAAGTATCTATTATGGACATGGCACAGTACTGGCTGCCAAGAATACAAAAGATGGATAAGAAAATGTTCCCTGTCCTTCAGAAGCTCACAGTTAGGAATTCTATTAAAGATACAAAGATGGTATAAAGGAGGAAGTATCAATCAAACTAGTTTCCTCATCTGATTAGTGGGGAGAATAATGACTTATCTCAGAGGATTGTGTGAGGTTCAAATAAGTATTGTATGGACTGCTCTAAACAGTACAGCCCTGTAGATTTGATTTCAATATGATTGTAACAGACATTTACTAAGAATCACAACAGTCACATTTCTATAGTGAGGAGGTATCATACAACGCCTGTGCAGTAGGAAGAGAGTTTTTCTTCACAGACCACAAGGCTGTCATTTGGCATGTTTGGTAGAGTGCATATAAACTAGGGCAGCAAGATTGCCTAGATAAAAGTACTCCACAAGAGTGAGCACAAAAATTTGTCCCTTGGTGACTGAGTCTGTTATAAATCAGAAGATGAAGAAAAAGTCAGTCAAACTATCATCATATATACACTACCATGTGTAAAATAGATAGCTAATGGGAACTTGCTGTATAGCACAAGGAGCTCATCTTGGTGCTCTGTGATGACCTAGATGGGTGGGATGGGGGGTGGGAGGGATGTCCAAGAGGGAGGGGATATATGTATACATATAGCTGATTCACTTTGCTGTACAGCAGAAACTAATACAACATTGTAAAGCAATTATACTCCAATAAAAAATAATATCATCAGGGAGGCCTTTCCTGACTACCCCATACAAAATTACATACACATACAGTTCATTCTCTCTTTTACTCCCCTTTACATTTATTTCATTGCCTTTTTCAACCCATGCCATATTTACTAGCTCAGTTATTTATTATCTGTTTCCCTACACGACAGTATTATATCTACGAGAGAAGGAGCTCTGTAGGTTTGTTTATAGTGAATCTCAAGTATGAACGCAACAAATGTTTGTGGAAGGAGTGAATCAGGTGTAGCATTGGTAAGAACTGCCAAAAGGCATTGAAGGGGAATTTATTAAGGGTAATTTGAGAAGTGAGTAAAACTGTTCTCTATGCACTTGGTCTTTCAAGTGAGTGGTCCTTGGTCTGGGACATGGCCATTTGTAATCATGCCTTTAATATATCACCTTCTCAATGATGTGTGACTTCACTTAACTAAATTATCTCTTAAACATTATCATCCCTTTCTAAGCCATTTGGATCTCAGAAGATGCTTTGTTAAATGTTTTGCTTGAAATCCAGATATACCATATCTAGACAAAACCTTGGGACCAAGGTCTTGCTTCTGCTGACCCCTACACCCTAAATCATACCAAACATACCCAAATGTAACCACATTTTCTAATTACATATTAAATTTTTGCTATAATACTTAAAATATTTTTGTAATTTTGCTTTTTAAATTATTTGGTGGGGAATATCTGATTAAATATATACTTGGTTATGTCATCACGCAATATTTGAAAAACTTTTACACTAAAAGATTGTTGTTTTTCTGAAATTCAAATTTAAATGGGTATCTCGTATTCTACCAAGCAACCTCAGGTGTAGTCAACAAATGTAGGTTATACTTTCTCCCTTAGAGTCCTTTAGAAATCTCTACCACATTTACAATTTCAGGAGACTCTTTTAAGTTATAGGAGGTTTGATTACTTTTATAAATGTGTTGTTTTTCAAGAGAGGTAGTCCCAAATGGCAATGTAGAAAGATTCTGAACTTACCTCCTCCAACAGAAATACTGAATCTACAGCTATATGTAGAATAACAGACTTTTGACAGCTGAAAACTAGTTGATCAGCCCTTTCACATTTTGCAAACAAGAAAAGAGCCACATCAAAGCGGATAAGAGAGGCTAAGACAAGATATTGCCATAAAACTTACCTCTGGCATGGTTACCCACAATCAGGAGGGAACTCAAAAATCTGGAGCATCACTCTCAGTGAGGAGGGAAGGGTTTGTACCCCACATCAGGCACCCCAACTTTTAAGACCTGTACCTGGAAGACAAGCCCCAGAAACAACTGGCTATGAAAACGAATGGGACCCATGTCCGTGAGATGCACAGGGCTGTAGTGAGCTGAGAAAACGTCTCTTAAAGAGTTCATTCACAGACTCACTTGCTTCAGGGCTAAGTGCAGAAGTAGTTGTTTAAAAAGTACCCAGACTTTGTGTGAAAGAGATTCATTAGCTAATCTTAAAGCATCAGCCTGAGGGGCTGGGAACTGTTGGGATACTCTCTGCAGATGGAGGCACTGGTGGGTGCCATTTTCACACTCTCCATGTGCCTTGCTGAAGTTGGTGGGCACCATCTTTTTTTGAAATTTTAGAACATTTTTTTCCCTCTGTGTGGTGACATCTTCACATTCCCTCTGCCATGCTCTACAGACCACCAGTATAAACTCGAAGGGAGTTTTATACACATCTGCTGTCCTGGTTTATACATCGTGTCCCAGTTTTTGCAGCTGCAGCCCAGGGGTAGCTCCATGATTACCTATTTCTAGAAGTCAAAGGGTCTTGTGTCCTTGGATTCCATGGGAAACTAACAATTGGAGAGACAGTTCTTGGCAGTTTGCCACCTCCAAGGCACAGCACAGATGGCAGACTAAAACACACCCCCAGTCTTTCTGTGAAAGAGGCCTGTTTATTGTCCTGGAGCTTTGGTCTAAGAGGCAGTCTTCAGTTTTGGCATGCATCTAGACAGCTACCGAGGTGCTCTCAGGGAATGTAGGCCAGAGGATGCCATCTCTGTGCTCTCCCTCGGACTCACTACATCTCACCAGTATCTCCCAGAGAAAAAGCTTGTACACTCATCTGGAGCCCTGGTTTTTGTGACTGTCACCCAGGAGACACCTTCAGATCTCCTGTTCCGATGGCCAGCAGGACATACACTTGCAATTCCATTGGACTGCATATATTTGCATACTTTAAAAGCTGCTGCCTGAGGGTCTGGCTTCCAATCACCTTGATTCTAAATGCTGACTAACTCCCCTCTTTTGGGACACTGACTGGTCTTAGCACACCCTCAACAACTGGAAGCTAATAAAAATAAAATAGGCTCTTGGATAATAACAAAGGTTCAAGAGACAACCAAGAGCTATTGCAAGGTTGAACAGTAAGGTTTATCCTCTACATAAGGCCACTCCTTCAAGAGCAGGAGAGGTGGCTGTTTCATCCAATACATAGAAACAAACACAGAGTTAAGCAAAATGAGGAAACAGAGGAATATACCCCAAATTTTTAAAAAGCCAATATTTTATTTTATTTTATTATTTTTTTAAGATTCCATATATGTGTGTTAGCATATGTTATTTGTTTTTCTCTTTCTGACTTACTTCACTCTGTATAACAGACTCTAGGTCCATCCACCTCACCACAAATAACACAATTTCGTTTCTTTTTATGCCGGAGTTATATTCCATTGTATATATGTGCCACATCTTCTTTACCCATTCACCTGTTGATGGACACTTAGGTTGCTTCCATGTCCTGGCTATTTAAAAAAAAAAAACATGGTTCTGAAGAACCTAGGGGTAGGACAGGAATAAGGATGCAGACGTAGAGAATGGACTTTAGGACATGGGAAGGGGGAAGGGTAAGCTGGGATGAAGTGAGAGGGTGGCATGGACATTTATACACTACAAAATGTAAAATAGATAGCTAGTGGGAAGAAGCTGCATAGCACAGGGAGATCAGCTTGGTGCTTTCTGACCACCTGGATGGGTGGGATAGGGAGGATGGGAGGGAGACACAAGATGGAGGAGATATGGGGATATATGTATATGTATAGCTGATTCACTTTGTTATAAAGCAGAAACTAACACACCATTGTAAAGCAATTATACTCTAATAAAGATGTTATAAAAAAGCCAATATTTTATATGTTATAATAACTATAAATGGAGTATAACCTTTAAAAATTGTGACTCACTATGTTGTACATCTGTAACTTACATAATATTGTACATCAACTATACTTCAATAAAAAATATAAAACTTCAGAAAAAAATTAAAGGAGATAAGCAGTTTACCTTATAAAGAGTTCAAAGTAATGGGCATGGGGGGAGGAGTCAAGATGGTGGAGTAGGAGGACGTGGAGTATGTGTCTCCTCACAGCTAGGGCACCTACCAGGCGCTGGTGGGGGACCTTGGACACCTAAGGGGACGGAAGGAACCCCAGAGCAACCAGGGAATATTAATCTGAGTGAGGTCTCCCAGAGGTCCTCATCTTGGCACCAAGACCCGGCTCAAACCAACTGACTGCAAACTCCAGTGCTGGAAGCCTCAGGCCAAACAACCAGTAAGACAGGAACACAGTCTTACCCGTGAAAAACAATAACAACCAAAAATATGTTACAGACGAAGGAGTAAGGTAAAAAACTACAAGAGCAAATAAATGAAGAAGAAATAGGCAACCTACCTGAAAAAGAATTCAGAGTAATGATAGTAAAGATGATCCAAAATCTCAAAAATAGAATGGAGGCACGGATCAAGAAAATACAAGAAATGTTTAACAAAGACCTAGAAGAACTAAAGAACAAATAAACAGAGATGAACAACAAAATAACTGAAATGAAAAATACACCAGAAGTAATCAATAGCAGAATAACTGAGGCAGAAGAATGAATAAGTGAGCAGGAAGATAGAATGGTGGAAATAACTTCCAAGGAGCAGAATAAAGAAAAAAGAATGAAAAGAATTGAAGACAGTTTCAGAGACCTCTGGGACAACACTAAATGTACCAACATTTGATTATAGGGGTCCCAGAAGAAGAAGAGAAAAAGAAAGGGTCTGAGAAAATATTTGAAGAGATTATAGTTGAAAAATTCCCTAAAATGAGAAAAGAAATAGCCACCCAAGTCCAGGAAGCACAGAGAGTCCCATACAGGCTAAACCCTAGGAGAAACACACCAAGACACATGTTAATCAAACTAACAAAAATTAAATTCAAAGAAAAAATATTAAAAGCAGCAAGGGAAAAGCAACAAATAACAGACAAGGGAATCCCCATAAGGTTATCATCTGATTTTTCAGCAGAAACTCTGCAGGCCAGAAGGGAGTCACAGGATATATTTAAAGTGATGAAAGGGCAAAACCTACAACCAAGATTATTCTACCCAGCAAGGATCTCATTCAGATTCGAGAGAGAAATCAAAAGCTTTACAGACAAGCAAAAGCTAAGAGAATCCAGCACCACCAAACCAGCTTTACAACAAATGCTAAAGGAACTTCTCTAGGTAGGAAACACAAGAGAAGAAAAGACCAAGAAAAACAAACACAAAACAATTAAGAAAGTGGTAATAGGAACATACATATCAATAATTACCTTAAAGGTAAAGGGATTGAAGGCTCTAATCAAAAGACACAGAGTGGCTGAATGGATGCAAAAACAAGACCTGTATATATGCTGTCTACAAGAGACCCACTTCAGATCTAGGAACACATACAGACTGAAAGTGAGGGAATAGAAAAGGTATTCCATGCAAATGGAAATAAAAAGAAAGCTGGAGTAGCAATCCTCATATCAGACAAAATAGGCTTTAAAATAAAGACTGTTACAAGAGACAAAGAAGTACACTTCCTACCGGTCAAAGGATCAATCCAAGAAGAAGATATAACAATTGTAAATATATATAAGAGGACCACAGTATATAAGGCAAATACTAACAGCCATAAAAGGAGAAATCCACAGTAACACAATAATAGTGGGTGACTTTAACACCCCACTTTCATCAATGGACAGATTATCCAGACTGAAAATCAATAGGGAAACACAGGCCTTAATCACATACTAGAACAGGTGGACTTAATTGATATTTATAGAGCATTCCATCCAAAATCAGAAGAATACACATTCTTCTCAAGTGTACAGGGAACATTCTCCAGGATGCATCACAAGCTGGGCCACAAAGTGAGCCTCGGTAAATTTAAGAAAATTGAAATCATACCAAGCATCTTTTCCGACCAGAATGCTATGAGATTAGAAAACAACTACAAGAAAAAAACTGTAAAAAACACAAACGTATGTAGGCTAAACAACATGCTATTAATCAACCAATGGATCACTGAAGAAATTAGGGAGTAAATCAAAAAATACCCAGAGACAAATGAAAACGAAAACACAATGATCCAAAACCTATGGGATACAGCAAAAGCAGGTTTAAGAAGGAAGTTTATAGCAATACAATCCTACCTCAAGAAACAAGAAAAATCTCAAATAAACAACCTAACCCTAAACTTAATATAAGTAGAGAAAGAAGAACAAACAAAACCCAAAATTAGTAGAAGGAAAGAAATCATAAAAATCAGAGCAGAAATAAATGAAATAGAGAGCTTAGCTCAAGATGACATAGTAGGAGGACATGCATATAAGAATATCAGAATCACAACTAACTGCTGAACAACCATCAACCAAAAAAATGCTGGAACCTACCAAAAAAGATAGCCTACATCCAAAGACAAAGAAGAAGCCACAGTGAGGTGCTTGGAGGGGTGAACTCTTGATAAAATCAAACCCCATACTCGCCAGGTGGGTGACCCCAAAACTGAAAAACAATTATACCACAGAAGTTCTCCCACTGGAGTGAAAGTTCTGAGCCCCAACTTAGGCTTCCCAGCCTGGGGGTCTGGCAAGAGAAGGAGTAGTCCCCAGAGAATCTGGCTTTGAAGGACAGGTGGATTTGATTGCAGGACTTCCACAGGACTGGGGAAAACAGAAACTCCACACTGAGAGGGTGCCCACAAAGTCCTGTGTGCACCAGGACCCAGGGGGAAAAAAGTAGTGACTTTATAAGAGACTTGGCCAGACCTACCTGCTAGTATTGGAGGGTCGCCTGCAGAGATGGAGGGCAGCTGTGGCTCAATGCAAGGACAAAGACACAGGCAGCAGCAGTTCTGGGAAGTACTCATTGGTGAAGGCCCTCCTGGAAGTGGCCATCAGCCACACCAAACAGCCTGTAGGACCCAGTGCTGGGTCACCTCAGGCCAAACAACCAACAGGGAGGGAACACAGCCCCACCTATCAGCACACAAGTGGATTAAAGTTTTACTGAGCATGGCTCTGCCCAAGAGAGGGACTAGACCCAGCTCTACCCACTACCAGTCCCTCCCATCAGGAAGCTTTACAAAGCTCTTAGATAGCTTCATGCACCAGAGGGCAGCCAGCAGGAGCAAGAGGAAGTACAATCCTGCAGCCTGAGGAACAAAAAAATGCAATCAAAGAAGGTTAGACAAAATGAAATGGCAGAGGTTTATGTCCTAGTTGAAGGAGCAAGATAAAAACCCCAGAAAAACAACTAAGAGAAGAGGAGATAGGCAACCTTCCAGAAAAAGAATTCAGAATAATGATAATGAAGATGATCCAGGATCTTGGAAAAAGAATGGAGGCAAGAATCAAGAAGATGCAAGAAATGTTTAACGAAGACCAAGAAGAACTAAAGAACAAACAAATCAAGATGAACAATACAATAACTGAAATGAAAAATACACTAGAAGGAATCAATAGCAGAATAACTGAGGCAGAAGAACGGATAAGTGACCTGGAAGACAGAATGGTAGAAATCACTGCTGTGAAACATAATAAAGAAAAAAGAATGAAAAGAAATGAAGACAGTCTAAGAGACTTCTGGGACAATATTAAACATACAAACTTTCGCATTATAAGGGTCCCAGAAGGAGAAGAGAGAGGGAAAGGACCTGAGAAAATATTTGAGGAGATAATAGCTGAAAAATCCCCTAACATGGGAAAGGAAACAGTAATCCAAGTCCAGAAAGTACAGTGAGTCCCAGGCAGGATAAACACAAGGAGAAAAATGCCAAGACACACAGTAATCAAATTGAGAAAAATTAAAGACAAAGAAAAAATATTAAAAGCTACAATGGAAAAATGACAAATAGCATACAAGGGAACTCCCATAAGGTTATCGGCTGATTTCTCAGCCAAAACTCTGCAGGCCAGAAGCGAGTAGCATGATATATTTAAAGTGATGAAAGGGAAGATCCTACAACCAAGAATACTCTATCAGCAAGGCTCTCATTCAGATATGATGGAAAAATCAAAAGCTTTACAGAAAA
The DNA here is from genome assembly GCF_965194825.1 of Balaenoptera physalus. NCBI lineage: Eukaryota > Metazoa > Chordata > Mammalia > Artiodactyla > Balaenopteridae > Balaenoptera > Balaenoptera physalus. The sequence goes on from NC_138903.1 coordinate 49,860,348, forward strand.
GCAAAAGTTAAGAGAATTCAGCACCACCACACCAGCTTTGCAACAAAAGCTAAAGGAACTCCTCTAGGCGAGAAAGAGACCAGCAACTTAAAACAACTTTGTACATTTGTCGACTGCTATATCAAAACCTCATGCGAACAGCAGACCCAAAAACTACAACAAATACACACACAAAAAAGAAAACGCAACTCAAACACAACACTAAATATGTCATCAAACCACAAGAGAAGAGACCAAATAAGGAAAGGAAGAAAAAAGACCTACAAAAACAACCCAAAACAATTAAGAAAATGCCAATAGGAACATACATATTGATAATTACCTTAACTGTAAATGGATTAAATGCTCAAACCAAAAGACATAGACAGGCTGAGGGGGTACAAAAGCAAGACCCATATATATGCTGTCTACAAGAGACCAACTTCAGACCTAGGGATACATACAGACTGAAAGTGAGGTGATGGAAGAAGGTATTCCATGCTAATGGAAATCAAAACAAAGTGGGAGTAGTAATACTCATATCAGACAAAATAGACTTTAAAATAAAGAATGTTATAAGAGACAAGGAAGGACACTATATAATGATCAAGGGATCAATCCAAGAAGAAGATACAACAATTGTAAATATATATACACCCAACTTACGTGCACCTCAATATTACATATATTAACAGCCATAAAGGGAGAAGTCACCAGTAACACGATAATACTGGGGGACTTTCACACCCCACTTTCATCAATGCCCAGATCAAGCAGATGGAAAATAATTAAGGAAACACAGGCCTTAAATGACACATTAGACCAGTTGGACTTAATTGATATTTATAGAGCATTCCATCCAAAAGCAGCAGAATATACATTCTGCTCAAGTGCACATGGAATAGTCTCCAGGATGCTGGGCCACAAAGCAAGCTACAGTAAATTTAAGAAAATTGAAATCATATGAAGCATCCTTTCTGAACACAATGCTATGAGATTAAAAATAAACTACAAAAAAAGAAAAAAAACTGTGAAAAACATAAAAACGTGGAGGCTTATCAGTATGCTACTAAACAACCAATGGATCACTGAAGAAATCAAAGCGGATTTAAAATGTACAAAGACAAAAGACAATAAAAACACGAAAACCCAAAACCTGTGGGATGCAGCAAAGGAAGTTCTAAGAGGGAAGTTTATAGCAATACAGTCTTAACTCAGGAAACAAGAAAAATCTCAAATAAACAACCAAAACTTAACACCTAAAGCAACTAGAGACAGAGGAACAAACAAAACCCAAAGTTAGTAGAAGGAAAGAAATAATAAAATCCGAGCAAAAATAAATGAAAAAGAGACTAAGAAAACATTAGAAAAGATCAATGAAACAAAAAGCTTGTTCTTTGAAAAGATAAACAAAATTGATAAACCTTTAGCCAAACTCATCAAGAAAAAAGGAGGAGGACTCAAATCAATAAAATTAGAAATAAAAAAGGAGAAGTTACTACTGGCACCATGGAAATACAAAGGATCATAAGAGACTACTACAAGCAACTATATGACAGTAAAATGGACAACCTGGAAGAAATGGAAAAATTCTTAGAAAGGTACAACCTTCCAAGACTGAACAAGGAATAGAAAATATAAAGACCAAGCACAAGCACTGAAATTGAAACTGTGATTTAAAAACTCCCAACAAACAAAAGTCAAGGAATTGATGGTTTCACAGGTGAATTCTATGACACATTTAGAGAAGAGCTAACACCTATCCTTCTCAAACTCTTCCAAAATATAGCAGAGGGAGGAACACTCCCAAACTCATTCTATGAGGCCACCATCACCTTGATACCAACCAGACAATGATACCTCAATAAAAGAAATTTACAGGCAAATATCACTGATGAACCTAGACGCAAAAATCCTCAACAAGACACTAACAATCCAACCCCAATAATACATTAAAAGGATCACACATGATGATCATGTGGGATTTATCTCAGGGATGCAAGGATTTTTCAATATCCCAAAGTCAATCAGTGTGATACACCACATCAACAAATTGGAGAATAAAAACCACATGATCATCTATCTCAATAGATGCAGATAAGGCTTTGGAAAAAAGTTCAGCACCGATTTATGAGAAAAACTCTCCAGAAAGTGGGCATACAAGGAACCTACCTCAATGTAATAAAGGCCATAAATGATAAACCTACAGCTAACATCGTACTTAAAGATGAAAAGCTGAAAGCATTTCCTCTAAGATGAGGAACAAGATAAGGGTGTCCACTCTTGCCACTTTTATTCAATATAGTTTTGGGAGTCTTGGATATGGCAATCAGAGAAGAAAAAAATAAATAAAAGGAACCCAATTTGGAAAAGAAGCAAAACTGTCATTGCAGACAACATGTTACTATACATAGAGAATCCTAAAGATGCTACCAGAAAGCTACTAGAGCTCATCAATGAATTTGTTAATGTTGTAGGATACAAAATTAATGCACAGAAATCTCTGGCATTCCTGTACACTAACGACGAAAAATCTGAAAGAGAAATTAAGGAAACACTCCCATTTACCACTGCAGCAAAAAGAATAAAATACCTAGGAATAAAACGACCTAAGGAGGTAAAAGATCTGTACTCTGAAAGCTATAAGATGCTGATGAAAGAAGTCAAAGACGACACAAACAGATGGAAAGATATACCATGTTCTTGGATTAGAAGAATCAATATTGTCAAAATGACTACACACCCCAAGGCAATCTATAGATACAGTGCAATCCCTATCAAATTATCAAAGGCATTTTTGGAGAACTAGAACAAAAAATCGTGAAGTTTGTATGGAGACACATAAGACCCCAAATAGCCAAAACAATCTTGAGAAAGAAACACAAATCTGGAGGAATCAGGCTACTTGACGTAAGGTTATACTACAAAGCTATAGTCAACAAAACAGCATGGTACTGGCACAAAAATAGAAATATAGATTAATGGAACAGGAGAGAAACCCCAGAAGTAAACCCACACACCTATGGTCAATTAAGCTATGACAAAGGGGACTTCCCTGATGGCACAGTGGTTAACAATCTGCCTGCCAATGCAGGGGACATGGGTTCAAGCCCTGATCCAAGAAGATCCCACATGCCACGGAGGAACTAAGCCCATGCACCACAACTACTGAGCCTGTGCTCTAGATCCCACGAACCACAACTACTGAAGCCTGCGTACCTAGAGCCCGTGCTCTGCAACAAAGAGAAGCCACCTCGATGAGAAGCCTGCACACTGAAACGAAGAGTAGCCCCCACTCACTGCAACTAGAGAAAGCCCGCATGCAGCAACAAAGACCCAATGCAGCCAAAAACAAACAAACAAACAAATAAATAAATAAATTTATTTTAAAAAAGCTATGCCAAAGGAGGCATGACTATACAATGTAGAAAAGACAGTCTACTCAATAAATGGTGCTGGGAAGGCTGGACAGCTACATGTAAAAAAAAGGAAATTAGAACATTCTTTACCACCATACACAAAAATAAGCTCAAAATGGATTAAAGACATAAATGTGAGACCAGACAGTATAAAACGCTTAGAGGAAAATATAGGCAGAACACTCTGACATAAATTGCAGCAATATCTTTTTTGATCTGTCTCACAGGATAATGGAAATAAAAGCAAAAGTAAACAAATGGGACCTAATCAAACTGAAAAGCTTTTGCACAGCAAAGGAAACCATAAACAAAAGGAAAAGACAACCCACAGATTGGGAGAAAATATTTGCAAATGATGTGATCCAGAGGGATTAGTCTCCAAAATTTATAAACAGCTCATGCAGCTTAATGTCATCAAAACAAACAAACCAATCAAAAAATGGGCAAAAGAACTAAATAGAGATTTCTCCAAAGAAGACACACAGATGGCAAGGAGGCACATGAAAAGCTGTTCAACATCACTAATTATTAGAGAATTGTAAATCAAAACTATAATTGGATATCACATCACACCAGTCAAAATGTCTATCATCAAAAAATCCACAAACAATAAATGCTGGAGAGGGTGTGGAGAGAAGGAACTCTTACACTGTTGGTAAATTGGTACAGGCACTGTGGAGAACAGTATGGAGGCTCCATAAGAAACTAAATATAGAGCTACCATATGATACTTCAACCACACTCCTGGGCATATATCTGGAGAAAAAAATGGTTTCAAAGGATACATGCACCACAATGTTCATTGCAGCACTGTTTACAATAGCCAAGACATGGAAGCAACCTAAATGTCCACTGACAGAGAAATGGATAAAGAAGATGTGGTACATATATACAATGGAATATTACTCAGCTGTTAAATAGAATGAAATAATGCCATTTGCAGTACCATGGATGGACCTAGAGATTGTCATACTGAGTGATGTAAGTCAGACAGAGAAATGGAAATATCATATGATATCACTTACATGAGGAATCTAAAAAGAAATGATACAAATGAACTTATTTATATTAAAACAGCTGACTCACAGACTTAGAGAACAAACTTATGGTTACCAGGGGGGAAGGGTGGGGGGAAAAGATAGTTAGGGAGTTTGGGATTGACATGTACACACTGCTATATTTAAAATGGGTAACCAACAAGGACCTACCGTACAGCACAGGTAACTCTGTTCAATATGATGTAAGAACCTAAATGGGAAAAGAATTTGAAAAAGAGTAGATACATGTATATGTATAACTTAATCACTTTGCTGTACACCTGAAACTATCACAACATTGTTAATCAACTATACTCCAATATAAAATAAAAAGTTTTTAAAAAAGAAATCAATGAAATAGAGATGAAGAAAACAATAATAAAGATTAATGAAACTAAAACCTTGTTATTTAATAAGATAAACAAAATTGATAAATCTTTAGCCAAACTCATCAAGAAAAAAAGGGAGAAGGCCCAAATCAATAAAATGAGAAATGAAAAAGGAGTAGTTACAACGGGCATCACTGAAATACAAAGGACCATGAGAGACTACTACAAGCATCTATATGCCAATAAAATTGACAACCTAGAAGAAATGGACAAATTCTTAGAAAGGTACAATCTCCCAAGACTGAACTAGGAAGAAATAGAAAATATGAAAAGAACAATCACAAGTAGTGAAAGTGAAACTGTGATTAAAAACTCCCAACAAACAAAAGTGGAGGACCAGATGGCTTCACAGACGAATTCTATTGAATATTTATAGAAGAGGTAATATGCATCCTTCTGAAACTATTCCAAAAATTGTTGAGGAAGGAACACTCCCAAACTCATCCAATGAAGCCACCATCACTTTAATACAAAAACCAGACAAAGATACCACACACAAAAGATTACAGGCCAATATCACTGATGAACACAGATGCAAAAATCCTCAACAAGATACTAGCAAGCCAAATCCAACAGTACATTAAAAGGATCATACACCATGATCAAGTGGGATTTATCCCAGGGATGCAAGGATTTTCCAATATCCCAAAATTAATCAGTGTGATACACCACATCAAAAAATTAAAGAATGAAAATCATATGATCATCTCAATAGATGCAGATAAAGCTTTTGAAAAAATTCAGCACACATTTATGATAAAAAAAATCTCCAGAGGGTGAGCAGAGGGAACTTACCTCAACATAATAAAGGCCATAAATGATAAACCTACAGCTAACATCATACTCAATGGTGAAAGGCTGAAAGTATTTCCTCTAAGATGAGGAACAAGATAAGGGTGTCCACTCTCGCCACTTTTATTCAACATAGTTAGGGATTCTTAGCCACTGCAATCAGAGAAGAAAAAAATAAAAGGAATACAAATTGGAAAAGAAGTAGAAATGCAAATCAAAACTACAATGAGATATCATCTCACACTGGTCAGAATGGCCATCATCAAAAAAATCTACAAACAATAAATGCTGGAGAGGGTGTGGAGAAAAGGGAACCCTCTTGCACTGTTGGTGGGAATGTAAATTGATACAGACACTATGGAGAACAGTATGGAGGTTCCTTAAAAAACTAAAAATAGAACTACCATGTGACCCAGCAATCCCACTACTGGACATATACCCTGAGAAAACCATAATTCAAAAAGAGTCATGTACCAAAATGTTCACTTCAGCTCTATTTACAATAGCCAGGACATGGAAGCAATCTAAGTGTCCATCAAAAGACGAATGGATAAAGAAGATGTGGCACATATATACAATGGAATATTACTCAGCCATAAAAAGGAACGAAACTGAGTTATTTGTAGTGAGATGGATGGAGCTAGAGACTGTCATACAAAGTGAAATAAGTCAGAAAGAGAAAAACAAATACCATATGCTAACACATATATATGGAATCTAAAAAAAGAAAAAAAAGAAAATGGTCAGAAGAACCTAGGGGCAATACGGGAATAAAGATGCAGACCTACTAGAGAATGGACTTGAGGATATGGTGAGGGGGAAGGGTAAGCTGGGACAAAGTGAGAGAGTGACATGGACATATATACAGCACCAAGCGTAAAATAGATAGCTAGTGGGAAGCAGCTGCATAGCACAGAGAGATCAGCTCTTTGCTTTGTGACCACCTAGAGGGGTGGGATAGGGAGTGTGGGAGGGAGGGAGATGCAAAAAGGAAGAGATATGGGAACATATGTATATGTATAACTGATTCACTTTGTTATAAAGCAGAAACTGACACACCATTGTAAAGCAATTATACTCTAATAAAGATGTTTAAAAAAAAAAAGAAGTAAAGCTGTCACTGTTTGCAGATGACATGATGCTATACATATAAGATCCTAAAGATGCTACCAGAAAACTACTAGAGCTCATCAATCAATTTGGTAAAGTTGCAGGATACAAAATTAATACACAGAAATATTTCGCTTTCTCTACACTAACAATGAAAGATCAGAAAGTGAAATTAAGGAAACAATCCCATTTACCATTGCATCAAAAAAGAATAAAATACCTAGGAATAAACCTACCTAAGGAGGCAAAAGACCTGTACTCTGAAAACCATAAGATGCTAATGAAAGGAATCGAAGATGACACAGATGGAAAGATATACCGTGCTCTTGGATAGGAAGAATCAATATCGTCAGAAAGACTATACTACCCAATGCAGTCTACAGATTCAATGCAATCCCTATCTAATTACCAATGGCATTTTTGACAGAACTAGAACAAAAAATCTTAAAATTTGTATGGAGACGCATAAGACCCCGAATAGCCAAAGCAATCTTGAGAAAGAAAACGGAGCTGGAGGAATCAGGCTCCCTGATTTAAGGCTATACTACAAAGCTAAAGTCATCAAAACTGTATTGTCCTGGCACAAAAACAGGAATATAGATGAATGGAACAGGATAGAAATCCCAGAAATATACCCATGCACTTATGGTCAATTAATCTACAACAAAGGAGGCAAGACTGTACAATGGAGATGACAGTCTCTTCAATAACTTTTGCTAGGAAGACTGGACAGCTACATGTAAAAAACAATGAAATTAGAACATTCTTTAACAGCATACACAAAAATAAACTCTGATACTATAAAACTCTTAGAGGAAATCATATGCAGAGCACTCTTTGACATAAACTGCAGCAATATGGTTTTTGATCCATCTCCTAGAGTAATGGAAATATAAACAAAAATAAACAAATAGTACCTAAAGAAAATCAAATGGTTTTGCACGGCAAAGGAAACCACAAACAAAATGAAAAAACCCACAGAATGAGAGAAAATATTTGCAAATGATGCGATTAACAAGGGATTAATCTTCAAAATTTACAAGCAGCTCATGTGGCTCAATGAAGAAAAAAACAAACAAACAACCCAATCAAAAAATGGGCAGAAGACCTAAATAGGCATTTCTCCAAAGAAGATATACAGATGGCCAAGAGGCACATGAAAAGATGTTCAACATTGCTAATAATTAGAGAAATTCATATCAAAACTACAATGAGGTATCACCTCATACCAGTCAAAGTGGCCATCATCAAAAAATCTACAAACAGTAAATGCTGGAGAGGGTGTGGAGAAAAGGGAACCCCCCTACACTGCAGGTGGGAATGTAAATTGGTACAGCCACTGTGGAGAACATTATGGAGGTTCCTTAAGAAACTAAAAATAGAGCTACCATATGATCCTGCAACCACACTCCTGGGCATATATCCGGAAATAAACATGGCTTGAAAGGATCTGTGCACCCCAATGTTCATTGCATCACTGTTTACAATAGCCAAGTCATGGAAGCAACCTAAATGTCCATCGACAGAGGAATGGATAAAGATGTGGTACATATATACAATGGAATATTACTCAGCCATTAAATAGAATGAAATAATGCCATTTGCAGGAACATGGATGGACCTAGAGATTGTCATACTGAGTGAAGTAAGTCAGACAGAGAAAGAGAAATATCGTGTGATATCACTTATATGAGGAATCTAAAAATAAATGATACAAATGAACTTATATGTATCATTTGTGAGTCTGACTCACAGACTCACAGACTTAGAGAATGAACTTATGGTTACCAGGGGACAAGGGTTGGGGGAAAGGATCGTTAGGAAGTTTAGGATTGACATGTACACACTGCTATATTTAAAATGGATAAACACAAAGCAAAAACATAGGCCTTGAGAAAATAAACAAACAAATAAATAATTCTTTTTCTAAAAAAATTCTGTTTTTTTATTGTTGGTACTATAATTTCAATTTTTTAATAGCTTCTATGTCTTTCCTGAAATTTTCTATTTTTTATCTCAAGAGAATTTAATTTATAATTGAATTTTGAAGCATTTTTATAATGGCTACTTTAAAATCTTTGCCCGATAATTCCACCAATTCAAAATTTCAGCGTTGGTATAAGTTGATTACCTTTACTTATTCAAGTTGTGATTTTCTTGGCTTTTGGCATGACGAGTGATTTTCTATTGTATCCTGAAAATTTTGTCTACTACCTTAATATAATTTATTTCAGAAGGCATTTACTTTGTTTCAGTTTAGCATGCCTACTTTGGTTGCCTGTGGTTTTAATGACAGTTTAACAGTCGTTCTAGTCTTATTTTGATTGACTTGGTGCCATTAGGGCCGTCACTGGACCCTGCTGGTGGAACCTGAAGTGGCAGAAAGGGTTTCCCCAGGCCAGGCTTCTGGGTGTCTCTAGGTTTCCTGGTCCCCAGGTGGAAAAGGGAAGTCTTATGGCTACAAGATCAAAGATACTTCCCTTGAAGGCACTTGTTGTGGAGGGAAATGATGCCCTGCAGTGGGTGATGGTGAGTATTTCCTGAGCCAGATGCTTTTTGGGGTGGGATTCCTCTATTTGTGCCCCTTGGCTTCTCTGGGCAAGTGAGATTCTCAGGCCTGTAAGATTGAAGGGGGATCTGCTTGCCTGGTCTAATAATCTCAGAGTGAAGGGAACCTCATGACCAATGGGGAAAAAGAAGCCCCTCAGTCCAGGATGCTTACTGTGGCTCAGTCTCTCTTCCTAGTTTTGTCTGTCCACCTGGGTATCTCTTAGTAGTCTCAGGACCTGCAGGGAAGAAGAGGACTTCCCCTGACCTCTTATACTTGGTGGGGCTCCCAATGGATTCCCCCTTGCTGGTGGTGTCAGAAGAATTCCCTTTTAATCTAGGAGAGAAATGTGCCTACTTGGGTTGTCTTTTTAGAATTTTTTAACATCTTTATTGGAGTATAATTGCTTACTTGGGTTGTCTTTTGTTGCTAGGTTGAAGGTTAGGAAATGCTGGTTCTGGGTCATCTTCTTTTGTTGTGTGTGGGAAGGGGACATAAGATGGCCTGCTGACATGTTTCTCTAGTCCTGAGGTCACAAACAAGTTCACCTTTTTCTTACTACCTTCTTACCGCAGATTTCTCCTTTGGTTGTCTCTTGAATAATTTCAAGGGTTTATAGTTGTGCTTAGTGGATGGGAGCAACGAAAAATAGGTCTATATCATCTTATATAGATGGGAAGTTCCCCAGTTATTTACTTTTAGCAGAATATACTTAGAGACTTCATGATTTAAAATGAAGTATTAGATTTCTGATGGTGGAAGTTCCAGATACTCATGCCCACTCAGAAGTAGACGGTACTAGCAAAATTGTTCTCTCCCATAGAGAGAGAACCTATGGCAAAGAGAAGTGCAGTACCATATTCCCTGTGGGCTCACTGGCTCTCCAGATGAAGGAGAGAGCAAAAGGCAAATTATTGATATTTATTCCCATAAATATTTTATTGATGAAATTCTAATAATAATATATTATAATTTTAATGATAATATTATTATAGTTGAGTATCATTTTTGTAATACAGGTTTAATATTGAGAAGAATTAAAATTTTTAAAATAGTGATATATATATAAATATTTTTCTTATTTGATTTTTAAATTTTTTCCAGTTTTATTGAGATATAATTGACATACATGACCTTATAAGTTTAAAGTATACAGCATAATGGTTTGACTTACATACATATTAAAACGATTATCACAATAAATTTAGTTAGTATCCACCATCCCATAGAGATACAAAAAAAAGAAAACGCAAAAAAAAGAAAATAAATTTTTTCCTTGTAACGAGAACTCTTAGGATTTACTCTAACAACTTTCATATATATCATACAGCAGTGTTAAATATAGTCATCATGCTGTACATGTACATGTTGTACTTATTTATCTTATACCTGGAAGTCTGTACTTTTTGACAACCTTCATCCAAGAATTAAATTTTTAAGGTAATATTTCAAAGTTATTGTTCTTATTACCAAAATCAATTGAAATGTGTCTGTCAATGATGATTTGCAATGAGATTTTATGTATTTCACCTTTGAAAATGTCTTTTCATACAGATAGGTACTGCCAAATATTGATATTAATCCATGTGCATATGATTTTTTTAGTAATCATTTTCAAGAATACAATTAAGTACATTCACAATGTTGTGCCACCATCACCATTATACATTTCCGGACTTTTTTCATTATCCCAAACAGAAATTCTCTACCTATTAATCAATACTTCCCACTTCCTCCTTCCCCCCCAGCCTCTGGTAATCTCTACCTTCTGTCTCTATTATTGAATAATTTGCCTTTTCTAAGTATATCATATAAGTGGAATCATACAACATTTGTCCTTTTGTGTCTGTTAAACGTTCATCCATGTTTTAGCATATATCAGAATTTCATTCTTCCAGATGCTAACTAAACTAAGGCAGAATAAATTCCATTGTATGCATATACTGTATTTTATTTATCCATTCATCCATTAGTGGACATTTGGGTTGTTCATACCTTATGGCTATTGTGAATAATGCTGCTATGAACATTAGTGTACAAGTATCTGTTTGACTCCTTGCTTTCAATTCTTTTAAGTATACACCTAGGAGTGGATGCTGGATCATATAGTAATTTCATGTTTAAATTTTTAAGGAACCACCATGCTATTTTCCACAATGACTGCACAATTTTACATTCCCATCAGCAATATACAAGGTTTCCAATTTATCCGCATCCTCATGAACATCTATTTTCTTATTTTTTAAGATAATAACCATCCCAATGGATGTGAAGTGTTATCTCATTGTGGTTTTGATTTGTATTTCTCTAGTGAGTAGTAATGTTGATCATATTTTCATATGCTTGCTGGCCATTGATATACCTTCTTTGGAAAAATGTCTATTCAACTCTTTTGTCCATTTTTGTATTGGGTTATTTTGTTGTTGTTTTTGAGTTGTAGGAGTTCTTTATATACTAATCTCTTATAAGATATATGATTTGAAATTATTTTCTCTCATTCAGTGGGTCTTCATTTCACTCTCTTGATTGTGCAGAAAATTTTTAAATTTTGATGAAATCCAATGTATTTAGTTTTTTTCTTTTGTAGCCTAAGCTTTTGGTGTCATATCCAAGTAATCAATGTGAAATCCAATTTCATGAAGCTTTCCCCCTATGTTTTCTTCTAAGAGTCTGATAGTTTTAGCTCTTACATTTAGGTCTTTAATCCATTTTGAGTTAATTTTTGTATATGATATAAGGTAAGGGTCCAACTTCATTATTTTACATGTGGACATAATTTTCCCAGAACCAATTGTTGAATTGACTGTCCTTTCCAAATTACTGATTTTTACAATTTGCTTTAAGGGAGTGATGACAGGAAGATGGTAAAAGAGGAGTTCTCTACTGTCATTTCTCCATGTAACATTGATTTTGTCCATTACCCACAGATGAGAGTACCTTTGTGAGAGTCCGTGAGTCCAGTGGAGAAGTTCCAGAGCACTGTTGGAGCAAAAAAGTCTGAGAATAGGTGCATTGAAGAGGGTAAGAGGAACAACTTCACTTTGCCCATATCATCCCTTTCTCAAGGTGGCATGACTCAGTGCCTAGGGAGATCCCCTCAACACACAATTTTTCCCATAAGGGAAAGTGAGAGATGTGGGTGAATGGCTTTCCCGGACATGCAAGATGCTGCCCAAAAGACCCCATTCTTTCTCACCTTACCCAGATTACTAAGGTGATCTGCAAGGCTGAGGGGTTAGGAGAGGCTGGGAGCATAGCAACCAGGGCTCAGAACTCATCAAAGAAACACTGCTAACTTCTTCATTGTTCTTCCTATTAACCCATTCTTAGACACCATCAAGAATCCTGCCCATGAATTGCTGGGGATGCTCACTTGAAGAACACCCAAACTGGCACACAGGCACCCCAAATGCTCTGCCCATCTCACCTTCACTCTCTTTACCCTCCAATGGCCAGGTCCTCACATGTACTCTTGTAGACAGTGAGTGCTGGTATTTGCTAGTGTGCAAGCACAGAAAGCAGACCCAAATATGAGGGATAAGGAAAAGACTCACAGACTTAAGCATTTCAGGGCACCACCCTAGAAAAAACAAATAGGAGGCTCTCAGCACCCACCCTGGATTTGTAGGATGGAGAAGAGGCATACATACAACAACAGCAGAATACACATTCTTAGAAATATTCTTCAGGATATATGTTGGGTCACAAAACAAGTCTTAACAAATTTAAGTAGACTTAAATCATATAAAGTATCTTTTCCAACCACAATGGTATGAAACTAGATATCAATAACAGTACAAATGCTGGAAAATTCACAAATATGTGAGGATTAAATAATACATCCTTAAATAATAAATGTCTCAAGGAAGAAATCAAAAAATGTCCTGAGACAAACAAAAATGAAAACACACCACCCCAAAATTTGCAGGATATAGCAAAAGTAGTTCTAAGAGGGAAGTTTATAGCGATAAACACCAACATTAAGAAAATATATATATAAATATATATATATATATTTATATATATCTCAAAAAAAACCCTCAAACTCTATACCTCAAGGAACTAGAAAAAGAAGAACAAACTAAGTCCAAAGTTAGCAGACGAAGGAAATAACAAAAATCAAAACAGAAATAAATAAAAAAAGAGAACAGAATAAAATAGAAAAGATCAACAAGACTAAGAGCTGTTTTTTTTTTAAAAGACAGAGAAGGAAAGAGAAATCTTTAACTAGACCTAGAGAAGAGAGAAGACTAAAATAAAACCAGAAACGAAAGAGGAGACATTACAATTGATACTGCAGAAATAAAAAAAGATCATAAAAGACTACTATAAACAATAATCAGCGAACAAATTGGATAACCAAGAAGAAATAGACAAATCCTAGAAACATACAACCTACCAAGAACTGAATCATGAAGAAATAGAAAATCTGAATAGACTTATAATTAGTAGGGAGATTGAATCAGTAATAAGAAATCTCCCAAAAAAAGAAAACTCCAGACCACATGGCTTAACTGATGTATTTTATCAAACAATTAAACAGGAATTAATGACAATCCTTCTCAAATTCTTCCAAAAAGTTGAAGAGGAGGGAATGCTTCCAAGCTCATTTTATCAAGCAAGATTTCTCCTGATACCAAAGCCAGGAAAGGACACTACATGTAAAGAAAATTTCAGGCCAATATTTCCAATGAACATGGATGCAAAAATCCTGCAAAAACTACTAGCAAACTTAATTCACCAGCATAGTAAAAGGATAATATATCATGTGGGGTTTATCACTGGGATGTGAGAATGGTTCAACATATACAATCAATAAATGTTATACATCAAGTTAACAGAATAAAGAATAAAAATCATATGATCACCTCAATAGATGCAGGGAAAATGTTTGAAAAATTCAATATCCTTTCATGATAAAAACTCTCAACAAATTAAGTATAGAAGGAATGTGTCTCAACATAATAAAGGCTATAATAACAAGCCCACAGCTAACATTATAATCAACGCTAAAAAGCTGAAAGACAAGGATGCCCACTTTTCCCACTTTTATTCAACATATTATTGGAAGTCCTAGACAGGGCAATTAGGCCAAAAGAAAAAAAGAAAAGAAAAGAAAAGAAAAAAAGAAAAGAGATAAAGGTATTTATTTCTTTATTTCTATAAGTCAGAAAGAAGTTAAATTATCTTTGTTTGCAAATGACCTGATCTTCTATAGAGAAAACCCTAAAGACTCCAAAAAACAAAACAAAACAAAACAAAGAAAACCTGTTGGAATTACTAAACACATACAGTAAAGTTGAAGGATAAAAAATCAACATACAATAATCAGTTCTGTTTCTATACACTGACAACAAACTACTTGAAAGAGAAATTAAGAAATCAATGCCATTACAATAGCATCAAAAATAATAAAATACTTAGGAATAAATTTAACTAAGTAGGTAAAAGACCTGTACACTGAAAACTATAAGACACTGATGAGAGAAATTGATGAAGACCCAAATTAATGGAAAGATAGTCTGAGTTCTTGGGTTGGAAGAATAAATATTGCTAAAATGTCCATACTACCCAAAGTGATTTATAGGTTCAGTGCAATCCCTATCAAAATTCTGATGTCATTTTTTTTACAGAAAAATAAGCAAAAATCCTAAAATTTGTATGGAACCCCAAAGGCCCTGAATACTCAAAGCAATCTTGAGCAAGAAGAACAAAGCTGGAGGTATCAAGTTTCCTGATTTCAAATTATGTTACAAAAGTATAGTAATCAAAACAGTGTGGTTCTGGCATAAAAACCACCCATACATCAAGAGAACAGAATAGAGTGCACAAAAATAAGCCCGTGCTTATATGCTCAACTAATCTTTGACGTGGGAGCAAAGAACACACAATGAGGAAAGGATAGTCTCTTCAATAAATGTTGGGGACTGGATGCTCACGTGCAGTTGAATGAAACTGGACTCCTATCTTACACCACTCACAAAAATTAACTCAAATGGATTAAATATTTAAAGGTAAGACCTGGAACTATAAAAGTAATTGAAAAAAACAGGGCTAAAATCTCCTTGACATTGGTTTTGGCAATAATTTCATGAATATGACAACCAAAGCCAAGCAACAAAAGCAAAAATAAACAAGTGGGACTACAATAAACGAAATGGTTTCTGCACAGCAAAGGAAACCATTAGCAAAATGAAAGGGCAACCTATGGAATGAAAGAAAATATTGCAAACCACATTTCTGGTAAGGGTTAATATTCAAAATATATAAAGAACTCGCATAACTCAAAAGCAAAAAACAAAAACAAAACAAAACAAATGTTCAGATTAAAAAATGGACAAAGGACCTGAATATTCCCAAAGAAGACATACAAATGGCTAACAGATACTTGAACATATGCTCAACATTATCAATCAACAGGGAAATACAAATCAAAACCACAATGAGGAATCAACTCACACCTGTCATGATGGCTATTATCAAAAAGACAAGAGATAACAAATGTTGGTGAGGATGTGAAGAAAAGGGAGCCTTTGTACACTGTTGGTGGAATGTTACTTGATATAACTATTATGGAAAACAGTATGGAGGTTTCTCAAAAAATTAAACATGGAATTACCATATGATGCAGTAATCCCACTTCTGGGTATATATCCAAAGGAAACAAAATTAGTATCTTGAAGAGAGAGCTGCACTCCCATGTTCATTTCAGCATTATTCACAATGGTCAAGATATGGAAAGAACCTAAGTGTGTGCTGAAAAATGAATGCCTAAAGAAAATGTGGCACATATATATATACTATAATATTGGCATATATAATATAATGTATATTATAATATACATATAATAGACTATTATTAAGCCGTAAAAAGAAGGAAATCCTGCCATTTGCAACAATGTGGATGAACCTGGAGGGCATTATGCTAAACCAGACAGGGAAAGGCAAATACTGTATGGTATCACTTATATGTGGAATCTGAAAAAAAATAAGTCAAATTCATAGAGAAAGAGAGTAAATGATGGTTGCCAGGGGGTTGGGAGGTGGGGGAAATGGAAAAATGTTAGTCAAAGTGTACAAATTTTTAGTTATATGATGAATAAGTCCTGAGGATCTAATGTACAACATGGTGACTATAGTTAATAATATTGTATTTCATCCTTGAAATTTACTAAGAAAGTAGATCTTAAGCATTCTTACTACTGGATAAAAAAGGTAACTACATGAGGTGATGGATGTATTAGATAACTTGATTTCGATAATCACTTCTCAATTATCAAATCATCATGTTGTACACTTTCAACTCAGACAATTTTATTTGTCAATTATACCTCAAAGCTGAAAATAAAATAAAATTTGCTTTAAGATGACTCACTGTCTCCATGCTGATGACTATTTTTCTTAATATTTATAAGAGCACTTTATATATTAAGGACATTAGCCCTTTGTTGCAAATACTTTCACCCAATTTGTCCTTTGCCTTTTGCCTTTACTATGGTATGTGGTGGAATATTTAACTTTTGTCTTTTAACAAATCTATTTACATTTTGCTTTGTGGTGTTTCCACTGGTGTCATGTTTTAAAATAGCTTTCTCATTCCGAGAGAATTCCAGTATTCTTCTCTGGTCTTTTATAGTTTTTAAAAACATTGTTAGTAGAGTTCAGTTATGTAGAATTAGATTAATGATAATCTTTAGTCCTTGACACATTATTCCTTGTCCATTTACATCATTTATGTTTTTAAATAATATAACAGATATCTGGGGACCACCACTCAACACAAAAGCCAGTACATTACCAATAACTCATATCTACCTATGGGTATCTATTCTATCCCATTCTCCTTCCTCAGAAGTAACCTAGAAGTATCTCTCATTCTCTTGACCTAAAAATAGCTTTATCTTATATATGTATCTATGAAATGAATAGTCTACATATTCCTTAGTTCTACTTATTTTCAAACTTTATCAATTGATATTAAATCGTGTGCTGTCTGTCTTCTGGGGCTTGCTTTGTTCATTCAACATTATGTTATTAAAATCTGGTCATTGTGTTGCATTACTCTATTGTTAATTTCTATTTGAATAATTAATAGAAGCAAACCAGGTAAAGAGTGAGTAGAAGAGTGCTTCAGGTGAAAGAATAGCATGTGTTAAGGTCCTGAGATGGGCAAAAGCATGCCAATCTTGAGGAACTATAGAAAGGAACATGAGTGACTCTGGAGTACTGAGACTTGAGGGAAGAGTAATTGAAGATGAGTTTGGAGCAGCAGCCCAGGGAGGGACTACAAAGTGTCTTTTAAATCATAGTGAGGATCTGGGCTTTTTAAGTGCAATGGAAGTCATTAAGCAGAGGAATAACATGCTCTGGTTGGCCAATTTTAAAAGATTAATTTGGCTACTCAAAGAATAGATTGAGAAGAGGTAGCAAGAATCCAATCTAGAGGTGGGTGTTATTATTGTCCCCACTTTACAGATAAGAAAACTAAGGTTCAGAGAGAATCTATATGTGGATCTAGACTTCAGAGAGGCTTGGTTTTGAGACAGATCTAGGTATTCATCAGCTTATAGTCAGAGCTACAGAACTGAATGAGATCACCCTAGGGAGAGAGCATAGATAGAAAAGAAAAGAGGGTAAGGAGATTGCTTGAGGTACTCTAATATATAGACTTAGTTAGAGGAGGAGAAAAGGAGACTAAAAAGGAGCAGTCAGTGAGGCAAGAGTAAAATCATGGAAGTATTTTTGCCAAGAGAAAAAAAATGCTTCAAGAAAGCAACAGCGGTCAACTATGCCAAAAAAAGGTAAAGCAAATTAAGAACTGAAAAGTGGCCACTTGATTTAGTAACATAGAAGTGATCACTCTCTACTTCCTTAGCCATCTTAGGATGTGCACAGAGGAGCTTGAAAGAAGTATTATTATTGTCTCCTGTATTTTTGTGTGAAGAAGCTAGAGCTCAAAGGAATTAGGTAACTTGCCTCAAGCAAAACAGCTAGGGAATGACAAACTTAGAAATGGAAGTCTCCTCATTCCAAATCCAGTCTTCTTTCCACGGCATCACAGCTGCTTTTCATATCTGAGAGGTTTTTTGGTTTGCTACATGAGTGACTGAGGTTACATGTGTAGTGCAGAACTGAATTCATTCCAATATGCCTTGAGTGTCTATTATGTACAAAACTCTGGGGTAGTCATTGCAAAAGATTTGAAAATGAAAAAGACACAGACCATATTCCCAAGGAGCTTGTACAGTCTAGTAAGATAGCATCTATACAACTGTATCCTAAGACAATGTGGAAGTAATGGAAGCACAGAAAAGTGAGGATTTGGATTAGGTCTGGACCAATGACTTGGTGAGGGAGAACTTGTTCATCTCCCTATTTACTGCTACATACTCACTGTATGTCTGGTAGAAAAATAAGCTCAATAAATACTTGTTATAACAAGTATTGAGCTTCAACTTTTTGCCAGGCACATAGTGATTATAGCAGTAAGTAAGTAGACTCTAGCTAGAATAATTAATAAAAGTTTTAAAAAATAGGGGACTAGGGAACTTATTGAAAGGATAGTGGGCTATCTCACAAGGTTAAGGGAAGAGTTGACTCAGAAAGGGCAGGAGCCAGGTTAGCTCTGGGTACAAAGGTAGTATACATTTATGGATCTTCTCTCCACTTTAAAGTGACTCCCCACCCCCCAGTAATCCCAATCTCTGTTTCAACTCAAAATGTCATGTTCCTGGGAGAGAAAAACTAGTTGGGTCAGGGATATTCCCCTGGAATAAGTTATGATGGTCATTAAGGAAGGTTCACATATCACAGACACCAGACATGGCCATTACAGGACAACCCATGGTTTCAAACCAATTCCAAAGAGGTAAATCCTTGTTAATTGGACATCAACTCCATCCCAAGTGTTATCTATTAAAATCTAACATCAAGAAGAATGAAATTAAGGGAATGTGTTCACTCTCCCAGAAGATTGATATTGCAAGCCTTTTCCCATCATAAGAACTTTCTGACATCAGTGAGCTGACCATAGGGAACTGACAGAACTTCTGAGATGGAAGGAGACTTTGGTAACCATTAATTCAACTTCCTTATTGTGCAATGAGGAATATGAAGCCCTTGCATGCAGTCTTACATGTAGTCATACAGCAAATAAGTGGTAGTACTAGGTATGAAGAAAACTTCTGACCTTTGATCCTGTGGGTCCTTTCTCTGCCTACACTCTACAGTGCTTAGCACTGTGCTGAGAATATAACTATAGAATCTTTCAAATCTCCCTGGGGTATCATGCTCAGGTATAGGCAGCAATCGAGCAAGAGGTATCTATCATCCATGGTCAGAAGTCTAGATAATTGGGCCGAGCTGAAGTAGCTTCTATGAACAGACAGATAGCTGAGGTTAGACCACATGATGGATAAGCAATCAAGGATGTGTCAATGACAGCTTAAGACAGGGCTAAAAGACAGGATTATTTTCCTCCTGAGTTTTCTATTCCCGAAGCTAAACAGCCCTAGCTCCTTCCACTAGAAAAGGGAAATGGCTGCCTCATATGACCTTGCATAAAAGTCACAGCTTACAGAATTGCTCAAATCATCCTTCTTCCTTTATGTAACCAATGAGTCTATTTTTAGCTGCTTCCCTTCATCTTTAACCGATTAACATCCAGCAAACTGGGTTGTCTGCTCTTCCCAATATCATGATTGATTATAAGTTTAGTTTAAGAAATAGGTATAGTGTAGTGGGAAAGTGTGTATATCTGGAGCTGTACTACCTGGGTTCAAATCCTAGGTTTCACCATTTCCTAGGGGTGTGATTTTTGGCAAGTCACTCTATTTCCCTGGGCTTTTGTTTTCTCACCTGTAAAATGAGGATAATAATAATAATGTCTACTTCATAAGGAGGTTGTGGGAATCCATTGAGTTAATAATACATCCTTGGGGGTACAAGAGAGCATATACAGATAATCTGACTCCAAAAAAGGAACACATCTAGAGACAAAGATTCTATTAATTCAGATGAACCAGGGCCTCAAGAACTATGCTCCCTAGCACTGACTTGACAAAACTAAGAACACTTAACCCCCAGCAATCAGCTGCAAATCCTGAAAGCCAAACTAAAAGCACACTACTACTGCTCCAACTACCATTGCTAACAGCCCAGAGACAAGGTATCCAGATGTTCTAAGAGAATACATGGGGCCAGTGGTTCATAACAGGTGCAATTCTCTGCTGCATTTTTTGTTTGTTTGTTTGTTTTTATAAATTTATTTATTTATTTTTGGCTGCATTGGGTCTTCATTGCTGCGCGTGGGCTTTCTCTAGTTGTGGCAAGCGGGGGCTACTCTTCGTTGCGGTGCACGGGCTTCTCATTGCAGTGGCTTCTCTTGTTGTGGAGCACAGGCTCTAGGCGCGTGGGTGTCAGTAGTTGTGGCATACGGGCTCAGTACTTGTGGCTTGTGGACTCTAGAGTGCAGGCTCAGTTGTTATGGTGCACGGGCTTAGTTGTTCCACGGCATGTGGGATCTTCCTGGACCAGGGCTCGAACCCATGTCCCCTGCATTGGCAGGCAGATTCTTAACCACTGTGCCACCAGGGAAGTCCTGTTTGTTGTTTAAAAACAGATAACATCCAGATAGATACAAGAAGAAATTGCCTTCAATTGTTCTTTCAACAAATATTAACTGAGCTCCTACTATATGGCAGCCACTGTTCAGTGTGCTAAGGACAGAGCAGAGAACAAAATAGATGAAGTCCCTGCTCTTACTGAGCTTATACTCTAGTGGGAAATACATTTCACCACAGATGCAAACACACATCTAAGATTGTTTTAGATTGTGATCAGTGCTGTGATAAAAATAAAAAGGGATTAGGTCACAGAGAATGCCTGGGCCATCTTAGTTACTTTAATCTCCCTTTCCTGCAATCTGAAGGATATAGGGGCCCACCATGGGTACAACCAGATAGAAAGAAAAGGAAGTGCAAAGTCCCTGAGGTCGGACAGATCTTAGCATATTGTAATAAAAAGGAGATCAGTGTTGCTAGAGGAGAGTGGACAAGGTTTTTATAAATCAAGTCAAAGAGGCTGGATCTATTGATGGTGGTGTCTGGGACCAGGAAATGGTGAGAGATTCTGGACAAATTTTAAAGACAGGGCCAATAGGATTTTTTGAAGAACTGTATGTGAAACACGAGAGAAAAAGAGGATTCAAGGGTGGCTCCAAGATTTTTGGCCCGAACAACCAGGTGTTCCCATTAACTGGAATGGAGAATGGAATTAACTGTGATTTCTGATGGGTCATTCTGGAATTCCACTAATAGCTGTGGATGGGACCTCAGGGCCCTTCTCCAACTTTGAGCAGCCTAGTTATGGAGTGGTGCGCTGGCATAGGACTGTTGTTTTGGGTGAGAGGAATGAAGCACATTTCTGGGAATCCCCGCCCCCTCTCCCCCGATTCTATTCATAAGCCTGGAGACTTACACAGATGAGAGATAGAGAAAACTGAGCACATCGGGCCAGGCAAAACGGAGAGGCCCCAGGGACAGGAAATCTGCTGTAGCCACTTCAGTACAGAAACTGTATGAGAGTGGGCAGCGCCAATGAGGGCGCTGCAGGAACTTTCTTGGCGATCTGGCAGCCTAGGGAACCACTTTTTACCAGAAACAAAGTAAAGAAAAGAGATGGGGTGGGGTTTGGTGGCCTAGCCGGCCGGAAGGAATTCGGGTGGAGCCGACTGTGCAAGCTTCGGGGCAGAGGGGGAGAGGAGGCCGCCACTAGCAACTAACCTCAGCTTCCTAAACTCAACAGAAAGGTCGGAGGGCTTGTTGGAAGTACCAGTAGCCCCATGATTCTGTCTGCCCGCCAAAGAGAGATGAAAACCCAAGTTGTGCGGTGCAGCTTTAAAGGGGCTGGTGATTGACAGAATGTGTAGCAGTGGATGGGGTGGAGCCGCTGGGTGGGGTCTGGGACAGGCAGCTGGGAGAAACCAAAAGGAAGAAAAAAGAAAACTATAGCCCCTGATATCGCTAATGCCAGGCAGGGGAAGCTAGCCAGAAAGGGAGGACAAGAGGGTTTTAGAGCTCACCTCCATTCCTACCCCGATCGACTCTCTCAAACCCTTCTGTCTCCTTTTGAGATAATTAAAATCGAGTGTACACCGGCCCTAGTCGGTGCCCATTCACCCTAACTCTCCACTGAACTAGGTTTGTAGTACGAGGGAGTGAGGACCCCGAGTCCACCAGCTCAACCCCGGCCCCGCCCCGTCGGCCTGGCCCGGGGCTGGGAGGAGAGGATGCCTTTGGAGGCGCAGAATCCGAAAGTAAGTCCCTTTCATTTTGCCTCCTCACCCCTCCCCTTCCTTTTGCCACCCTCACTGGGGTCTCCGCTGGGTGGGGGGGGGGGGTAAGAGCCACCTTACAGAAAGAGACTCTTTCAAGAAGGATCCGGAGGGTGGGGCAGGGTAGGGTGGGGTAAGAAGAGGAGGGGAGCGGAGGAGGGGTGGCGCTTTAAAGCCTAGGGGAGCTGCCACCCACGGGATAGGTACGCTCAGAGTTTGCTGATTGTATGATTAGAGCCTCGATTTCCTCTCCTGTCCTTAGAACCTCGACTTATCCCCTCCAGGCGTCCTTTCTTTTTGTCACCCTCCAGCATCCCTATCTGGCTGCTTAAAGCTTCTAACCGTGAGCTGGGAAGGCTCCATCTTGCCTGGCTTCTTAAAGGGACAGTGCACTAGTTCAACTGTGGGAAATAGATCCTGGAAATTAGATTTCGAGAAGGATGGCACTGACTCACCTTACTATGACAATACGTGTGTTGGGGGAATTTGTACGGAGAGGACAGTTTTTCTTCCTCATACCAGCCTCCAAACTTGTTCTAATATCCAGTTGATTCTCAGGGGGTGCATCCTGGGCAATGTTGCCAAGTTGCACCTTAGTTAACTGCAGAGTCAATAGGCTCTGCAGTTATAGCTCAAGAGGAAAATCTCTGTTTCCTGAGAGGTGCCATGGCATTGCAGAAGATTTGGAAAAAATAATTTATTCTACAAATATTTATCGAGTGCCAGATTCATTGCCTGTGGCTGATCCCACTGCTGAGTGTCTGTAATATGTCGAGACCATGTAGAATGGTGTCACTGATTCCTTTCTTAACAGATTGATGGCCAAGCTTTCTTCCTAGAGATGAATGTCGAATTTGATTCCAACATTTACCAAGCATGTGTCACATGAAATTTCCCACTGTTCATCTTTATTGTCTTTTCTGTAGTACCACATCCATATACCCAAGCCCAAGTGACTGGGAGATCCAGCTGGAAGAGATAGGAGCTCAAGTCAAAATGGCATGCAAAGAAAGAAGGGCAGGATGCTTCAATAGGGAAGCCAAGGCCACCTTGGCTAATCTGTCATTCACATGTCCATGTACAGTCTGGAAGATTGTACTGGGGAGGAGGGCTTCACCAGCTCCCTTCTGACGTTAAATAAAAGAACTGGTGTGGTGGAAACTTGTTAGAAGGCCTCATACAGATCAGTGGCATCTCTTCCAAGTTTGTTTTTCTCATGTTTCTGCTTCTGGAGGGTGGCAGGTCTGGATGGAGCCTAATGATATCCCACAGGTCAAAGAGATGAAAACATGTTGTTTAAGGTTTTAGGTCTAATATTTCACTCTGGGTTTTCTTTTTAAGGTATGGATTGTCTATATGTATGTATGTATTTATTTCTGTTTGGTCAATGGAATGCCACAGCTTCCAGCACTCTGCAATTTACCAGTTCAGCTGTCTCTGGTATTACACATGCAAGGCACAAAGACCCTCCTTTCTTTAATGCGCTAGGTTTCATTGCATCTCCAGTGTCAACTCCCATCAAGGACCTGTGTTGATTCTAGGTTTCTCAGCAACATTTAGCTAAAGCACATTCCTCCATCCCTTGTCTCAATTGGTTTTAAAAACCTCAAAATGACATTCTGAATGGCCATATCGTTGAATCCACTGGGTTCAGATAAAGAAGAAAGTCTCACTTAGTGTTCTTTCTCTCTAAAGTCCCTGGTCTATGGGGTCCGAAAAACAAAGGAAACATGAATTCAACTGGAACTCTCCTGGTTACTTTCATCAGTGGGAGTATAGTCTTGTCCTAGAGCAAAGAGCCACTTGTACATGTCACACACACTGAACTCTGCTATCCACACCCTGGCGTGGAGGGTGGGGAAGGAACTATGTGCTGACTCCACAGCCAGCCTCCTGCATTTAGTAAGCATGGAATATGTTAGGTATTGCTGTGCTTCCATTTTAATATTTGATTGTCCCTTTGCGTTCATGTTGTTTTTTCTTTGGGAGAGGATATAGAAGCAGGATATAGGTGTCATAAAATATGGTTGATGAAATATGGTTATTCACTTCCTAGGACAATGAAAGGTTTGTGAACCCACTAACAATTACTATAGGCAAACAATAGAAATCCTTCTCCAAAGGCTTCAAGTGGCTTTCCCAGAGCAATTAGTATGTTGTCATTCATTCTGCTTCCTGGGATTGCAGATAATTTCTGTCTACACAGAGGCAAAAGGGATTCATAAGGGATAATTGCAAAAAGGACACTTTGCATGCTCTCTCTATTTCACAAACAGTAGTTTTGACCCCCAACTCCCGTTGTGGAATGCCAGGATCTGGTGGGCTAGGCTGTTCTTGCCTAGACTAGTACAGCTCACCCCTACATTTACTTTGGTCTGAGTTCCTTCCTAGTTTTTCCTCAGCCTTCAAGGGTAAGGACCTGTGATAGACAAAGGAATCAATACGAAAGTACATTGTGTTATGAGATTCATTAATTCATTCATTCAACAAATGTTTACTGATGATCTACTCTGTGCCATCACTGCACAAGACTCTGGAGAGTCTACAAGTACCCTGCCTTTTTGGAGACTGTATTCTAATGAGTGTGTGTTAGTGGAGGGGAAAGACAATAAACAATAAAGGTTTTTGTCGGGTGGGAATAAGATGGGAGAAAGGACTGGGGAGAGCTGTTTGATATAGAACAGTCAAGGAAGGCTTCTCTGTTATGGTGGTTTTTTTTTAATTGGGGTACAGTTGCTTTACACTGTTGTGTTAGTTTCTGTACAAATAAGTGAATCAACGATATGTATACATATGTATACATATATCCCCTCCCTCTTGGACCTCCCTCCCATCTCATTCTTTTACATGTAGCTGGGCAGTTTTCCCAGCACCACTTATTGAAGCATCTGTCTTTTCTCCATTGTATGTCCTTGCTTCCTTTGTCATAGATTAGGTGTCCATTGGTGCATGAGTTTATCTCTGGGCTTTCTATCCTGTACCATTGATTAATATTTCTGTTTTTGTACCAGTACCATACTGTCTTGATTACTGTAGCTTTGTAGTATAGTCTAAAGTCAGGGAGCCTGCTTTCTCCAGCTCCATTTTTCTTTCTCAAGATTGTTTTGCCATTCGGGGTATTTTGTGTTTCCATACAAATTGTGAAATTTTTTGTTCTAATTCTATGAAAAATGCCATTGGTAATTTGATAGGAATTGCACTGAATCTGTAGGTTGCTTTGGGTAGGATAGTCATTTTGACAATATTGATTCTTCCAATCCAAGAACATGGTATATCTCTCTATCTGTCTTTGTCATCTTTGATTTCTTTCATCAGTGTTTTATAGTTTTCTGAGTACAGGTTTTTGCCTCCTTAGGTAGGTTTATTCCAAGGTATCTTATTATTTTGTTGCAGTGGTAAATGGGAGTGTTTCCTTAACTTCTCTTTCAGATGTTTCATCATTAGTGTATAGGAATGCAAGAGATTTCTGTGCATTAATTTTGTATCCTGCTACTTTACCAAATTCATTGATTAGCTCTACTAGTTTTCTGGTAGCATCTTTAGGATTCTCTATGTATCATGTCATCTACAAACAGTGACAGTTTTACTTCTTCTTTTCCAATTTGGATTACTTTTATTTCTTTTTCTTCTCTGATTGCCATGGCTAGGACTTCCATAACTATGATGAATAATAGTGGTAAGAGTAGACATCCTTGTTTTGTTCCTGATCTTAGAGGAAATGCTTTCAGTTTTTCACCATTGAGAATGATGTTGGCTGTGGGTTTGTCATATATGGCCTTTATTATGTTGAGGTAGGTTCCCTCTGTGCCCACTTTCTGGAGAGTTTTTCTAATAAATTGATGTTGAATTTTGTCAAAAGCTTTTTCTGCATCTATTGAGATTGTTATATCTTTTTTATTCTTTAGTTTGTTATATGGTGTATCACATTGATTGATTTGCATATATTGAAAAATCCTTGCATCCCTGGAATAAATCCCACTTAATCAGAGTGTATGATCCTTTTAATGTGTTGTTGGATTCTGTTTGTAAGCATTTTCTTGAGGATTTTTGCGTCTATGTTCATCAGTGATATTGGCCTGTGATTTTCTTTTTTTGTGATATCTGGACTGGTTTTGGTATCAGGGTGATTGTAGCCTCGTAGAATGAATTGAGAGTGTTCTTTCCTCTGCAGTTTTTTGGAGGAGTTGAGAAAGAAGGGTGTTAGCTCCTTGTTAACGTTGGATAGAATTCACCTGTGAAGCTATCTGGTCCTGGACTTTTGCTTGTTGGAAGATTTTTAATCACAGTTTTAATTTGATTACTTGTGATTTGTCTGTTTATACTTTCTATTTCTATTAGGTTCAGTGTTGGAAGGTTGTACCTTTCCAAGAATTTTTCCATGTCTTCCCGGTTGTCCATTTTATTGGCTTGTTTTAGTCTCTTATGATCCTTTGTATTTCTGCAATATCAGTTGTAATTTCGCCTTCTCATTTCTAATTTTATTTATTTGAATCCTCTCACTTTCTTTCTTGATGAGTCTGGCTAAAGGTTTATCATTTCTATATGTCTTCATAAAGAACCAGCTTTTAGTTTCATTGATTTTTGCTATTGTTTTCTTCATTTCTATTTCATTTATTTCTGCTTTAAGTTTTATGATTTCTTTCCTCCTACTAACTTTGGGTTTTGTTTGTTCTTCTTTCTCTAGTTGCTTTAGGTGTAAGATTAAGTTGTTTATTTGAGATTTGTCTTTTTTCTTGAGGTAGGACTGTATTACTATAAACTTCCCTGGTAGAACTACTTTTGCTTCTTCCCATAGGTTTTGGGTCATCATGTTTTCATTGTCATTTGTTTCCATGAATTTTTTGATTTCCTCTTTGACTTCTTCAGTGATCTCTTGGTTATTTAGTAGCATATTGTTTAACCTCCATGTTTTTGTTTTTTCACGGTTGTTTTTTTCTGTAATTGATTTGTAATCTCATATCATTGTTGGAAAAGATGCTTGAAACGATTTCAATTTTCTTAAATTTACTGAGGGTTGATAAGTGACCCAAGATGTGATGTATCCTGGAGAATGTGCCGTGTGCATTTGAGAAGAAAGTGTATTCTGCCACTTTTGGATAGAATGTCCTATAAATATCAATTAAGTCTATTTGGTCTATTGTGTGGTGTAAAACTTGTGTTTCCTTATTAATTTTCTGTTTAGATGATCTGTCCATTGGTGTAAGTGGGGTGTTAAAGTCCCCCACTATTATTGTGTTAATGTTGATTTTCCCTTTTATGGCTGTTAGCATTTGCCTTATGTGTTGAGGTGCTTCTATGTTGGGTTCATAAATATCTAAAATTGTTATATCTTCTTCTTGGATTGATCCCTTGACCATTATGTAGTGTCCTTCCTTGTTTCTTGTAACAGTCTTTATTTTAAAGTCTATTTTATCTTATATGACTATTGCTACTCTGGCTTTCTTTTGATTGCTATTTGAATGGAATATCTTTTTTCCATCCCTTCACTTTCAGTCTGTATGTGTCCCTAGGTCTGCAGTAAGTCTCTTGTAGACAGCATATATACAGGTCTTATTTTTGTATCCTTTCAGCCAGTGTGTGTCTTTTGGTTGGAGCATTTAATTCATTTACATTCAAGGTTATTTTCAATGTGTATGTTCCTATTACCATTTTCTTAATTGTTTTGGGTTTGTTTTTGTGGGTCTTTTTCTTCTCTTGTGTTTCCTGCCTAGAGAAGTTCCTTTAGCGTTTGTCATAGAGCTGGTTTTGTGGTGCTGAATTCTCTTAGCTTTTGCTTGTCTGTAAAGCTTTTGATTTCTCTGTTGAATCTGAATGAGATCCTTGCTGGGTAGAGTAATCCTGGTTGTAGGTTTTTGCCTTTCATCATTTAAAATATATCCTGGCACTCCCTTCTGGCCTGCAGAGTTTCTATTGGAAAATCAGCTGATAACATTGTGGGGATTCTGCTGCTTTTAATATTTTTTCTTTGAATTTGATTTTTGTTAGTGTGATTAGTATGTTTTTTGGTGTGTTTCTCCTTGGGTTTATCCTGTATAGGACTCTCTGCACTTCCTGGACTTGGGTGGCTATTTCCTTCCCTGTGTTAGGGAAATTTTCAACTATAATCTCTTCAAATATTTTCTCAGACACTTTCTCTCTCTCTTCTTCTTCTGGGACCCGTATAATTTGAATATTGGTGCATTTAATCTTGTTCCAGAAGTCTCTGAGATGGTCCTCATTTCTTATCCTTTTTTCTTTTTTCTTCTCCTCAGCAGTTATTTCCATCATTCTATCTTCCAGATCACTTTTTCATTCTTCTGCCTCAGTTATTCTGCTACTGATTCCTTCTAGTGTATTTTTCATTTCAGTTATCATGCTGTTCATCACTGTTTGTTTGTTCTTTAGTTCTTCTAGGTCCTTCTTAAATGTTTTTTGTATTTTCTTGATCTATGCCTCCTTTGTATTTCCAAGATTTTGGATCATCATCATCTATCTTTACTCTGAATTCTTTTTTAGGTAGGTTGTCTCTTTCTTCTTCATTTGTTTGGTCTTGTAGGTTTTTACCTTGCTCCTTCATCTGTAACTTTTTTTTTTGTCTTTTGTTTTGTTTTGTTTTGATGTGTGGTGCTGTGGTCCTGTCTTGCCAGTTGTTTAGCCTGAGGCATCCAGCACTGGAGCTTACAGACAGTTGGGTGGAGCCATGTCTTAGTGCCAAGATGAGGACCTCCAGGAGAGCTCACACCAATTTATATTCCCTGGGGCCTGAAGTTCATGTTAGCCCAGTGGCTCAGTGCTCCTGCCAGAATAACGCAGGCCTGGCCCTCAGCTTGGAAACCAAGAACCTGCAAGCCATGTTGCATGGCAAAAAAAAGAAAAAAATGGCAACAAACAAAAAGGAGCAGAACAATAACAAAGAATAAAAAATATAAAAATGAAACAACAACAACAAAGCAAAACAGAACCACAATAGCAAAAAAAAAAAAAAAAGCTGGAAGAGGCCTGAGTGGGGGGCTTAGGCTCAGGACCTGCATGGCTGGAGGGGGCCCTGGAGGCAGAGGTTCAGGACTGGGACCACAGCAGGCTCACTGGGGCCTGAGCAGGTGGGGGATATGCTGGCTGCATTCTCCTCCCATCCACTGAAGGTCTCTCCCCATCCCCACTGATCCCCTCACCATGAGTGGACCCCTCCGAGCATGGGAACCCCTCCCCTTCCCCAGCCACCCCTCAAGGACACCAGTCCCATCCTGCATCCCCTTTTCCTCCTCTCCTCCTCCCCCCCACCCCACATCCTACCCAGCCACACGAGGATTCCTTCTGTCCCCTTAAGTGTCCAAGGTCCCCCACCAGCACCTAGTAATGCCCTAGTTGTGGGGAGATGTGAACTCCACGTCCTCCTGTTCTGCCATCGTGACTCCACCCGATATGGTGATATTTAAGAATATAACGAATGAAGTGAGAGAGCTAGCCATGAGAATACCCAAGGGAAGGTTATTCTAGACAGAGAAATTAGAATAGTAAAGGCTTGGTGTGTTCAAGGAATAGCAAGGCCAGTATCACTGGAGTGGAGAGGAAGAGAGTGGTAGGACATGATTTCAGAGTGACAGAGAGGGCCAGATCATATAGGACCTTGTAAATACTTTGGCTTTTATTCTGAGTGAGATAGTAAGGCATTTTTAAAGAAGATAAATAATCAATAATTATCATATTTAAAATTCTACTCTAGTAAAGAGGATGTAGATGCAAGAGGGAAGAGATATGGGAACATATGTATATGTATAACTGATTCACTTTGTTATAAATCAGAAACTAACACACCATTGTAAAGCAATTATAGTCCAATAAAGATGTTAAAAAAACAAAACAAAACAAAGCAAAAAAAACCTTGCAATCATTCCTCAAAACTCTCAGAAAAAAAAAAAGAGAGGATGAATCTTCAATTGTTCATCTTAACACAATCAAGGTGGTTTATGTTTTTATGATTTGGATAATAATACTGCTTTGGAAAAAAATTAGTAAGCTTATTGCTGAATTCATGTCAACTAATACAATTTAATTTTATACTAACAATTGTTTTGTAGCAATTATCTGAAAAAAGTTTCAAACACATTTGAAACTACTGAAATACAAAAAGTATTTTCAGCATACTTATTTTAAAAATCACAATAAATTTATTAGCACTAGAAGAATGCTTAACCTTTTTAAGGAAACATCACAAGATTGTATAACTGATGTAACGGTGTTACTCTAGCATGAAATTTTGAAAATTGTTCACTTGAAAACTTTTTTTTTAACTTTCAGTCTTGCTGGAACACATGATTTCATGTAGGTTATACTCCATTCTTCTCCCCAAGTTCTTCCCAGTAGGGAAGTGTGTTTCATGTATCATTTCATTTAATCCTCACAATAGCTTTGTGAGGTAGGCACTATTGTCATCTCCATTTTACAGAATAGGAAACTGAGGCACAGGAATGTAAAGTACTTTACCCAAGGTCACAGAGCTAGTAAGCAAAAGAGAATCCATTCTCTCCTATACCTTCTGAGAAGTTGTTCCATCAGCTTCCTTCTCTCCAATCTTCTTCAATTTCTTTTTCTTCTTTGGTTCTTCCACCCATCCAACCATTCCCACCTAATATACCTAACATTTATTGAACACCTACTCTGTGCCAAGCCCTCTATTGAACACTTTGCATTTATCAATTCACATAATGCTCACAACAATCCTATGAAGTAAGTACCATTGTTTTCCCAATTTTTCAGTTGGGAATTTGGGACATAGAAAAATCAAGCAACTTGCCTAAGTTTACACAGCTAGGAAGTAGCAGAAGTGAGATTTGAACCCCAAAATAAAGTCTACACCTTCACTGTTATGCTCTACTGCCTAATCTTTATCTTGCAAACACATTTTTCACTAAATAAATCTTTCTTTAACAACACTTACTCAAATTACCACCCTATTTTTCTGCAGTTTCCATTTAAATCATTATTGAAACTGCTCTCACAAGAGTTACCTGAAGATCTCCTAAATGTCATGTCAAGTGCTCTCTCTTTAGGTATTCAAAATATTGACTCTACTACATTTGAGGCTGTTGTACTTTCCTTCCATCTTTAAAGCCTTCCCTTCCTTGTCTTCTGTGATGATACTCTATCTTGGATTTCCACCTACCTCTCTGATTGTTCTTTTCATTCTCTTATCTTGCTACTCTATACTCCTTATTTGGGTCATCTCATCTACTTAAGATTTTCAACTGCCATTTATATGCTGATGAAGGCCCGTATGACAAGTTGGCATCTCCAAACTGAACACTTTTTCTGAGCCTGGACCCACCCACTTGTCTGTTAACTGGACATCTTAACTTGACACCTCACATTTAATATGTCTAAAACTGAATTCATCATCAAACCCCCACATGCCAATTTCTATCCCTGACCAACAGTCACATAATCAACTGAACAATAAAACCTAGAGTCATCTATGACTCTTCTTTCTCCTTAATGTCTAGATTCTGCTTCTTGAATCTTTGTATCCTCTCCATCCCTATTTGTAGTGTCTTTGCTTAATTTTTCATTATGTATGACCTGGCCTATTAATATAGCTCCTTTACTGTTGTTTAATCTGCCTCCAGTCTCTATGGCCTTTGTTATGTGTTGAATTATGTCCTTCAAAATATGTTGGAGTCCTAATTTCTGGTACCATGGAATGTGACTGTATTTGGATACAGGGTATCTATAGAGGTAATCAAATTAAAATGAGGTAGTTAGGACAGGCCCTAATCCAATATGACTGGTATCCTTATAAAAGTGGGAAATTTGGACCAAAAGACTCATAGAGGGAAGATGATCTGAAGAGACATAGGGAGAAGACAGCCATCTGCAAGCCAAGGAGAGAGACCTAGAACAGATCCTTCTCTCAGAGCTCTCAGGAGAAACCAACTCTGATGACACTTTGGTTTCAGAGTTATAGCCTCCAGAACTGTGAGACAATAATTTTTTGTTATTGAAGTCCCCCTGGTTTTTAGTACTTTGTTGTGGTAGTCCTAGCAAAGTAATACAAACTCCAATCTAGTCTACATATTAGGATATTTCTAAAATACATGTTTTTATCTTGACAATCCTATGTTCAGAATTATTCAAAGACTCCCCATCACTTACAAGATTAAATCCCTGCCTTTTAGTAAGACACTTCACAATTTGTCCTCAACCTACCTTTCATGTTTATGGCCTGTGACTTTTCTTTATCACAGGAGTTACATTTAACTAACTGCTACTTCTCGAACATGCCATGGTCTTTCACAAACACCATGTTTTTGTTCATGCTATCAGGACTTCCATAAATGTTCTTTTTCCTCTTACAACCTGTACCAATCCACCTCCACCGTTCCTTCTATTCCATCCATCTCTTTTTGGTAAGCTCCTATACATAGCATGATACCCAATTCATTTTCTCTGTGAAACCTTGAAGTATAGGTAAGATTTGGTTAGCCAGAGTGGAGGGGAAAGGATATTCTAAGCAGGAAGAACCATATAATCAAAAGCAGTTAATGAGGATCAACATAAAGTGGGTTAGAGGGGGATGGGGTAGAGTTAGAGAAAGGTGAGGTTAGAGAACTCTTTGCCTTTGGTGATAGTATAGATGGGACCAAAGCAACTTCTGGAGAAGCAGCAAGGTCAATAGTCTTCCTCTGTAGTGTCTCAGGGAAACAGCTAGGCCTCAAAGAATGTTATTATCTAGCTAATGTCACCTGATAATGAGATAGCCTATATTTTGTTCCTTGGAAAGCTGGTCTTTATAATAGCACCCTGAGCTTGGGGCACTTTTGCTGGTCAGTGATGGTATGGTAGTAAAGCAGAAAATATTCAGCAAGGTTCAGAGTTCTTTTCTACTATAGCTTATTTAAACCTGACTGAATATATTTACCATTTCTAGTTATATAAAGCAGAAGGTTTTGAAAGGAGGAAGCAAAATTCATTCATTAATCTCATTCACTCATTCAGCATACATGCCCTGGGAGCCCTCTATGTGGACAGCTCTGTGCTACAGGATGGGAATACACAAATATAAGACCTCAACCTTGCCCTGGAGCTTAGCTGGGAGACAGGCAAAGCTCTAGCTAACATATAGTGCTTTTTGATCACTTACTATATGCCAGGGACAATGCTATGCTTTGAATCCTTCTCATTTAAATTCCCAATAGGGTTATACCCATTTTGTAGAAAAGGACACAGTGTTAGAGAATGGTTGAATAAATTCAGGAGGGAGGAATTGGAAAACTGACAAGTAAGCAACTCATTAACATGAGTAGAAAAGTTCTGGGTGACATTTGGGTGAAGAGGTCAGAGAAAACTTGGTGGAGGAGGTGATGTTTGAGTCTTAAAGGATAAATAGGAGTTTTCAAGTGTCAATGAAAAAATTAATAGTCAATCTAAGAAAGAAATGGGAAATTTTATTTGAGCCAACCTGAGGATTATAACCCGGGATACTATCTTTCAGAAAGCTCTGAGGACTGTTCAGCCTATTAGAGGTCAAAGCACAGTTATATAAGTTTTTGAGACAAAAGTTTATATGTCAAGTCATGTATTGACAGTTTAAACAATCCAGATCTACATATACAAAGTGGGTCATGAGTCATTGTGGCCCTTTGCAAGAATAAGAAGGAAGATTATCTCCTAAGGAGTTGTGACTCTTTATGAAATTAAGAAGGAATGTTATCTCCTAAGGAGGTCTGGTTAATGCAGATGCACAACACACACTAAATGGAAGGAAGGAGGCCTGAGTGGGCAAAGAACATTTTTATGTTTAAAGTTTTCTTGTCTTGCCATAAAATATGAATTTTATTTCATCAATTCCTCCCTTCTGATCATTAATCTCTTGTTAGAAAGAATAAGGTGATAAAATATTTGGCCCCTAAATGCCAGAGTGGTGACTTACCTGCCCTGGATCCATCATGTCCCTTGATGTTGGGTTTTAATGGCCTGGTTCTTTTTTTCCTTTTTGTAGGTTGTACTAGTAAGATGTCTGGCAAGGACTAACAGTCAATTCCAAGTTGTCCAACAGGACTTATGAAATTTTACCTTACATGTGCATTGTGTACGTTCATTTATAGAGAACTATAGATGTGATCAAAATTGACAATAGGAATGACCATGTTGTTAGTAAAGTTTTAAGCCAAGATTCTCCTAAATCAAACCATTTTCCTCGTATTTTTCCTAAACAGGGAAGAGGATCATTTATAGTGGAAATTTGATTCCTCATGTGTCATAAGATTAGTTAACAAATGTTGTGGCCAAATGGTCTTTGTGTGTGGTGAAGTATAGGGATCTGATTTTATATTTGTGCATGTGGTTATCCAGTTTTCCCAACACCATTTGTTGAAGAGACTATCCTTTCCCTTGTGGGTGTTCTTGGCTCCCTTGTCAAATATTAGTTGACCATATATGTGGAGATTTATTTCTGGGCTCTCTATTCTGTTCCATTGGTTTATGTGTCTATTTTTATGCCAGTACCGTACTGTTTTCATTGCTATAGTTTTGTAGTATAGTTTGAAATCAGGACGTGTGATGCCTCACTTTTTTATTCTTCTTTCTCATGATTCCTTTGGCTATTTGGGGTCTTTTGGGGCTCTATACAAACGTTAGGATTTTATTATCTATCTCTGAGAAAAATGACATTGGAATTTTTATAGGGATTGCTTTGTATCTATAGATGGCTTTGGGTAAGTATGGATACTTTAACAATATTAATTCTTCCAATTCATCAAAATGGGATATCTTTCCATTTGCTTGTGTCATCTTTGACTTCTTTCAACAAAGTCTTGTTGTTTTTGTTATACAGATCATTCACATCCTTGGTTAAATTTATTCCTAGGCATTTTATTATTTTTGATGATATTGTGAATGGGAAAGATTTCCTCATTTCTTTTTCAGATGTTTCATTATTAGTGTATAGAAGTGCAACAGAGTTCAGGATGTTTATTTTTTTCAGTGTTAGATGTTTTATTTTTAAATTGTATAAATGAAGGAACTGAGATATAAATAAGTTGTACAAATGAGGAAACTGAAACACAAATAAGTGTCATATGTAAGGTCATACAGCTGATTAGATAGCTGGTGGATTAGAATGAGGATGTTTATTTTATATCCTGCATCTTAACTGAATTTGTTGATTAGTTCCAACAGTTTTTTGGTTGAGTCTTTGGCATTTTCTATATATAAGATTGTATCATCTGCAAGTAATGACAATCTTGCTTGTTCCTTTCTGATTTGGATGAGTTTTATTCCTTTGTCTTGCCTAATTGCTCTAGCTAGGACTTCTAGTAGTTTATTGAATAACAGTAGTGAGAGTGAACATCCTTTCCTTGTTTCTGATCTTAGAGGAAAAACTTTCCACTTTTCACTGTTGGGTACAATGTTACTGTGGGTTTGTCATATATGGCTTTTAGTACATTGAGGTATGTTCTTTATATACCCAATCTGTCAAGGATTTTTATAACAAAAGGGTGCTGTATTTTATGAAATGCTCTTTCTGCATCATTTGGGATGATTCTGTGACTTTTTTTAGTTTTATTAATGTGGTGTATCACTTTTATTGATTTATGTATGTTGAAACATCATTGCATCCCAAGGATAAATTGTACTTGGTCATGGTTTATAATCCTTTTAATGTGTTCTTGAATTTAGTTTGCTAATATTTTATTGAGAATTTTTGCATCTGTATTCATCTGGGATATTGGTCTATATTTTTCTTTTATAGTATTCTTAATCTTGCTTTTGTATCTGGGTAATGCTGGCCTCGTAAAATAAGTGTGGAAGTGTTTCCTGCTCTTCGATTTTATAGAAGGTACGAGAAGAGTTGGTGTTAAGTCATCTGTAAATGTTTGGTAGAATTTACCAGTGAAGACATCTAGTCATAGTGTTTTCTATGTTGGGAGGTTTTTGATGACTGATTCAATTTCCTTACTAATTATTGGTCTGTTCAGCTTTTCTACAATATTTCTTCCTGATTCAGTCTTGGTAGGTTGTGTGTTTCTAGGAACTTATCCATTTCTTATAGGTTTTCTAACTTGTTGGTGTGTAATTGTTCATAGTAGCCTCTTATGATTCTATGTATTTCTGGAGTATCAGTTGTAATATCTCCTCTTTCATGTCTAATTTTATTTATTTGAGTCTCCTTTCTTTTTTTCTTGGTTAGTCTAGCAAAAAGAGTTGTCAGTTTTGTTTATCTTTTCAAAAACTCAGATCTTAGGGTTTTTAATCTTCTCTATTGTTTTTCTGGTCTGTTTCATTTATTTCCACTCTGGTCTTTATTATTTCCTTCCTTCTGCTAACGTTGGGCTTAGTTTGTTGTTCTTTTTCTAGTTCTTAGAGGTGTAAAATTAGTTTTTTTAATTTTAGATCTTTCTAATTTCTTAATATATGCATTTAACACTATAAATTTCCCTCTCAGAACTGCTTTTTCAATATCCCATATGTTTTGGTATGTTGTGTTTCCATTTTCATTTGTTTTGAGATACTGTTTAATTTCCCCTTTGACTTTTACTTTGACTGATTGTTTGCGAGCTTGTCACTTAGTTTCAACATATTTGTAGATTTTCCATCTGTCCTGTTGTTGTTGATTTCTAGTTTCATACCACTGTGGTCAGAAAAGATACTTGTTATAATTTTAGTCTTCTTGAATTTACTATGACTTGTTTTGTGTTCTGTCGTATGATCTACTTTGGAGGATTTACCATGTACTCTTTAGAAGAATGTGTATTCTGCTGTTGTTGGATGGAATGTTCTATAAATTTCTGTCAGGTTCATTTAGACTAATGTATGGTTCAAGTCCATTGTTTCCTTTTAAATTTTCTCTCTGGATGATGTATCCATTGCTGACACTGCGGTATTGAAGTTCCCCACTATTGTATTGTTTTGTATTTCTCCCTTCAGATGTTACTATTTGCTTAATATATGTATTGCTCCATGTTGAGTGTGTACATATTTACGATTTTTATATTCTCTTGATGAATTGACCCCTTTATCATTATATAATGACCATTTTTGTCTCTTGTTACCATTTTTGACTTAAAGTCTATTTTGCCTGATATAAGTAGATCTACCTTCACTTTCTTTTGGTTTCCACTTGCCTGGAATATCTTTTCCCAGTCCTTCACTTTGAGCATATGTGTGTCTTAAAACTGAAGTGAATTTCTTGTAGGCAGCATATAGTTGGGTCTTTTTAATTTTTTTTTTATCCATTCAGCCATTCTGCGCCTTTTGATTGTTAAATTCAATCCATTTACATTTAGAGTAATTATTTAAGGACTCAAAATGCCATTTTATTGATTGCTTTCTGGTTGTTTTGCATTTACAGTGTTTCTTTTTCCCTCTGATTCTCCCTACCATTGTAAATTGGTGATTTTTCATTGTGGTATGCTCTGTTTCCTCTTTTTAAAAAATCTTTCCTGAATCTATTCTAGATTTTAGCTTTGTGGTTACCATGAAGCTTGCATAAAACATCTCCTAGATAAAACAATTCACTTTATGCTCATAGCAACTTATCTTTGATCACCTACAATGGTACCACCCTTTATGCCCCTGCTTTGATCACAATTTAACTCTTTTTATGTTGTGCATTTGTTAATAAAGCATAGTAGCCACAGTTATTTTTAATACTCTTTATTTAACCTTTATACTGTAGTTAAGTGGTTAACACACCATCTTATTATAGAATTCGTTTTCTAAATCCAACTATATATGTTTCATCTCTACCAGTGTGTTGTATTCTTTCATATGTTTTCATGTCGCTGATTAGTATCTTTTTATTTCAGCTTAAAGAACTCTTTTCAACATTTATTACAAGACAGGTCTAGTGGTGCTGAACTCCCTCAGCTTTTGTTTGTCTGGGAAAGTCTTTATTTCTCCTTCATATCTGAAGGTTAACTTTGCTGGATAGAGTATTCTTGGCTGGCAAGTTTTATCTTTCTATAATTTGAATATTTCCTTCCACTGTCTTCTGGCCTGTAGGGCTTTTGCTGAGAAATCTGCTGATAGCCTAATGGTGGTTCCTTTTGTAGGTTACACATTTTTTTTCCTGCTGCCTTTAGGATTCTTTCTTTATCTTTGACTTTTGACAGTTTCATTATAATGTGTCTTGGACAATGACTTTTGGCATTGAGATAATAGAGTGATCTATTAGTTCTTGAATTTGGATGTCCAAGTCTTTACTCATGTCTAGGAAGTTCTCCACTATTATTTCTTCAAATAAACTTTCTACCCCCTTCTCCCTCTCTTTTCCTTCCAGAATCATAATTATTCTAATATTTGTCTTTTGATGGAGTCCTACAGATAATGTGGGCTCTATTTTTTGCTCTTTTCAGTTTTCTCTTTTGTTCTCTTCTAACTGTATTTCAAAATTCCTATCTTCTAAGTCACATATTCTGTCTTCCATCTGCTTTACTGTACTACAGATGCTCTTTATTTCAATCTTTATCTCATTTATTGAATTCTCCAGAATTTCTGTTTGGCTCTTTTTATTATTTCTATCATTTTGGTAAATAACTCATTTTATTCATTTATTTTTTTCTCTGATTTTCAATTTTCTTTTTGAGTTTTCTTGTATGTTGTTAAGTTTCTTTAGAACAGCTATTTTGAATTCTTTATCAAGTGGATCACAATATTCCATGCCTTTGAGCTTGGTTGTTGGAGAATTATTGATATCTTTGGGCAGTAACATGTTTCCTTGATTTTTCATGTTCCTTGTAGTTTTTGTGTTGGTACTTTTGTATTTGAAGTAGCAGACACCTCCTTAAATCTTACTGGTTGCCTTCACATGGGGTACTGTTCATTGATATTGGTATATCTGGGGTTTCCTCAGCTGTTGTTGGGCAGACCTGCTCCACTTTTCTTGCTCCTTCTCGTGGCAGAGTTAAGCTCTTCTGACTTCTCTTGTTCTTACAACTCACCAGGCTGGTTGCTGAAAACCTCACTTTTCTTTTCCAGAAGGTGACAATATAGCTCTAGTTTGTGATTTCTCCCTGTCCACAGGTCCATTTTTCTAAGAGTACTCTGATTACCACGTCTGCTCTTACTACTGCATTTTGGAACTTGTACAGGGATCGACCTGTAGAGTAGAGGGAGGTATGGGTTTAGCACTTGGGGCATTGGGGGTGCACGTGCACCCAGTGGGGAGATCCTTGGGTTGGGTGTTCCCAGAGCCTTTTGGGTGGACTTCCTGCTGAAGTCCTGAAGCAGTTAGCAAGTACACCATCTATTTAATATGCTTTATTATTCTTACTTGCTTCTTTCCCTTTCTCCTTTCTCCTCCCCAAGTCATGGATGTCCTGCTTCAGTACTTTGGGTGCTGCTGAAGAGAAACAGGTTTTTACAGCTATGACCCATACAACTGGGGAAGCCAGACACTCACCACTTTCCACATTCTCCACAGGAGAGGTCACCACCACCAGCTCCATACAGTGTCACCCTGGAAGGGGTGACTCTCAACAAGATCCTCCCTCTCCACTACATCCAAACTTGGTGGCTTGCTGGAATCTCTCTTCCCACTGTGATGACTTGCTGGAATCTCCCTTCAGGCAGGCTGGCCTTCTACAAATTTCCTCTTGCCTGTGCATATCTGCCCAGGCCACCACTGTCCAGGTGTTTTCCCTGACCATGCCAAGAGGGGATGGGTCAGGTTTGCTGATTCCACTGAACCCAGAACACTTACTGAGGTCTGTCTGCTTATTTTCAGATGCACAGTTGAGTAAGGGTCTTCCTGGGTCGCTTGGTATATGATGCTGGGTCCTACAACTCCAAATGGGGTACTTTTGTCCATGGATCAATGTCTGATTAGTTGTTTTTAAACAAGGGAGAGAAAGGAGGAATGTCTTACACTTCCATGATGCTGACCCTTTGCCCATTTTAAAATAAAGCTATTTGATTTTTTTGTTGTTGAGTTGTAAGCATATTTAATAGACTCTGGATATTAACCTCTTATTAAATATATGATTTTCAAATTTTTTCTCTTATTCTGTGGGTTGCCTTTTCACTCTGTTGATTTTATCCTTTGATGCACTGAAGTTTTTAAGTTTTATATATTCCAATTTGTCTATTTTTGCTGTTGTTGCCTGAGTTTTTGGTGTTATATCCAAGAATCATTGTCAAATCCAATGTCATGAAGATTTTCCCTATGTTTTCTTCTAGGACTTTTCTAGTTTTAGGTCTTACATGTAGGTCTTTAATCCATTTTGAGTTAAATTTTTGTATATGATATAAGATAAGCATCTGACTTCATTATTTTGCATGTGGATATCCAGGTTTCCCAACACCATTTGTTGAAGAGACTGTCCTTGCCCTATTGAGTGGTCTTTGCACTCTAATTGAAAATCATTTTACCATATATGTGAGGGTTTATTTCTGAGCTCTCTATTCTATTCTGTTGATCTATTTTTTTTTATTCTAGTGCCACACTGTTTTGATTACAGTAACCTTGCAATAAGTTTTTAAATCAGGATGTATGAGGCCTCCAAATTTGTTCTTCTTTTTCAAAATTGTTTTCTCTATTTGTGGTCCCTTGAGATTCCACATGAATTTTAGGATGAAATTTTCTGTTTCCTAGAAAAAAAAAAAGCCTTTGTGATTTTTTTAAATTAATTAATTTATTTATTTATTTTTGGCTGTGTTGGGTCTTCGTTTCTGTGCGAGGGCTTTCTCTAGTTGTGGCGAGCGGGAGCCACTCTTCATCACGGTGTGCAGGCCTCTCACTGTCACGGCCTGTCTTGTTGCACAGGCTCCAGACGCGCAGGCTCAGTAGTTGTGGCTCATGGGCCTAGTTGCTCTGCAGCATGTGGGATCTTCCCGGACCAGGGCTCGAACCCGTGTCCCCTGCATTGGCAGGCAGATTCTCAACCACTGGGCCACCAGGGAAGCCCCAAGCCTTTGTGATTTTAATAGGGGTTGTGTTGAATCTGTAGATCTCTTTGAGTAGTATTGATATCTTAATAATTTTATCTCCCAATTAATGAACATGTGGTGTCTTTCCATTTATTTGTGTCTTCTTTAAATTCTTTAGCAGTGTTTTTCAGTTTTCAGTGTACAAGTCTTTCCCCTTCTTGGTTAGGTTTATTCCTAAGTATTTCTTGATGCTATTATAAATGGAATGATTTTCTTAATTTCCTTTTTTATTGCTAATTTTTGTTTTTTAAAGTTTAGCTTATGATTATCTAACCTTGTGGTTAGAGAATGGGTAAATCATGGAGTTTTTCTATGCAGAATATCATTATAACTTATCCATTTGGGCAATAATAATGGCACATCATTAGCATTTACTATATGCCAGGCATCAAGTGTTTGCCATAAACTCATTTAATTCATAACAACCCTATGAGGTTGTACTATTAATATTTTCATTTAACAGATGAGAAAATTAAGGCATGGAGTGACTAACTTGTCTAAGATTACACAGCCAGGAAGAGGCAGATGCAGTAGTAGAAAAACAAACAAATCGTATTATGTTTGGATTAGCCAGATAAGCAATGTAGCCGATAGTAATTATGCCCTTGCCTCTTTGACTGGATATTAGGAATAAATATGCCATAATTCTGATGTAATAGATGTGGGAGAAAAGATCAGTCAAGAGTTGTCTCTTTTT
This sequence comes from Balaenoptera physalus, assembly GCF_965194825.1. Taxonomy (NCBI): domain Eukaryota; kingdom Metazoa; phylum Chordata; class Mammalia; order Artiodactyla; family Balaenopteridae; genus Balaenoptera; species Balaenoptera physalus. The sequence goes on from NC_138903.1 coordinate 49,902,555, forward strand.
CAGATAAATAGACATGGGGTAGGGGTACAGGGAGTTGAATAACATCCAGGGAATAGGGCTGCTTAAAGGCCTATTTTGTCTTAGGTAATACTATGAGATTCAACTTAACCTTCTCATTACTTCCCTTATAAGAAGTTAAGTAACAGAAGTTGTGGGGCAGTGGGAGGGTGGAGTGGGGCACTGTTGCAGCTTCAGCAAAGTGTTCATACCTTTAACCAGCTACATTTAGTCTAAAGAAGGGCCCTCAGACTGCAAGAATCTTATTTCTTGCCATCATAAACGAGAATGTGGGGCAATTGGCGCAGTTTTTTGTTTCCCTTTTGTCTTCCATACCCAAATAAATGAGCCTCTTCTATTTTTTAAGTCCCTGGTTAAGTGTGCTTTTCCTTTTATAAGTGCACACATATGTTCTTTATTCAATTGAAATATCCTGGTGGGCTAGAAAAAACTGAAATGGACTAAGAGTGATGTCACCTAAATGGTCACATAGGAGACCCTAGTCTCTGTCTCTCCTCAAAGATCAATAATTAGGCAGCTGTCCATGAACAAAACAGCTCTGGGAGATATCTGGAATCTACTTAAGAAACTTTATCAACACTGTGGAACAAAAAACTGGAGAATGACTACACAAAAATGACAGGAAAACAACTTTATTTTGCCTGCATCATCCCATCCCCCTGGCCACCATTGCTCAGAGTCAAGGGGTAACTCCCCAGCTAGAAAGAGTTACCCTCACTGGGAAAAAGAGAGGTGAGTAAGTGATATTTTTCCAGCCTTTTGAGGCACTGCACAAAGGACCCACTTAGGTTTCAGCCCACTCAGAGACCAGAAAAGCAAAGATGTATAGGGATGGCTAGGAACTAGGAAGAAAAGCAGGGACTACCAGCATCAACCACTCAATGAGAATGATTACTGTTCCCAGTGACCTGCTCTGCAGATGACCCCAGCAGCTTTCTACACTGAAGAAACCAATGGCCAGCATAGCCACAATGGATACCCTGAAGATTTCACTGGAATTTTGCCCCACAGCTATTTGTATTCACATACACCAGCCACCTGAGTCTCTACTGGCTTCTTCTCCCACCTGCCAGAGCCATGACCTGGAGTGGCAGCCAACTCAGGTTTCCAGAGCTGTGTGGGTACAAGAAGACAGCCTAGATCCCCACAGCTGTCCCCCACCAACATATACACACTCAGGGTTAGCCCCTCCAGATGTGAACCTACATGCCTCTGGCCTGACCCCCACACCAACTTCCATTGCCATGCACCCATGGTGAGACCCAGCAGTCACAGTAGAATACACTGATAGCCAGGGCCCCCACAGCTACTTTTGTATCCACATTGGCCTCAGCCTTTGCTGCTAGTTCTGGCTTCTACCACTATGTTTGTGTCTGCAACTGGCCCCTGCTACTACACAGGCACCTGCAGCTGGTCCCCACTGCTGAGTGTTTGAACACCACCAGCTCTGACCACCACTGCTGTCTGCACTGGTCCCTAGCCACTGGACCTGGAGGTGCCACACACCCCTGAACTTGGTTCCCTGCACCACTTGACTTGGGTCTACAGCACACTCCAGTTTGCTCCCACCTTCAGGTGAGGGCCTTTGCTTACCAAAGTCAGTCCATAAAATCTAGATGAGGTGACTGCTTCTTCAAGGGCACAAACACCAATGCAAGACTGCAGGGATCATGAAGAATCAGGGAAAGATGACACCACCAAAGAAAAATAGTAAATTTCCAGTAACTGACCCCAAAGAAATGGATATTCATGAATTGCCTGAAATATTCAAAATAATTATTCTAAAGATGCTCAGAGAGCTAGAAAAATATTTCACAGTGGATTTCCTATGAAGTCAATGTGTCTTGGGTTTAACTTTGAAACAAATTAAAAAAATTAAAAACTTAAAAAAAAAGAACATAGATGAACAATGTAACAAAATCAGAAAAAATAATACAAGAACAAAATGAGAAGTTCAACAAAGAGATAGAAAATATAAAAAGAACCAAACAGTAATTTTGGAGCTGAAGAACACAATGACTAAACTGAAAAATTCAATAGAGAGCTTCAACAACTGTCTTGACCAAGCAGAAGAAAGAATCAGTGAGCTCAAAGAAAGATCAATTGAAATTATCTAGAGGAGTAAAAAGAATGAAAAGTAATGATCAAATGTATTGATTAAGAAATTACTCAAACTTGTCTAGAAACATTTTTCAATAGCAATTAAATCACTTGTTACTGCTGTAGAGAGTGTTTAAGCACTGAGTAGAGAGTGAGAATAGGTGAGGTTTCTGTCAACTCAGATTATATGATTAAGTGCAGTACTAGAAAAGAGATGATTTGGTGAGGGGATGAGTGAAGACTCTTTCTGTGCTGTATGTTTCCTATGAAGAATATCGAATACGTCGTGTTTGGTCATTTATAAAAAATTATATGGACTAACATAAAACTTGGCATAAATAAATATTTGCTAAAAGGCGTTCTGATGAGTAGTACCTTCTTATTCATTCAATACATTTTTAAACTACTATGTGCCAGGCACTGAACTAGGTGCTGGAGTACTGCATGAATGAGATATATTTTTTCCCTGCCCTTTTGGAACTTACAGTCTAGTTGGGGGAGACAGACAAGAACAAAATAAAGAGAAAATTAATGAATAAACAAACAGGACTAAAAACTATGATTTCAGAGATGTGTACTGAAGGAAATTAATGAGCTGTAATGAAAGAATGATTGGGGGGTCACTTAAGGTGGTCAGGCTTCTGTGAGGATATTATGTTTGAGTTGAGATCTAAAAGATAACAAACCAACAAAGACAAAAGCTGAGGGCAATAGTGTTCCAGGCAGGGTAATAAGTGCAAGGTCCTGAGGAGAGAATGCACTTGTCAAGTTGCAGGATCTAAGTGTGGTAGAAGTGCAGTGACCAAGAGTGAAAGTAAGTGAGGAGGTCTGAAAGGTAGGCAGACCTTTTAAGGAATAAAAAATTTGGAACGAAATTTGTGTTTATTAATGTATTTCCTTTTCTTATTTTTAATCTCTCTCACCCCACCCCCACCCTTTAGGGCTTTTTTCTTCTGTAAGTATCACATATAGACTTGAATAAGCATATGTTCTTTCATGATAGGACAAATGAACTTTTAGCATGTGTGCTAGCTAAAGTTGACCTGGATTTTATTCTGAATGTTATGGGGAAGCTATTGGAAAGTTTAAGGAAAGGGAGAGACATTATTTGATTTATCTTTTAAGAAGACTACTTGGGCTACTGGGTAGAGTTGAGATTGTAGGAGACAAGAGTGGAAGTAGAGACGAGTTGGACTGGAGATGCATCAGTCCAGGAATGTCTTTTTTTCTAGCTTTATCAAGATTTAATTGACATATAATACTGTATAAGTTTAAGATATACAACATAATGATATGTATATATTGAGAAATTATTACCACAATAAGGTTAATTAACACATCCATCACCTTACATAGTTACATTTTTGTGTGCATGGAGTGAGAACTTTTAAGATTTACTCTTTTAGTGACTTTCAAGTATACAGTACAGTATTGTTAACTATAGTCACCATGCAGTACATTATATCCCCAGAACTTATTGATCTTATAACTGAAAGTGTGCACCCCTTGACCACCTTCACACATTTTTCCTTTACCCACCGCCCCTGGCAACCACCAATCTGCTCTCTATTGACATGATATTTTTTTTAAGATTCCACATTTAAGTGTGATCATACAGTAATTGTCTGTTTCTGACTTATTTCACTGAGTATAAGTCCATCCATGTTGTTGCAAATAGAAAGATTTCCTTCCTTTCTGTAGTTTAATAATACTCCATTGTATATATATAATATTTTCTTTATCCATTCATCTGTTGATAGACACTTAGATTGTTTCCATGTCTTGGCTATTGTAAATAATGCTGCAATAATCATGGGGATGTACTCTTCAGAATAGTAACTTCATTTCCTTCAGACATATACCCAGAAGTGTAATTGCTGGATTATGGTAGTTCTATTTTAATTTTTTAAGGAACCTCCATACTGTTTTCCATAGTGGCAGTACCAATGTACATTCCCACTAATAGTGTACAGTGTTCCTGTTTCTTCACATCCTCACCAGCATTTGTTATCTATCTTTTTGATAATATCCATTCTGACAGGTGTGAGGTGATATCTCATTTTGGTTTTTATTTGCATTTCCGTGATGATTAGTGATGTTGAACATCTTTTCATATAACTCTTGACCATTCGAACATCTTCTTTGGAAAAATGTCTATTCAGGCCATTTGCCCATTTTTAATTGGATTATTATTTTTTCTATTGAGTTGTTTGAGTTCCTTATATATTTTGGAGAATAACCCCTTTTCAGATAGATGGTTTGCAAATACTTTCTCCTATTGAGTAAGTTGCTTTCATGTTGCTGATTTTGGGGGTGGGGCTGTGAAGAAGATTTTTAGTTTGATATAGTTCTATTTGTTTATTTTTGCTTTTGTTGCTTGTGCTTTGGTGTCATATCCATGAAATAATTGCTTTTTCCCTATAATTTCTTCTCTGAGTTTTATGGTTTCAGGTCTTAAATTTAAGTCTTTAGTTCATTTCGAGTTAATTTTTGTGAGTGGTATAAGATAGGGGTCCAGGTTCATTCTTCTTCATGTTAATATCCAGTTTTCCCCAACATCATTTATTGAATACACTATCTTTTCTCTATTGAGTATTTTCTGCTCCCTTGTCAAATATTAGTTGACTGTATAAACCAGGGTTTATTTCTAGGCTCTCAATTCTGTTCCATTCCTCTGTGTATCTATTTTTATGCCAGTATCAACTTTAAAAAAAATTATGATAGCTTTGTAATTTGGGTTGAAATCAGTAAGTACCTTCAGCTTTGTTCTTTTTTCCCAGGTTTGCTTTGGCTGTTTGGGGTTCTTTGTTGTTCCATCCGAATTTTAGGATTGTTTTTAGTAATTCTGTAAAAGATGCCATTGGAATCTTAATAAGGATTGCATTGAGTTTGCAGGAGCCTCTTTATACAATCAGGGCAGGCAAAACTTCTTCACTTTCCAGAGACGATTGTTGTTTCTGCCGGATTGACTGTTTTGTTATTCTCCATTATAATTGTGGGCTATTTCCAAAGGTAGGAGATATTGATGATCTGAGAGCTAAAGTGGTCCAAGGGCGTTCTGCTCACTTTCTCTCTCTCTGTTTCTTTCTATATGTTTCCATTCTCTCCTTGCTCTGAGTTCTCATCAATCCCATATAAGTACTGTTTCTATTTTGTGGCTTATTTTTCTACTATTCTCTTAACCATAACAAATGTAAGGGAGCATTCTCTAATATTTTTATTTGGAAGATCTTGCCACCACAACTTCTAGTTCCTTTATACAGATCTGTGTACAAGTTGTTCCTTTCCAACTTGTGACATTAAGTGTGGCAGAGGTTGCAATTCAAGAAACTGGTAACCTCACTTGAAAGTTCTTGCTTATATTATTGTAGTTACTTTCTGCTTTAGAAGCTCTTCAGGAGGGAATGTATGCCAGGAAACGCTTTCCAATTTCTTTTTGCTATTGAAAAGCTTATTTCTTATAGCTTTTTTGAGGTAAAACTTACAAACCACAAAATTCATCTATTTTAAGTTTACAGTTTGATGAATTTTGGTAAAGGTAGCCACCAACAAATAAAATTTCAGAACACTTTCATCATAGTAGAAATTTTGAAGGGAAGACCACAAACCTTATTTTTTTACCCTTTTCAGAGGGAACCTACCTGCATACAAAGAAACAACCTGAGTTTTTATTATAAAGCACATGTTTAGATTGAGCTTAACTAGCATCCCTGCAACATTTGCCCTGCTTCATATTTTTGTCTCATAGTCTAATACTGGAGATGAGTAGAGAAACAAATAAGAGCATTTAAATATTATAGCTTTCAAGAGATAAACACCTTTAGGTTATAGTGAAGCTACAAAGAAGGCATGATATATATACTGAGACAGAGAATGGGATGGCATAAGGAATGTTTGACCTGTCTTGAAAGATAAAAGGTACACTTGAGGAGGCTTCATATTTTGGTGCTATAGACAGATGATACTTTATGAATAAAGACATAGAGTAATGAGATAACTTGACCTGCTTCAAAGACTTGTAAGCATTTCCATAAAACTGGGGCATAGAAAGTAAGAGAAAGATGTGGTAAAATACAGGAAGAAGGCAACCAAATCACACAGGACCCTGTATGTTTTAATTGGGACCTTGTAATATCTTTATAGGTAGTGGATAGACACTGATAAATTTTAAGCAATCTGTATGGCCAGCTTTAATAAGACTACCCTTTGTGGGGCATCAATATGGAGACTGGATAGGAAGAACTGAGGCTGCAGGCAGGAAGACTGGTTAGGAAATCACTGCTGGGGTCCAGAAAGAGATGATTTCTAAAAGTAGGGCAATGGCTCTGGGAATGGAGAAAGGTTGGGTTTGAGAGATATTTTGAGATTGACTCAACAGGATTTGATGAAAAATTGGATGTGGAAGCTGAGGGAGGGTAAAGAATGACTCAGATTTTTGTTTGTTTTGTTTGTTTGTTTGTATCTATTTCCCATATATATATATATAAACATCCTTATTGGAGTATAATTGCTTTACAATGGTGTGTTAGTTTCTGCTGTATAACAAAGTGAATCAGCTGTACATAAACATATATCCCCATATCTCCTCCTTCTTGCGTCTCCCTCCCACCCTCCCTATCCCACCCCTCTAAGTGGACACAAAGCACCGAGCTAATCTATCTGTGCTATGTGGCTGCTTCCCACTAGATATCTATTTTACTTTTGGTAGTGTGTATATGTCCATGCCACTCTCTCACTTCATCTCAGCTTACACTTCCCCTTCCCTGTATCCTCAAGTCCATCTTCTATTCCTGCGTTTTTATTCCTGTCCTGCCCTTAGGTTCTTCAGAACCTTTTTTTTTTTTAGATTCCATATATATGTGTTAGCATACGATATATGTTTTTCTCTTTCTGACTTACTGCACTCTGTGTGACAGTCTCTAGGTCCATCCACCTCACTACAGATAACTCAGTTTCCTTTCTTTTTATGGCTTAGTAATATTCTATTGTATATATGTGCCACATCTTCTTTATCCATTCCTCTGTCAATGGACAATGAGGTTGCTTCCACGTCCTGGCTACTGTAAATAGAGCTGCAATGAACATTGTGGTACATGACTCTTTTTGAATGATGGTTTTCTCAGGGTATATGCCCAGTAGTGGGAGTGCTGGGTTATATGGTAGTTCTATTTTTAGTTTTTTAAGGAAGCTCCATACTGTTTTCCAAGGTGGCTGTATCAATTACATTCCCACCAACAGTGCAAGAGGGTTCCCTTTTCTCCACACCCTCTCCAGCATTTATTGTTTGTAGATTTTTTGATGACGGCCATTCTGACTGGTTTGAGGTGATACCTCATGGTAGCTTTGATTTGCATTTCTATAATGATTAGTGATGTTGAGCATCCTTTCATGTGTTTGTTGCCAATCTGTATATCATCTCTGGAGAAATGTCTATTTAGGTCTTCTGACCATTTTTGGATTGAGTTCTTTGTTTTTTTTTGATATTGAGCTGCATGAGCTGCTTGTAAATCATGGAGATTAATCCTTTGTCAGTTGCTTCATTTGCAAATATTTTCTCCCATTCTGATGGTTGTCTTTTCATCTTGTTTATGGTTTCCTTTGCTGTGCAAAAGCTTTTAAGTTTCATTAGATCCCATTTGTTTATTTTTGTTTTTATTTCCATTTCTCTATGCGGTGGGTCAAAAAAGATCTTGCTGTGATTTACGTCATACAATGTTCCTCCTACATTTTCCTCTAAGGGTTTTATAGTGCATGGTCTTACATTTAAGTCTCTAATCCATTTTGAGTTTATTTTTATGTATGGTGTTAGGGAGTGTCCTAATTTCTTTCTTTTACATGTAGCTGTCCAGCTTTCCCAGCACCACTTATTGAAGAGACTCTCTTTTCTCCATTGTATATTCTTGCCTCCTTTATCAAAGATAAGGTGACCATATGTGTGTAGGTTTATCTCGGGGTTTTCTATCCTGTTCCATTGATCTATATTTCTGTTTTTGTGCCAGTACCATACTCTCTTGATTACTGTAGCTTTGTAGTATAGTCTGAAGCCTTGGAGCCTGATTCCTTCAGCTCTGTTTTTCTTTCTCAAGATTGCTTTGGCTATTCAGGGTCTTTTTTGTTTCCATACAAATTGTGAAATTTTTTGTTCTAGTTCTGGGAAAAATGCCATTGGTAGTTTGATAGGGATTGCATTGAATCTGTAGATTGCTTTGGGTAGTAGAGTCATTTTCACAATGTTGATTCTTCCAATCCAAGAACATGGTATATCTCTCCATCTGTTTGGATCCTCTTTAATTTCTTTCATCAGTGTCTTATAATTTTCTACATACAGTTCTTTTGTCTCCTTAAGTAGGTTTATTCCTAGATATTTTATTCTTTTTGTTGCAATGGTAAATAGGAGTGTTTTCTTAATTTCAATTTTAGATTTTTCATCATTAGTGTATAGAAATGCAAGAGATTTCTGTGCATTAATTTTGTATCCTGCTACTTTACCAAATTCATTGATTAGCTCTAGTAGTTTTCTGGTAGCATCTTTAGGATTCTCTATGTATAGTATCATATCATCTGGAAACAATGACAGTTTTACTTCTTCTTTTCCGATTTGGATTCCTTTTATTTCTTTTTCTTCTCTGATTGCTGTGGATAAAACTTCCAAAACAATGTTGAATAATAGTGGTGAGAGTGGGCAACCTTGTCTTGTTCCTGATCCTAGTGGAAATGGTTTCAGTTTTTCACCATTGAGAAAGATGTTGGCTGTGGGTTTGTCATATATGGCATTTATTATTTTGAGGTTAGTTCCCTCTATGCCTACTTTCTGGAGAGTTTTTTTTTAAATTTATTTATTTCTGGCTGTGTTGGGTCTTCATTTCTCTATGAGGGCTTTCTCTAGTTGTGGCAAGTGGGGGCCACTCTTCATCACGGTGCACGGGCCTCTCACTATCACGGCCTCTCTTGTTGTGGAGCACAGGCTCCAGACGCGCAGGCTCAGCAATTGTGGCTCACGCGCCCAGTTGCTCCGCGGCATGTGGGATCTTCCCAGACCAGGGCTCGAACCCGTGTCCCCTGCATTGGCAGGCAGACTCTCAACCACTGCGCCACCAGGGAAGCCCTCTGGAGAGTTTTTATTGTAAATGTGTGTTGAATTTTGTTGAAAGCTTTTTCTGAATCTATTGAGATGATCATATGGTTTTTCTCCTTCAGTTTGTTAATCTGGTTTATCACATTGATTGATCTGCATATATTGAGGAATCCTTGCATTCCTGGGATAAACCCCACTTGATCGTGTTTTATGATCCTTTAAATGTGCTGTTGGATTCTATTTGCTAGTATTTTGTTGAGGATTTTTGCATCTATGTTCATCAGTGATATTGGTCTGTAGTTTTCTTTTTTTGTGACATCTTTGTCTGGTTTTGGTATCAGGGTGATTGTGGCCTCATAGAATGAGTTTGGGTGTGTTCCTCCCTCTGCTATGTTTTGGAAGAGTTTGAGAAGTATAGGTGTTAGCTCTTCTCTAAATGTTTGATAGAATTTGCCTGTGAATCCATCTGGTCTTGGGCTTTGTTTTATGGAACATTTTTAATCACAGTTTCAATTTCAGTGCTTGAGTTTGTTCTCTTTATATTTTCTATTTATTCCTGGTTAAGTCTTGGGAGGTTGTTCTTTTTTAAGAATCTGTCCATTTATTCCACGTTGTCCATTTTATTGGCATATAGTTACTCGTAGTAATCTCTCATGATCTTTTGTATTTCTGCAGTGTCAGTTGTTACTTCTTCTTTTTCATTTCTAATTCTATTGATTTGATGACTCAGATTTTTGACTGTGTATATATCAGCCATTCAGTGAGATGGGGACACCATGAGAAAGTTGGCACTCTGAAGCCTCCATGGCAATATTTATCAATTAAGTATAGTAGATGCCAACAGAGGCAGTTACTCAGAGTTTGGAGAGAGTCAAGGTAGAAAGGATTCTAAGGTGCAAGTAAGTATATCATTGAATTAACTGACTGTAGGCCTAGAGGAAGGCAAGTGAGGCTTCAATTGGGCTGATGAATTGAGAGAACTGGAATATGGTGAAGGGCTAGATATCAGAATAAGGACTAAAAGGAGGTTTAGTGGGAGAGGCCCAATGGGAGAAGTCAGGAGTTTAGAAAGATAAGACCATGTAATAATAGTTTCAGGGAATGAGAAGAGCAACTAGCATTTGTTGAGTGCCTGTTATAAGTCTGGTGCCACGTGTGTTGCCTCATTTATTCCTCAAGATAGATATAAACTTCTCTGAGCGTCACGAAATTAATCCCTTAAATGGGGACAATCCGATCATACATATGGAATGTAGGAAGAAAAGATTTGGAGCTGGAGTGGTAGGAATGATGAATTCAATTTTGGTCATATTGCGTTTGCAGGCATCTCTGCTCTGAGGCAGATTAGTATACACCGGTATACCCTGTGACATCCATTCTGATTGGTTAATGCCCGTACCTTATTAGTTAAATGTTTTGAATATCATCCCTGCCCCTAGCAGTCTTCATTGTGCATACTTGGATGTCACTATGGGAAAGGATAAATGACTATAGAATCCTGCATTTTAGGTTCTGTGTTAATCATTAACATCCCTGGGCTGAAAGACACGGTTGAACCAATTGTCCTTAAGATGACAGTTTCATTCCTCATTTTTGTGCTCTAAAAGGAGGCAGTACCATGTAGTGGATAGATTATGGGCTTTGAGGCCAGATGATACAACTAATAAGTGTTTGAGCTGCTATTTGCCCTTAAAATTCAGGCTCTTTTTTACCTCACCACACTGCCTCCTATTATAGTTTGAGGTCTTGAGACAAGATTATTTCAAGTAATGGCAAAGTTCAAAAGTAGGTGATTGAGGTAATATTGCAGTCCACTTAATTTTCTGGATAAGAAAATAAGTTCTTCAGAGCAACAGAAAATTTGGTAGTCATAGTTCTGGAATTTAAGTGTTTAATTAATAGTATTATATTGGCAGCAGTGTATATATGTTCATATGACACTACTTTTATGAAACTCTAACTCTGTAAGACATTCTTGCATTCTAACCTTTTCTCTTTTGGAAATATCAAACAATAAATTGACAATGTAAGAGAAAGAAGCCTCCACTTGGGTGGTATTAAACTTTCCTTCTAGGACAAGGATCTTGCATAAGAATTATCACCCAGATTGTGATTGGAATTCAATTTCTAGTAAAGTAAACATGGTTATTTCCAAGTTACTACAGGAAATGGAACAATGAGTTAGTCACAAACCCTTCACCTTTACCACAGCCTCCCCTGGGAGAAGTCTTGGAAAGCTACAAGGCCTCACTATTGAGAAAGGTATGGAAAGAGAGGTGATATGGAGCACTGTGGAAATGCCATACAGGCTGAACAATGGGAAAAATGTTGCTATGGATTGAATTGTATAACCTCCCCACAAAATTCATATGTTGAAGCCCTAACCCCCAATGTGATGGCATTTGGAGATGGGGGCTTTGGGAGGTAATTAGGTTTAGATGAGGTCATGAGGGTGGGGCCCTCATGATGAGGTTAGTGCCCTTATAAGAAAAGATGCCAGAGGCATCTGCCTCCCCATTAGAGGTTACAAATTCCAGTGCTTACAGGGCCATTCATTCACTTACGTGAGGTAAATGAGTGAAGTAGGCAGGCAAATACATTATCCATCTAAAGGAGACAACTTATTCTTGTCACACAGGGATGAAATTCTAGTATTGCCAGATTGTATTTTTCCAAGCAAATCTGGAAATCTATATTGTTGTATAAAAAGCCATCCAAATTGGATAATCATTATTATTTTTTTAATCTATGGACAAAAGATAACCTAAAATCACAAAATGACTTTTTGGCTAATAGACCTCCAGCTTACAAACTCTGACTGTATGAAATCCAAATTCCTTAACAGTGAATTTGATATCTTATTTTTTAAACAAAATATTATGTCCTTCCCTCATACTGGTATCAATCAGTCTTCATGGTTGCAAGCATTGAAACCAACTCTGTGTAACTTTAATAGATGAGGACTTTCTGGAAGGCGTACTGAGTAACTGGTAGAAAACCTGGAGAATTAGACTCAGAAAATGGGCAAGATCCAAGCACCATGGCCATAATTACATTATAGGAACCATCTGATACAGACACTGCTGTTACCACAACTGATACTGGAATGCCACTGCAGGCACCGATGCCATCTCTGTCAATGGCCACTGCCCCTGAAATAATCACAACTGCTGCCCCCTTGAAACTATATGTTGTTGCTGCTATCATTTGTAAAATGTAAACTTTTCTCTTCCTGTTTCTCTGCATCATTTAAAGCAGGATCAAATGTCCTGGGAAGGAGACACCATGAGCTGAACTCAGGTCATGCACCCACCCATAATACCTTAGTAGCCTCAGGGTGGGCAAAACTGAGTATCTGCATCTGTACCCATTCTTTCTTCTTTCCCTCTTGTTATGATGGAGGACGAGGTTCTCCTTTCTATGGCCAGTCCTCTGCTTGTGCATTAGATCCCACTCATTCCTGCCTTCTCAGAAACATTATTATTTCTCTCTTTAATATCTTCAACTTCTCTGTCTCTATAGAAGCTTCTCTATCAGTAAATAAATATGCTATAGTCTCTTATATCTTAAAAAAAAATCACCCTTATTTCTCACAAACAAACAAGTAAATCCATACATTCTCCTCAGCCAGATTTCTCAAAAGAGTTGTATTCATTCACTGGGTACATTGCCTCAGCTCTCACTTACTCAATATAGCAGTCTTGCTTCAACTTCCAACACTCCCCCAAAACTTCCCTGTAGAGGTCATCGGTGACTTCCTTTTCACTCAGTAGACACATGTCAGTGCTCACTCTCTATTTCTATGTTGAATTTGATGGGGTTAATCACTCCTTCCTTCTTGAAACATTAACTAGTTTGCACACTACCTTCCTCAAATGTACTCTTGCAACCCATTCTCCGCACAGTAGTCAGTGTGATCTTTTAAAATTAGACGTTATATCATCTCACCTCTTGATCAGAATCCTCCTTCAAAAGCTTCCCATTGCCCTTGGAATAAAGTCCGGACATTTTACAAAGGCCCTTCATGATCAGGGATAGGGAGGAAGGAAGGAGAGGTAAAGTGATTTGAGGAAGCTAAAAACAAAGAATGATTTCTCTTTTAATTATCCCTGTTCCTTCAACATCATCTCGTATCACTCTTTTCTTTTCTCACTCTATTCCTGCTACACTGGTCCTCTTGTAGTGGCTTGATGTTCTACGTTCTTTTTCACATCAAGGCCTTTGTACTAACTGTTCTCTTTGCCTGCTGTGTTCTCTGTCCACTACTCCACCCCATTCTTTTTCTTAACTCCTACTCATCTTTTCTGTTTTAACTCAAAGGTCACGTCCTCAGTGAAACTGTCTCTGGACCTGGGACTACGTCAGGTTTCCCCATGGTTCACTCTCATTGTGCTTTGTACTTCTCGTTTTTATCACATATACAATTGTAATTAATCAATTTGTGTTATTTTTAGTGTCTACCTTCCCCTACTGGACTGTAAGCTCTATGAGAGCAAGGGCCATTTTTGTTTCATACATCAAAGTGCCTAAAATTGTTTCTGGCACATGGTTGACACTCAGAAAATATATATACTTTTTAACATCTTTATTGGAGTATAATTGCTTTACAATGGTGTATTAGTTTCTGCTTTATAACAAAGTGAATCAGTTATACATATATCCCCATATCTCTTCCCTCTTGCATCTCCCTCCCTCACACCCTCCCTATCCCACCTCTCTAGGTGGTCACAAAGCACCGAACTGATCTCCCTGTGCTATGCGGCTGCTTCCCACTAGCTATCTATTTTACATTTGGTAGTGTATATATGTCCATGCCACTCTCTCACTTTGTCCCAGCTTACCCTTCCCCCTCCCCGTGCCCTCAAGTCCATTCTCTAGTAGGTTTGTGTCTTTATTCCTGTCTTGCCCCTAGGTTCTTCATGACCTTTTTTTTTTTTTTTTAGATTCCATATATATGTGTTAGCATACGGTACTGTTTTTTCTCTTTCTGACTTACTTCACTCTGTATGACAGAATCTAGGTCCATCCACTTCACTACAAATAACTCAATTTCGTTTCCTTTTATGGCTGAGTAATAGTCCATTGTATATATGTGCCATATCTTCTTTATCCATCCATCTGTCGATGGACACTTAGGTTGCTTCCATGTCCTGGTTATTGTAAATAGAGCTGAAATGAACATTGTGGTACATGACTCTTTTGAATTATGGTTTTCTCAGGGTATATGCCCAGTAGTGGGATTGCTGGGTCGTGTGGTAGTTCTATTTTTAGATTTTTAAGGAACCTCCATACTGTTCTCCATAGTGGCTGTATCAATTTACATTCCCACCAACAGTGCAAGAGGGCTCTGATTGAATCAGTGAATAGCTATCCTAAAGCATTTATGGGTTTTGGTACAGAATAGTTTCTCAATAAATATCTGTTGAATGAATGAGTAAGTGAATGCATAAATGAAGGCTACAGGTTTGATGTTCTAAGTTGCCATGTTATTCCTATAAACTGCACCTTAGCCCAATAACTATCCTCAATCCTATTTACTACCATGGCTTTGAAGGATCCACAAGGCTCTCAGTCTAATTCAGTATGGCTTTCTTTTCAGATATCTAATTTGTGCTTAGACCATGGGATTCAAAATGAAAAGAAGGGTCTTTCTCTGTTTATTGGAAGAACAAGGACACATATGAAACAAAAAAGAACAATCCAAGACTGTATATGATAGATGATATAATTGCATATAGCAGTGTGGTATCATTGAAAAAAGTACTGAACAAGATAATCAAAGACCTCTTTTCTAGTTAGATGTTGGTTTGCATCTTTGGCCTATCTGCTTATACTGTTCTTTTCACTTCTCTTCCTGCTATCTAATTTTAACAACTTTGTAAGACAGATTTATATTTTTCTATTGTTTTGCTTATCATGGGTTGTTGCTGCCTCTCCTTCGAACAATCTGTGTTTACCCATTTTTCTCCTTACTCTTTGTAGCCTGAAAATTATTATTCGTGACAGAAGGACAAAAAAAGAAGTAAAATGGAAGGTGAGGAGCATATTCTCCTATATCATTCATCAAATTTATACCACTGACCTTGTGCAATTTCTCTACCCATTCCTTACTTATCTTGCTCTGAATATAAACAAAGTGTGTTACCCTTATTGTTATTTTTGCAATCCTTAGTGCATTCTGGGCCTTATTCCTTTCTACTCCTTTGAACTATGGAGGGAGATATAGCTTCAGTTACCTTTCACAGTAAAAGGGAGAGAAATATATCTGGAACAGAGGTAAAGAAAGGAGAAATGAAGTGATTTGTAGAGAAGAAGATAATACTTATAGAGTAGTTGTAAAGATTTAAATATGTCAGTAAATGCCAGGTGTTTGGAATAAAGCCTAGCACACAATAAATACTTACTAAATGTTAGCTATTACTCTTTGGATGGTATCTATGATGAAGGCTGCATCAGTAAAGGTCCTAGAAGAAAAAATAGATGCAACATTCGTGTTAAGTAATTTGAGGAGAGTTTAATATTTGAACTACTTACAAATGTGTGAGCAAGGGATAGGAAAACCACAAAGGATAGTGTAATATCCTGGAGATGATAACAGTGGGTGCTATTAGTACTCCTAGGACTTAAGGAGTGCAAGTAGGGAGTGATTCCTGGAACTCAGTATGAGTAGAGGGCCACTTGACAGGAGCTGTGATCTTTGGTTAAAGGAAGTAGCCAGCCCACAGCGACCTTGCAGTGTAGAAGCTGGGAGAATAAATACCTCAACGATACTCTCCGTTTGCTTTCCAGACTCTTGCTGGTAACTCTCACTGGCCAAACCTCAACCAAAAGCAAGAGGAGAGGGGAGCCTGTTGATGGAGTATATATAAGCTAGTCTCCTGGGACACAAAGCAGGATGGAGAAAGTGGAGGGGTGGATCTGGAAGATAAAACAGAAGATATCACCACAGTCATGATATAGATATAGAAGGTATAGTCTTCTAAGTATTAGGAGATAAATTGTGAGGCATTTATGGTGTGACCAACAAGTCACCTGTGGAAATATCTGGAGATTTCTGTGAGAAGATATGCATGTTAGTTCACAAATAAAAGTCACCCACTTTGCCCCAGGGTTTAATTAATGACTCCAACCCAGAATGCTGCCCTGATGGAAGCTTCTCTATATGCCTATAAAAGTTATCTTTCTTTGGACCTTTTTCAGTCATAATACCTCAGACCTGTCTTGAAAGCCTATGCCTTTTTAAGGGAGGAGCTATGTTGCTGGTGTTTAAGAAATGATTGAGAAGGAGGTATATAAAAGAGAGAAGGTTGTTTCATCAGCTGGTACTAGAAAAAAAGACTTCAAGCTTAAATAGTCAACCTTGTATATTTCTCTTCCTCCACCACTACTACTCCATTCTTCTATCACCAAGGAACAATAAGACTATATACAATTGTGCTGGGAGAGTTCAAAGAACTCTGATTTGTTAGAAATCAGGCAAAGTCTTATAAGAAAAACTACATTTGAGCTAGGCTTTGTATAAAGGATATAGGCTTTAAAAATATAAACCAATATTTTAATATTTTTTGTTCACATCTCCTCTTATTTTCTATATGATTTAAAAGATAAATGCATAGTCAATAATTATATATATGTTAATGGGAACACAATGGGTAAACTTGTGTTTTTCCACATGTATAAAGATCTCCTTTGTTGTTGTTTTTAATAGTACAACTTACATATTTCAAATGGACAACAAAATTAGTAGCATTTATGGTGTTATAAGATAAACTACTTTTGAATGGGCACTTACTTTCCAGTACTTTGAGATTCACAAGACATAGCTAGAATATTTACTACTTTAGAAAATGTAGACTGCTGAAATCAAATGGAAGAGGGGACTCTGTGTGTGTGTGTGTGTGTGTGTGTGTGTGTGTGTGTGTGTGTGTGTGCCTGCGTGTTTTGATTGCTTGCCATTACAATGTTCTTCAGGTATTGGAAGAAGTTTCATATTTTGTTTAGACATCATTAGGCACAGAAACTTTTGTAGAACAACTTTGATGCTAGCACTGATATGGCTCTTGCGTCCATTACTCTATTAGATTTATTAACCCAATTAATTATTTTTAGTTACAACTTTTACAAAGTGGAGCTCTTCTTACAAAGACTGTGCTCAAGGCCCACATTTTATTTTTAAGGCTTTATACCTGGTTTTCACAAAATTTCCGAGATTGTGATGGCTAAAATCTTACATCGTGGTCACGTCCCCTTGTGTTTTTTTTTTTTTTTAACTGAGGTAAGAACACTTAAGATTGAGATTTACCCAAATGTTAATTATCTTAGCATATTGTCCGCAAGGTTGATCTATGTCGTCATCTATGGAAGGATTTCCTTATATTTAAAGGCTGAATAATATATATATTAATCTCATATTTTCTTTATTCATACATGTATCTATGGACATTAAAGTTGTTTCCACATCTTGGCTATTGTAAATATGCTGCACTGAACATGGGAGTGCAAATATCTGTCATCATGATTTCAATTCTTTGGGATAAATACCCATAAGAGGCATTGCTACATAACATGGTATATCTTTTTTCTTTTTTTTTTTTCTGAATGGAAAATAGCTTCTTTTTTTTTAGCAGGTTCTTATTAGTTATCCATTTTACACATATTAGTGTATATATGTCAATCCCAATCTCCCAATTCATAACACCACCACCTCCCCCACCGCCACTTTCCCCCCTTGGTGTCCATACGTTTTTTCTCTACATCTGTGTCTCAAATTCTGCCCTGCAAACCAGTTCATCTGTACCATTTTTCTAGGTTCCACATATATGCGTTAATATATGATATTTGTTTTTCTCTTTCTGACTTACTTCACTCTGTATGACAGTCTCTAGATCCATCCACGTCTCAACAAATGACCCAATTTCGTTCCTTTTTATGGCTGAGTAATATTCCATTGTATATATGTACCACATCTTCCTTATCCATTCATCTGTCGATGGGCATTTAGGTTGGTTCCGTGACTTGGCTATTGTAAATAGTGCTGCAATAAATATTGGGGTGCATGTGTGTTTCTGAATTATGGTTTTCTCTGAGCATATGCCCAGTAGTGGGATTGCTGGGTCATATGGTAATTCTATTCTTAGTTTTTGAAGGAACCTCCATACTATTCTCCATAGTGGCTGTATCAATTTATATTCTCACCAACAGTGCAAGAGGGTTCCCTTTTCTCCCCACCTGCTCCAGCATTTGTTGTTTGTAGATTTTCTGATGCTGACCATTCTAAGTGGAGTGAGGTGATACCTCATTGTAGTTTTGATTTGCATTTCTCTAGTAATTAGTGATATTGAGCAGCTTTTCATGTGCTTCTTGGCCATCTGTATGTGTTCTTTGGAGAAATGTCTATTTAGGTCTTCTGCCCATTTTTGGATTTGGGTTCTTTTTTCTTCTAATATTGAGCTGCATGAGCTGTTTATATATTTTGGAGATTAATCCTTTGTCTGATGATTCGTTTGCAAATATTTTCTCCCATTCTGAGGGTTGTCTTTTCGTCTAGTTTGTAGTTTCCTTTGCTGTGCAAAAGCTTTTTTTTTTAAGTTTTTTAATCTTTTAATTAATTCATTAATTAATTTTAAATTTTTGGCTGAATTGGGTCTTCGTTTCTGTGTGAGGGCTTTCTCCACTTGCGGCGTTCGGGGGCCACTCTTCATCGCGGTGTGCGGGCCTCTCAGTGTCGCGGCCTCTCTTGTTGCAGAGCACAAGCTCCAGATGCGCAGGCTCAGTAGTTGTGGCTCACGGGCCTAGTTGCTCTGTGGCATGTGGGATCTTCCCAGACCAGGGCTCGAACCCACGTCCCCTGCATTGGCAGGCAGACTCCCAACCACTGCGCCACCAGGGAAGCCCCTGTGCAAAAGCTTTTAAGCTTCATTAGGTCCCATTTGTTTATATTTGGTTTTATTTCCATTACTCTAGGAGGTGGATAAAAAAAGATCTTGCTGTGATTTATGTCAAAGAGTGTTCTTCCTATGTTTTCCTCGAACAGTTTTATACTGTCCAGTCTTATATTTAGGTCTCTAATCCATTTTGAGTTTATTTTTGTGTATGGTGTTAGGGAGTGTTCTAATTTCATTCTTTTACATGTAGCTGTCCAGTTCTCCCAGCACCACATATTGAAGAGACTGTCTTTTCTCCATTGTATATTCTTACCTCCTTTAACAAAGATAAGGTGTCCGTATGTGCATGGGTTTATCTCTGGGCTTTCTATCCTGTTCTATTGACCTATATTTCTGTTTCTGTGCCAGTACCATATTGTCTTGCTAACTGTAGCTTTGTAGTATAGTCTGAAGACAGGGAGTCTGATTCCTCCAGCTCTGTTTTTTTTAGGTAAAGACTGCTTTGGCTATTTGGGATCTTTTGTGTCTCCATACAAATTTTAAGTTTTTCTGTTCTAGTTCTATAAAAATGCCATTGGTAGTTTGATAGGAATTACATTGAATCTGTAGATTGCTTTGGGTAGTAGAGTCATTTTCACAATGTTGATTCTTCCAATCCAAGAACATGATATATCTCTCCATCTATTTGTATCATCTTTAATTTCTTTCATCAGTGTCTTATAATTTTCTGCATACAGGTCTTTTGTCTCCTTAGGTAGGTTTATTCCTAGATATTTTATTCTTTTTGTTGCAATGGTAAACGGGAGTGTTTTCTTAATTTCACTTTCAGATTTTTCGTCATTAGTGTATAGAAATGCAAGAGATTTCTGTGCATTAATTTTGTATCCTGCTACTTTACCAAATTCATTGATTAGCTCTAGTAGTTTTCTGGTAGCATCTTTAGGATTCTCTATGTATAGTATCATGTCATCTGCAAACAGTGACAGTTTTACTTCTTTTCCAATTTGTATTCCTTTTATTTCTTTTTCTTCTCTGATTGCTGTGGTGAGGACTTCCAAAACTATGTTGAATAATAGTGGCAAGAGTGGATATCCTTGTCCTGTTCCTGATGTTAGAGGAAATGCTTTCAGTTTTTCACCATTGAGAATGATGTTTGCTGTAGGTTTGTCATATTTGGCCTTTATTATGTAGAGGTAGGTTCCCTCTATGCCCACATTCTGGAGAGTTTTATCATAAATCGGTGTTGAATTTTGTCAAAAGCTTTTTCTGCATCCATTGAGGTGATCGTATGGTTTTTATTCTTCAATTTGTTAATATGGGTATCACATTGATTGATTTGCACATATTGAAAAATCCTTGCATCCCTGGGATAAATCCCACGTGATCATGGTGTATGATCATTTTAATGTGTTGTTGGATTCTGTTTGCTATTAGTTTGTTGAGAATTTTGGCATGCGTATTCATCAGTGATATTGGTGTGTAATTTTCTTTTTTTTGTAGTGTGTTTGTCTGGTTTTGGTATCAAGCTGTTGGTCGCCTCATAGAATGAGTTTGGGAGTGTTCATTCCTCTGCAATTTTTTGGAGGAGTTTGAGAAGGATGGGTGTTAACTCTTCTGTAAGTGTTTGACAGAATTCACATGTGAAGCCATCTGGTCCTGGACTTTTGTTTGTTGGAATATTTTAAATCACAGTTTCAATTTCATTACTTTTGATTGGTCTGTTCATCTTTTCTATTTCTTCCTGGTTCAGTCTTGGAAGGTTATACCTTTCTAAGAATTTGTCCATTTCTTCCAGGTTGTCCATTTTATTGGCATAGAGTTGCTTGTAGTAGTCTCTTAGGATGCTTTGTATTTCTGCGGTGTCTGTTGGAACTTCTCCTTTTTCATTTGTAATTTTATTGATTTGAGTTTTCTCCCTCTTTTTCTTGATGAGTCTGGCTAATGGTTTATCAATTTTGTTTATGTTCTCAAAGAACCAGCTTTTAGTTTTATTGATCTTTGCTATTGTTTTCTTTGTTTCTATTTCATTTATTTCTGCTCTGATCTTTATGATTTCTTTCCTTCTGCTAACTTTGGGTTTTGTTTGTTCTTCTTTCTCTAGTTCCTTTAGGTGTAAGGTTAGATTGTGTATTTGAGGTTTTTCTTGTTTCTTGAGGTAGGCTTGTATTGCTATAAACTTCCCTCTTAGAACTGCTTTTGCTGCATCTCATAGGTTTTGGATCATAGTGTTCTTATTGTCATTTGTCTCTAGGTATTTTTTTATTCCCTTTTAGATTTCTTCAGTGACCTCTTGGTTATTTAGTAACCTATCGTTTAGCCTCTATTTGTTTTTGTTATTTATGTTTTTTTTCCCTGTAATTGATTTCTAATCTCATAGCGTTTTGGTCAGAAAAGATGCTTGATATGATTTCAATTTTCTTAAATTTACTGAGGCTTGATTTGGGAACCAAGATGTGATCTGTCCTGGCGAATGTTCCGTGCACACATGAGAAGAAAGTGTAATCTGCTGTTTTTGGATGGAATGTCCTATAAATATCAATTAAATCTATCTGGTCTATTGTGTCATTTAAAGCTTCTGTTTCCTTATTAATTTTCTGTTTGAATTTTCTGTCCAATGGTGTAAGTGAGATGTTAAAGTCCCACACTATTATTGTGTTACTGTCGATTTCCTCTTTTAGAGCTGTTAGCAGTTGCCTTATGTATTGAGGTGCTCCTATGTTGGGTGCATATATATTTATAATTGTTATATCCTTCTTGGATTGATCCCTTGATCATTATGTAGTGTCCTTCCTTGTCTGTTTTAACATCCTTTATTTTAAATTTATTTTATCTGATATAAGTATTGCTACTCCGGCTTTCTTTTTATTTCCTTTTGCATTGAATATCTTTTTCCATCCACTCACTTTCAGTCTGTATGTGTCCATAGGTCTGAAGTTGGTCTGTTGTAGACAGCATATATATGGGTCTTGTTTTTCATTCATTCAGCGAGCCTGTGTCTGATGGTTGGAGCATTTAATCCATTCACATTTAAGGGAATTATCGATATATATGTTCCTATTACCATTTCCTTAATTGTTATGGGTTTGTTTCTGTAGGTCCTTTTCTTCTTTTGTGTTTCCCACTTAGAGAAGTTCCTTTAGCATTTGTTGTAGAGCTGATTTTGTGGTGCTGAATTCTCTTAGCTTTTGCTTGTCTGTAAAGCTTTTGATTTCTCCATTGAATCTGAATGAGGTCCTTGCAGGGTAGAGTAATATTCATTGCAGGTTCTTCCCTTTCATCACTTTAAATATATCATGCCCTTCCCTTCTGGCTTGTAGAGTTTCTTCTGAGAGATCAGCTGTTAACCTTATGGGAGTTCCCTTTATATTATTTGTCATTTTTCCCTTGTTCCTTTCAATAATTTTTCTTTGTCTTTAATTTTTGCCAATTTGATTACTATGTGTCTCGGCATGTTTCTCCTTGGGTTTATCCTGCCTGCGACTCTCTGCACTCCCTGGACTTGGGTGGCTATTTCCTTTCTCATCTCAGGGAAGTTTTCGACTATAATCTCTTCTTATATATTCTCAGGTCGCTTCTCTCTCTCTTCTCCTTCTGGGACCCTTATAATGTGAATGTTGTTGCGTTTAATATTGTCCCAGAGGTGTCTTAGGGTGTCTTCATTTCTTTACATTCTTTTTTCTTTATTCTGTTCTGCAGCAGTGAATTTCACCATTCAGTCTTCCAGTTCACTTTTCCATTCTTCTGCCTCAGTTATTCTGCTATTGATTCCTTCTAGTGTATTTTTCATTTCAATTATTGTGTTGTTCATCTCTGTTTGTTCTTTAATGATTTTAGGTGTTTGTTCTTTAATTCTTGTAGGTCTTTGTCGAACATTTCTTGCATCTTCTGGATCTTTGCCTCTATTTTTTTTCCGAGGTCCTGGATCATCTTCACTATCATTATTCTGAATTTTTTTTTTTCTGGAAGGTTTCCTATCTCCACTTCATTTAGTTGTTTTTCTGGGGTTTTATCTTGTTCCTTCATCTGGTAAATAGCCTCTGCCTTTTCATCTTATCTATCTTTCTTTGAATGTGATTTTTGTTCCACAGGCTGCAGGATTGTAGTTCTTCTTGCTTCTGCTGTCTGCCCTCTGCTGGATGAGGCTATCTCCGAAAATAACTTCTTGTTAGTAAAGGTATTTCACCAAATTGCTTGTAAGTGTGTCACGACATACCAAACACCCTCTTTCTGATCCTCCAAGAGTTAATGTCTTCTCAGCGTAGATGTCTGTGCTGATGCGGAGAAGGGAAAAGGATGGTGTCCTCAAGGCAAAGAAAGCCTTGGCAGCTGCTAGGGCAACCTCTCCCACGATGTCCACCACAGCCTTGGAGTTCTCTCACATGGTATTTTTATGTTTAATATTTTGAGTAACTTTTATACTGTTTGCACAGTGGTTGTACCATTTTACATCAGAAAAAAAGTTTTCCAATTTCTCCATATCCTCACCAAAACATGACTTTCTTTCTTTTTTTTAAATAATAGCTATTCTAACAACTATAAGGTGATATCTTATTGTGGTTTCGATTTGCATTTCCTTGGTGATTAGGGATGTTGAGCACCTTTTAATATACCTGTTGGCCAATTGTATGTTGTCTTTGGAGAATTGTCCATTCAACTCCTTTGCCTATTGATTTATTTATTTATGCTAATGAGTTGAAGCAATTTCTTCTATATTTTAGATATTAACCCCATATCAGTTATATGGTTTACAGATACTTTATCACAATCTATAGATTGCCTCTTCATTCTGTTAATTTTGTTCTTAGCTGTGAAGAAGCTTTTTAGTTTGATGTAAAAAAAAATTTGTCTAAACTTGCTTTTTTTCCTGTACTTATGGTGTCACATCCAAGAAATTATTACTGACACCAATGATATGAAGCTTCTCCCCTAAGTTTTCTTCTAGGAGTTTTTACTGTTTCAGGTCATATTTAAATCTTTAATCAATTTTGAGTTGATTTTTATTTATGGTGTAGATAAAAGGTTCAATTTCATGATTTTGCAAGTAGGTATCCAGTTTTTCCAGAATCATTTGTTAAAATGTTTATCTTTTCCTTATTGTATATTCTTGGAGTCCTTGTAGAGGATCAGCTGATTGTATATGTGTGGATTTATTTCTGGGTTCTCTATGCTGTTCCATGTTCTATATGTCTGTTTTTATGTCAGTACTCTAATGTTTTAATTACTGTA
This sequence comes from Balaenoptera physalus, assembly GCF_965194825.1. NCBI lineage: Eukaryota > Metazoa > Chordata > Mammalia > Artiodactyla > Balaenopteridae > Balaenoptera > Balaenoptera physalus. Next base: position 49,926,858 of record NC_138903.1, read on the forward strand.
AATTTGTAATATATTTTGAAATCAGGAAGTGTGATGTCTCCAGATTTATTTTTCTTATTCAAAATTGCTTGGACTATTTAGGGTCCTTCATTGTTCCATATGAATTTTAGGATTTTTTTCTATTTCTCTAAAAAATGCCATTTGGATTTTGATAGGGAATGCATTGATTCTATTAATTGCTTTTGGTACTATGGACATTTTAATGATATTAAGTCTTCTAATTCATGCATATGGGATGTCTTTCCATTTATTTTTGTCTCAAATTTTTTCATCAAAGTTTTATGGTTTTCAGTATACAAATCTTTCACTTCTTTTGTTAAGTTTGTAAGTATTTTATTCTTTTTGATGCTATTATAGATGGAACTCTTTACTTTGTATGATGTCAGCTGTGGGGTTTTTATATATGGCTTTTATTATGTTGAGGTAATTTTCTTCTATTCTCTCTTGGGAGTTTTTATCATGGAAGAATGTTGAATTTTGCCAAATGCTTTTTCTGCATCTGTTGAGATGACCTGGTGATTTTATTCTTCATTCTGTTATTGTGCTATATTGCATTGATTAATTTTTGTATGTTGAACCATCCTTGCACTCAAGCATAATTTCCACTTGGTCAAAGTTGTATGATCCATTTAATATGCTGTTGAATTTGATTTGTTAGTATTTTGTGCAGAATTTTTGCATCTACATACGTCAGGGTAATGGAACTATAATTTGCTTTTCTTGTAGTGTCTTTGACTTTGGTATTGGGATAATGCTGCCATTGTAACATGAGTTCAGAAGCATTTTCTCCTTTTTGGAAAAAATTAATGGAGACTGGCATTAATTCTTCTTTAAAAGTTTGGTAGATTTCTCCAGGGAAGCCATAGTCCTGGGCTTTTCTTTATCAAGAAGTTTTTAATTACTCATTCAATCTCCTTACCAGTCATGTTTGTTCAAATTTTCTGTTTCTTCATGATTCAGACTTAGTAGATTGTATGTTTCTAGGAATTTATCCATTTCTTCTAGGTTTTCCAATTTCTTCTTGTATAATTGTTCACAATATTCTCTTTTTAAAAAACATCTTCATTGGAGTATAATTGCTTCACAATGGTGTGTTAGTTTCTGCTTTATAACAAAGTGAATCAGCTATACATATACATATATCCCAATATCTCTTCCCTCTTGTGTCTCCCTCCCTCCCACCGTCCCTATCCCACCCCTCTAGGTGGTCACAAAGCAATGAGCTGATCTCCGTCTGCTATGTGGCTGCTTCCCACTAGCTACTGGTTTTACATTTGGTAGTGTATATATGTCCATGCTGTACTTTTTTGTTTCCTGTACTTTTGGTATCACATCCAAAAGTGACATCTCATGTCGTCCCAGCTTACACTTCCACCTCCCTGTATCCTCAAGCTCATTCTCTACATCTCTGTCTTTATTCCTGTCTTGTCCCTAGGTTCTTCAGAACCATTTTTTCCCTTTAGATTCCATATATATGTGTTAGCATATGGTATTTGTTTTTCTCTTTCTGACTTACTTCCCTCTGTATGACAGACTCTAGGTCCATCCACCTCACTACAAATAACTCAATTTCGTTTCTTTTTATGGCTGAATAATATTCCATTGTATACATGTGCCACGTCTTCTTTACCCATTCATCTGTTGATGGACATATAGGTTACTTCCATGCCCTGGCTATTGTAAATAGAGCAGCAATGAACATTGTGGTACATGACTCTTTTTGAATTATGGTTTTCTCAGGGTATATACCGAGTAGTTGGATTGCTGGGTTGTATGGTAGTTCTATTTTTACTGTTTTCAAGGAACATCCATACTGTTCTCAATAGTAGCTGTGTCAATTTACATTCCCACCAACAGTGCAAGAGGGTTCCCTTTTCTCCACAACCTCTCCAGCGTTTATTGCTTGTAGATTTCTTTTATGATGGCCATTATGACTGGTGTGAGGTGATATCTTATTATGGTTTTGATTTGCATTTCTCTAATGATTAATGATGTTGAGCATTCTTTCATGTGATTGTTGGCAATCTGTATATCTTCTTTGGAGAAACATTTATTTAGGACTTTTGCCCATTTGTGGATTGGGTTGTTTGGTTTTTTGATATTGAGCTGCATGAGCTGCTTGTACATTTTGGAGATGAATCCTTTGTCAGTGACTTCATTGGCAAATATTTTCTCCCATTCTGAGGGTTGTCTTTTTTTTTAACATTTTTATGGGAGTATAATTGCTTTACAATGATGTGTTAGTTTCTGCTTTATAACAAAGTGAATCAGTTATACATATACATATATCCACATATCTCCTCCCTCTTGCGTCTCCCTCCGTCCCACCCTCCGTATCCCACCCTTCTACCTGGTGACAAAGCACCGAGCTGATCTCCCTGTGCTATGCAACTGCTTCCCACTAATATCTATTTTACATTTAGTAGTGTATATGTCTTTTTGTCTTTTTTATGGTTTCCTTTGCTGTGCAAAAGCTTTTAAATTTCATTAGGTCCCATTTTTTATTTTTTATTTTATTTCCATTTCTCAAGGCGGTGGGTCAAAAAGGATCTTGCTGTGATGTATGTCATAGACTGTTCTCCCTATGTTTTCCTTTAAGAGTTTGATAGTGTCTGGTCTTACATTTAGGTCTTTAATCCATTTTGAGTTTTTTTCTGTGTAAGGTGCTAGGGAGTGTTCTAATTTCATTCTTTTCCATGTCGCTGTCCAGTTTTCCCAGCACCACTTATTGAAGTGGCTGTCTTTTCTCCATTGTATATTCTTGTCTCACTTATCAGAAACAGGTGACCATACATGCGTAGGTTTATCTCTGGGCTTTCTATCCAGTTCCATTGATCTATATTTCTATTTTTGTGCCAGTGCCATACTGTCTTGATTACTGTAGCTTTGTAGTATAGTCTGAAGTCAGGGAGGCTGATTCCTCCAGCTCTGTTTTTCTTTCTCAAGATTGCTTTGGCTATTCGGGGTCTTTTGTGTTTCCATACAAATTGTGAAATTTTTTGTTCTAGTTCTGTGAAAAATGTCAGTGGTAGGTTGATAGGGATTGCATTGAATCTGTAGATTGCTTTGGGTAGTATAGTCATTTTCACATTGCTGATTCTTCCAATCCAAGAACATGGTATATCTCTCCATCTCTTTGTATCATCTTTAATTTCTTTCAACAGTGTCTTATACTTTTCTGCATACAGGTCTTTTGTCTCCTTAGGTATGTTTATTCCTAGGTATTTTATTCTTTTCATTGCAATGGTAAATGGCAGTGTTTCCTTAATTCCACTTTCAGGTCTTAAATCATTAGTGTATAGGAATGCAAGAGATTTTTGTGCATTACATTTGTAATCCTGGTACTTTACCAAATTCAATGATTAGTTCTAGTAGTTTTCTGATAGCATCTTTAGGGTTCTCTGAGTATAGTATCATGTCATCTGCACACAGTGACAGCTTTACTTCTTCTTTTCCGATTTGGATTCCTTTTATTTCTTTTTCTTCTCTGATTGCTGTGGCTAAAACTTCCAAAACTATGTTGAATAATAGTGGTGAGAGTGGGCAACCTTGTCTTTTTCCTATCTCAATGGAAATGGTTTCAGATATTCACCATTGAGGATGATCTTGGCTTTGAGTTTGTCATATATGGCCTTTTATTATGTTGAAGTAAGTGTCCTCTTTGCCTATTTTCTGGAGGGTTTTTATCACAAATAGGTGTTGAATTTTGTCAAAAGCTTTTTCTGAATCTATTGAGATGATCATTTGTTTTTTCTCCTTCAGTTTGTTAATCTGGTTTATCATTTTGATTGATTTGCGTATATTGAAGAATCCTTGTATTCCTGTGATAAACCCCACTTGATCATGGTGTATGATCCTTTTAATGTGCTGTTAGATGCTGTTTGCTAGTATTGTGTTGAGGATTTTTGCATCTATATTCATCAGTGATATTGGCCTGTAGTTTTTTTCTTTGTGACATCTTTGTCTGGTTCTGGTATCACGGTGATGGTGGCCTCGTACAATGAGTTTAGGAATGTTCCTCCTTCAGCTATATTTTGGAAGAGTTTGAGAAAGATAGGTGTTAGCTCTTCTCTAAATGTTGGATAGAATTCGCCTGTGAACTCTTCTCGTCCTGAACTTTTGTTTGCTGGAAGATTTTAAATCACAGGTTCAATTTCAGTACTTGTGATTTGTCTGCTTATTTTTTCTATTTCTTCCTGCTTCAGTCTCAGATGGTTGTGTTTTTCTAAGAATTTGTCCATGTCTTCCAGGTTGTCCATTTTATTGGCATATAGTTGCTTGTAGTAATCTCTCATGATCCTTTGTATTTCTGCAGTGTCAGTTGTTGCTTCTCCTTTTTCATTCCTAATTCTATTGATTTGAGTCTTTGCCCTTTTTTTTTTGATGAGCCTGGCTAACAGTTTATCAATTTTGTTTATCTTCTCAAAGAACCAGCTTTTAGTTTTATTGATTTTTGCTATTGTTTCCTTCATTTCTTTTTCATTTATTTCGGATCTGATCTTTATGATTTCTTTCCTTTTGGTAACATTGAGGGTTTTTTGTTCTTCTTTCTGTAATTGGTTTAGGTGTAATATTAGGTTGTTTATTTGAGATGTTTCTTGTTTCTTAAGGTAGGATTTTATTGCTATAACCTTCCCTCTTAGAACTGCTTTTGCTGGATCCCATAGGTTTTCATTGCCATTTGTTTCTAGGTGTTTTTTGATTTCCTCTTTGATTTCTTCAGTGATCTCTTGGCTATTAAGTAGTGTAAAGTTTAGCCTCCCTGTGTTTGTATGTTTTACAGATTTTTTCCTGTAATTGATATCTAGTCTCATAGTGTTGTTGTTGGAAAACATACTTGATACAATTTCAATTTTTTTAAATTTACCAAGGCTTGATTTGTGACCCAAGAAATGATCTATACTGGAGAATGTTCCATGAGGACTTGAGAAGAAAGTGTATTCTGTTGTTTTTGAATGGAATGTCCTAAAAATATCAATTATTCCATCTTGTTTAATGTATCATTTAAAACTTGTGTTTCCTTATTTATTTTCATTTCGGATGATCTGTCCATTGGTGAATGTAAGGTGTTAAAGTCCCTTACTATGATTGTGTTTCTGTCGATTTCCCGTTTTATGGCTGTTAGCACTTGCATTATGTATTGAGGTGCTCCTATGTTGAGTGCATAAATATTTACAGTTGTTATATCTTCTTCTTGGATTGATCCCTTGATCCTTATGTAGTGTCCTTCTTTGTCTCTTGGAACAGTCTTTGTTTTATGGTCTAATTTGTCTGATATGAGAATTGCTACTCCAGATATATTTTGATTTCCAGTTGCATGGAATATCTTTTTCCATCCCTTCACTTTCAGTCTGTATGTGTCCCTAAGTCTGAAGTGGGTCTCTTGTAGACAGCATATATACGGATCTTGTTTTTGTATCCATTCAGTCTGTGTCTTTTGGTTGGAGCATTTAATCCATTTATATTGAAGGTAATTATCAATATGTATGTTCCTATTACCCTTTTCTTAATTGTTTTGGGTTTGTTATTGTAGATCTTTTCCTTCTCTTTTGTTTCCTGCCTAGAGAAGTTCCTTTAGCATTTGTTGTAAAGCTGGTTTGGTGGTGCTGAATTCTCTTAGCTTTTGCTTGTCTGTACATGTTTTAATTTCTCTGTCAAATCTGAATGAGATCCCTGCTGGGTAGAGTAATGTTGGTTGTCAGTTTTTCTCCTTCATCACTTTAAATATGTCCTGCTGCTCCCTTCTGGCTTACAGAGTTTCTGCTGAAAGATCAGCTGTCAATCTTATGTGGATTCCCTTCTGTGTTATTTGTTGTTTTCCTTTGCTGCTTTTAATATTTTTTCTTTGTATTTAATTTTTGATAGTTTGATTAATATGTGTCTTGGTGTGTTTCTCTTTGGATGTATCCTGTAAGGGACTCTCAGTGCTTCCTGGACTTGATTAACTATTTCCTTTCCCATATTAAGGAAGTTTTCAACAATAATCTCTTGAAATATTTTCTCAGTCCCTTTCTTTTTCTCTTCTTCTTCTGGGACCCCTGTAATTCGAATGTTGATGCGTTTAATGTTGTCCGAGAGGTCTCTGAGACTGTCCTGAATTCTTTTCATTCTTTTTTCTTTATTCTGCTCTGCAGGAGTTTTTTCCACTATTTTATCTTCCAGGTCACTTATCCGTTCTTCTGCCTCAGTTATTCTGCTATTGATCCCTTCTAGAGAATTTTTAATTTCTTTTATTGTTCATCACTGTTTGTTTGCTCTTTAGTTCTTCTAGGTCCTTGTTAAATGTTTCTTGTATTTTCTCCATTCTATTTCCAAGATTTTGGATCATCTTTTCTATCATTATTGTGAATTCTTTTTCAGGTAGACTGCCTATTTCCTCTTCATTTGTTAGGTCTGGTGCGTTTTTGCCTTGCTCCTTCATCTGCTGTGTGTTTCTCTGTCTTCTCATTTTGCTTAAGTTACTGTGTTTGGGGTCTACTTTTCGCAGGCTGCATGTTCATAGTTCCCGTTGTTTTTGGTGTCTGTCCACAGTGGCTAAAGTTGGTTCAGACTGTATATAAAGACAATATCACACAAAGCAGCATACACATACACACTCACAAAAAGAGAAAAAGGAAAAATATTTATATATCAATGCTCCCAAAGTCCACTGCCTCAATTTGGGATGATTCATTTTCTATTCATGTATTCCACAGATGCAGGGTACATCAAGTTTAATTTGGAGATTTAATCCGCTGCTCCTGAGGCTCCTGGGAGAAATTTCCCTTTCTCTTCTTTGTTTGCACAGCTCCTGAGGTTCAGCTTTGAATTTGGCCCTGCATCTGCATGTAGGTTTCCTGAGGGTGTCTGTTCCTGCTCAGACAGGATGGGCTTAAAGCAGCAGCTGATTAGGGAGCTCTGGCTCACTCAGGCCGGAGGGAAGTGGGGATACAGGATGTGGGGCGAGCCTGCAGTTGCAGAGGCCAGACATGACGATGCAACAGCCTGAGGTGCGCCGTGTTTTCTCCTGGGGAAATTGTCCCTGGGTCACGGGGCTCTGGCAGTGGTGGCCTGCACAGACTCCTGGGAGGGGAGGTGTAGATAGTGACCTGTGCTTTCCCACAGGCTTCTTGGTGGCTGCAACAGCAGCCTTAGCATCTCATGTCCAGCTCTGGGGTCCGTGCTTGTAGCCGTAGCTCGCGCCTGTCTCAGGAGCTTGTTTAGGTGGCGCTCTTAGTCCCCTCTCCTCGTGCACTGCGAAACAAAGGCAAGAAAAATTCTCTTGCATCTTTGGCTGTTCCAGACCTTTTCCCACATTCCCTCTGGACTAGCTGTGGCACACTAGCCCCCTTCAGGCTGTGTTCATGTAGCCAACCCCAGTCCTCTCCCTGGGATCCGACCTCTGAAGCCAGATCCTCAGCTCCCAGCCCCCTCCTGCCGCAGCCAGTGAGCAGACAAGCCTCTCGGGCCAGTGACTGCTGGCTGGCACTGGTCCTCCATGTGGGAATCTTTCTGCTTTGCCTTCCACACCCCTGTTGCTGTGCTCTCCTCCATGGCTCTGAAGATTACCCCCTCCACCACCCACAGTCTCTGCCTGGGAAGCGTCTTCCTAGTGTATGGAAACCTTTCCTCCTTCTCAGCTCCCTCCCACTGGTGCAGGTCCCGTCCCTATTCTTTTGTCTCTGTTTTTTCTTTTTTCTTTTGCTCTACCCAGGTATGTGTGGAGTTTCTTGCCTTTGGGAGTTCTGACTTCTGCCAGCGTTCAGTAGGTGTTCTGTAGGAGTTGTTCCACACGTAGTTACATTTCTGATGTATTTGTGGGGAGGAAGGTGATCTCCACTTCTTACTCTTCAGCCATCTTGTAGCTCCTCCTCACAATATTCTCTTATAATCCTTTTATTTCTGTGACATCAATTATAATGTGTTCTCTTTCATTTCTGCATTCATTTATTTGAGTCTTCTCTCTCATTTTTTTTTCATGGTCTACCTAATTGTCAAATTCGTGTTTTTTTCAAAAAAACCTACACATTTTTTTCCTATTCTCTATTTTATTTATTTGTGTTCTATTCTTTCCTTTCTTCTGCAAATTTTGGGGTTTTTGTTCTTCATTTTCTAGTTCTTTAAGGCATAATGTTAGGTTGTTTATTTGAGATCTTTCTTCCTTTTCTAATGTAGGCTTTTATTTGTATAAATTTCCCTCTTTAGTATATCCTTTTCTGCATCCTGTGAGTTTTGATATGTTGTGTTTTTGTTTTCATATTTTCTAATTTCCTTTGATTTCTTCTTTGACCCATTGTTTGCTCAGGAATGTGTTGTCTAATTCCCACATATTTGTGAATTTTCCAGTTTTCCTTCTGATATTGATTTCTAGTATCATTCAGTTGTTGTCAGAAAAGATACTTGATGTGATTTCAATCTTTTAAAATTTGTTAAGACTTATTTTGTGACCTAACATGTGATCTCTCTTGGAGAATATTCTGTGTGCACTTGAGAAGACAATATGTTCTACTGTTGTCAGGTATAATGTTTTCTAAATCTGTTAGCTCCATTTAGTCTATGGTGTTTTGCAGGTCCACTGTTTCTTTATCGATTTTCTGTCTGAATGTTCTATCCTTTATTGAAAGTGGGATATAGACGTCCTCTACTATTATTGTATTGCTGCATATTTCTCCCTTCAGTTATGTCAATCCTTGCTTTATATATTTATTTGCTCTGTTTTGTGTGTGTGTGTGTATACAATTATATTCCATACATAATTGTGTATTATATATATACAATTATATTATATATACAATTATATATAATTGTGTATATATATACAATTATATCTATAATATTTACCATTATATTATCTGTATAATTGTGTATTACATATATACAATTATATATATACAATTATATTGTGTATATATATCATTGTTGTATCTTCTTGGTGAATTAACCTGTTTATCATTAAATAATATTCTTCTTTGTCTCTTGTGAGAGTTTTTGGCTTACAATCTATTTTGTCTAATATAAGTATAGTCACCCCTGCTTTCTTTTGGTTACAATTTGCGTGGAACATCTTTTTGCATCCTTTCAGTTTCAGCTTATGTCATCTTAAATGTAAAGTGAGTCTTTTCACAAGAGGGAAGAAATATGGGGATATATGTATATGTATAGCTGATTCACTTTGTTATAAAGCAGAAACTAACACACCATTGTAAAGCAGTTATACTCCAATAAAGATGTTACAAAAAAATAAAGTGAGTCTTTTGTAGACAGCATATAGTTGGATATTGTTTTTCATCCACTAAGCTACTCTATGTCTTTTCATTGGGGAGATTAATCCACTTAATATAAACTAGTGATAGAAAATAACTATTATTACAATTTTGTCATTTGTTTTCATTCTTCTTGTGGGTTTTTTTTTTGTCCCTCTTTTCCTCTCTTGCTGTCTTTGTGTTTCATTGATATTTTTGTACTGATATGCTTTGATTCCTTTCTCTTTTGTTTCGTCTACCTTTTATAGGTATTTTCTTTGTAGTTATTGTGGGGTTATGTAAAAATATTATAGCTATGAAAATCTGTTTTAAGCTGATAACTTCTATTGCATATAAAGAATAAACTTTTATTTCTCTCTCCCTACTTTGTTATTGATGTTACAATTTACATCTTTTTATATTTTGTATACATTAATGTATTTTATAGTTAGTTATGATTTTTTAACATCTTTATTGGAGTATAATTGCTTTACATTGTTGTGTTAGTTTCTGCTATATAAGAAAGTGAATCAGCTATATGTATACTTATATACCCATATCCCCTCCCTCTTGCATCTCCCTCCCACCCTCCCTATCCCACTCCTCTAGGTGGCTAGTTATTTTTAACATTTTTTTTTAACTTTTATACTAACATTAAAAGTGATTTACTTATCACTTACAAAGTGTTACAATATTCTGTATTTGTCTATATTTTTGTCTTTACCAGTGAGTTTTATGCTTTCATATGTCTTTGTATTGTTGTTCAGCATCCTTTCTTTTTAACTTAAAGAACCCCCTTTAGCATTTCTTGTAAGGCAGGCCTAGTGGTAATGAACTCCCTCAGTTTTGTTTGTCTGGGAAAGTCTTCATTTCTTCTTCATTTTTAAGAGACTGTTTGGCCAGCTGTAGTATTCTTGGTTGGCAGGTTTTTTTCTGTCAGTATTATGAATATACTATCCTACTCCCTCTGGCCTGCAATTTGATATAGGCATTTGATAAGTGGAATCTTGGAGAAAGTATTCCAGTGAGAAAGAACAACACGTCAAAGAATGAGCAGGTATGAGGTAATTAGGAAATAACTAGTTGCCCATATGTCATTCCAGTCCTGATACTAGTGGAAACCACTGCTGTGGGCTTGGTATATATAATTACCTGGTCTACTTTTAAAAAATACTTTTGCATACCTTCATATAGATTCATAAGCAATATATAATTCTGTATACATATTCTGTAAGTTACATAAATAATATCATATTTTACATATTGTTCCTCATCTTTTATTTTTTATCCAAAATTAGGTGCTGTGTTAGTGCCTGTGGGAATGCCTACTATGGGCAGTGGAGGTTGTTGCAATCTAGCCATACACACACACACACACACACACAGAGTTCATTCCTCTGGTATTAGATCATACAGCTATGACATATATTATTTATCTATTTTCCTGTTGATGGATATGAAATTTTTACTATTAAAAATAATGCCACTATTTAAAAATGTGCATATTTCTTCAAATATACATGTACAAGTGTGTCTCTACAGCAGAGATTCTTAATTTTTTGTGCCATATATTCTTTTGTGTGTCTAGTGAAGTTTATGAACACCTTCTCAGAAAAAAGTTTTACAATAAATAAAGCACAATGCATCAGATTACAAAGGAAACCAATTTTTTGAAATATAATTATCATGTCTATATATCTATGTATAGATATATATATAGATAGATATATAGTGAAAGGATAAAATGGGATTCTTTTAAAATTCTTTATGTAATAATATCTGTCAGTGGTTCTAATAGCTACTATAATTTAAAAGTACTGATGAATGTAAATGATGTTTCAAGGTAGCTCTAATAAATAATATGTTGTGGAACTATTTGAAATTTCTATTAGAGCCTAAGTCATAGGTACTGCTAATAAAACTGGTGTTTTGCCTACATTCATAATCAAAAGCAATATTACATTTCAATTAATGAAAATAAAGGTGTAACGTTTTTCCCACCCAAGATCACAGACCTCCTGAAGGTGTGTAGACCTCACGTTAAGAAGGCCTACCTAGAGTCTATGCATGGGATTGGATTTGCTGAATCACAAGGTATGAACATCTTAGGCTGAATCACTCTCCAAAGTGTCTGTAATGGTTTTAACTCCCACCAGCAGTGTTTGAGTTTCTATTGTTTCACACACTCTCCAATCCTTTATATAGCTTGCCAATTTGATGGCTTAAAAAATGATATTCAGTGTTGTTTCAATTTGAATTTTCTTTATGACTAGTGAGATTGGACATCTCTTCATCTGTTTATTGGCCATTTGGTTTTCTTATTCTGTGACCTGCCTTTGTACATTTTTCTAATAGATAATTGAAGGGTTTGTGTGAGAAAATGACATAAGCTCTTGCTTGCTCAATAGTTAGGTCTCTTCCAGCTCTAGCACTTTCTGACTTGGTTGTAGTAATTTGCTAAAAGTCAGTGGTCAGTGGGGTTCAGGCAATGTGAAAGCCATCGTGTTATACAGACTGCAATGGATAAAAGGAAGAATAGCAGATAGGAAAATAGTAAAGAAGTTGTTGAAATAGGTAACAAGGAGGTAAACAAGGGAAGCATCAGTGGTTGTGGAAAGGAGACTAATGTAAGTGACATTGTGAATAAAGAATCCACAGGGTATTGCTTAAGGGAAAAGGGGATAACTAGGAACCAAAATCAGAGCCACAGAAGTGTCTTGGAAATGGGGGGCAGTTTTGATTTGTTAGTCTCTATTCCTTTAAAATTAGTATTGTAAACTCTCTTAAACAGCAGTCTCTTTCCCAGAGAATATGAAGATAGATAGATAGATAGATAGATAGATGTGTGTAAGTAACTAGAAAACAACGAGCTCTAATTATGAATGTATTTTTAGAGCAGATGTATCCAGAGATCCATGCAGTGTCAGTCTAATTTTTGCATGCTATTGAACCTGGGTTTTGGAACTTAGGTTCAAATCTCAGCTTAAGCAGTTTGTAGCAGTGTGACCTTGGGCAAATCACTTAACCTTACAATACCATGAACCCAATATTACCTTTCACACAGAATTATTGTGAGATAAGTATAAGGTAATATACATAAGTACATAATACAGAATCTGGCACAGAGAGTATTTAGCACATTTGTTGAGTGAATTAGTCAAAATTGATAGTCCCATTCTTGAAGACCTAGAAGCTGCAATAGTAATTTGGAGTCATTAACCTCTATTAGTTTATATTTTTTCTTCCACTTTATTTATGATTTAAAAGCAATAACTCTTGGTGATATGCATAATAATTCTTAGCTAAATAGTCTGATTAGAACATGCCATTCATTCCCTATGCCAAATGAAAAAATACTGGAAACAATAATAACTCACATTTATTAAACACTATCTCCAAGCATTATTGTAGGTGTTTTATATGAATTAAGCCATGAATTTTCACTAAAGGGAAAACTAAGTCATAAAAGCGTTAATTAATTTGTCCAAGGTCATACAACTATAATGGTTCCTGAGTCTATGTAGAAAGGAAGAGTGACCTGTCCAAGTGTCATGTATTTATACTGTCAAGTCCATTTTACCATGTTAATTACTTTAACTGTTCTATAAGTTTATTGTTTTCATTTACTGTATAAATATATGCTTTAAGTTAAACATCATGTGGGTATATATTTTTTTTAAAAAACTTTAAAAAAATGAAACATTTAAAAAAATCTATTATCTCAGAGAGGTCAGTGCAAGAGATTGGAGGAGACATTATGTATCTATCTTTAACATTTTATTCTGACATTAGGGAGGTCCCTTCTATTATGGAAAATATCTCAGGCGTCTAGAAATCCCTTTCTTGTCTCCTACCTCAGCCAAGGTCTGGCCTGAAGGAAATGGCAGCAGGGCCTATAAGGATGAGTTTTCATTTGCCTTAAAATTTTCCTACACCACAGAAGCAGACTCTGGAGAGCTAAACTTGGGGCCTGGCTAGCTTGTAGGCAATGGTTATGTATGCTGGGAGGGTGGCCTAAGAAAAGTAGTAGACGTCCAAGCACAATGACAGCAAGTCCAGAACAGGACCTCCTTGCTTGCCCTGTCAGGAACTCCTGACCAGCCCTCACAGGGTTCTTTCTGCATTGTCGAAGGCAAAGGGCATAGTCAGTCTTTCAGACAGTAAGAAAAGAGGATGTCTACAGCTGGTAGGAGGGAAAAGAGGATAATGGAGAAGGGCAGTGGAGGAACATGCAGTGGGCCTGAGACTGACGCTATGGATGGCTGTGGGGTAAAGACAAGAGAGCTCTGCCAGGCAAAGTGAGAAAGCAGTTACTCATTTTACAGTGGTGAGGAAGGAGTGTTGTATATTTGCTAGTGGAGGTTTGGTTTTTTGAGGGGAGTTAGTAATAGTGCCATAACCTGAAGTGGGATGGATATTCCCCTTCAGTTATATATAGCAACCTTTTATTTAATTCTTTTTTTAGCTTTAGGTAAGAGAAACTTTTTTTTTCTGTTAATAACTGAGATAAAGCTAAATGAAGAAAAAAATGGCATTCATTTTGGTTAAAAGAGAAGGGTGCTATTTTTGTTTTTGTTTTGTCCCTTTCCCCAATATAGCTGTCCCTACTCCCAAGTAATTTTAAAGTGTGTTATTAATTTTTATTAATGTTTTTGAACTTGGGTTTTTTACTACTGTGGCAAAATATACATAAAATTTACCATTTAACAATACAATTCAGTGGTATTAACTACATTCACAATGTTGTGCAACCATCATTGCTATCTATTTCCAGAAATTTTTCATCATCCCAAACAGAAACTCTGTACCCATTAAACATGACTCCCTATTCTTCCCTCCCCTCAGCCCATAGTCATCTCTATTCTTCTTTCTGTCTCTATGAATTTGCCTATTCTAGGTACTTCATATAAGTGGAATCATACAATATTTGTGCTTTTATGTCTGGTTTTTTTCACTTAACAATGCTTTTCACTTAATAATGCTTTCAAGGTTCATTTATGTTGTAGGCATGTATCAGAATTTTGTTTCTTTTTAAAGTGGCATAATATTCCATTGTATATAAGAACTTTTTTTAACATCTTTATTGGAGTATAATTGCCTTACAATGGTGTGTTAGTTTCTGTTTTATAACAAAGTGAATCAGATACACATATACATATGTCCCCATATCTCTTCCCTCTTGCGTCTCCCTCCCTCACACCCTCCCTATCCCGCCCCTCTAGACGGTCAAAACTCACTGAGCGAATCTCCCTGTGCTATGCGGCTGCTTCCCACTAGCTACCTATTTTACGTTTGGTAGTGTATATATGTCCATGACACCCTCTCACTTGGTCCCAGCTTACCCTTCCCACTCCCCGTATCCTCAAGTCCATTCTCTAGTAGGTCTGTGTCTTTATTCCCGTCTTGCCCCTAGGTGCTTCATGACCATTTTTTCTTCTTTTTTTTAGATTCCATATATATGTGTTAGCATACAGTATTTGTTTTTCTCTTCTGACTTACTTCACTCTGTATGACAGACTCTAGGTCCATCCACCTCACTACAAATAACTCAATTTCGTTTCTTTTTATGGCTGAGTAATATTCCACTGTATATATGTGCTACATCTTCATTATCCATTCATCTGTTGAAGGGCAGTTAGGTTGCTTCCATGTTCTGGCTATCATAGATAGAGCTGCAATGAACATTTTGGTACATGACTCTTTTTGATTTATGGTTCTCTCAGGGTATATGCACAGTAGTGGGATTGTTTGCTCGAATGGTAGTTCTATTTTTAATTTTTTAAGGAACCTCCATACTGTTCTCCAAGGTGGTTGTATCAATTTACATTCCCACCAACAGTGCAAGAGTGTTCCCTATTCTCCACATCCTCTCCAGCATTAATTGTTTGTAGATTTTTTGATGATGGCCACTCTGACTGGTGTGAGATGATATATCACTGTAGTTTTGATTTGCATTTCTCTAATGATCAATGATGTTGAGCATTCTTTCATGTGTTTGTTGCCAATCTGTATAAATTCTATGGAGAAATTTCTGTTTAAGTCTTCTTCCCATTTTTGGATTGGGTTGTTTGTTTTTTTTGATATTGAGCTGCATGTGCTGCTTGTAAATTTTGGAGATTAATCCTTCCTCAGTTGCTTCATTTGCAAATATTTTCTCCCATTCAGAGGGTTGTCTTTTCGTCTTGTATACGGTTTCCTCTGCTGTGCAAAAGCTTTTAAGTTTCATTACGTCCCATATGTTTATTTTGGTTTTTATTTCCATTTCTGTAGGAGGCGGATCAAAAAGTATTTTGCTGTGATTTATGTCATAGAATGTTCTGCCTATGTTTTCCTCTAAAAGTTTGATAGTGTCTGGCCTTAAATTTAGGTTGTTAATCTATTTTGAGTTTATTTTTGTGTATGGTGTTAGAGAGTGTTCTAATTTCATTCTTTCACATGTAGCTGTCCAGTTATCACAGCACCACTTACTGAAGAGGCTGTCTTTTCTCCACTGTATATTCTTGCCTCCTGTATCAAAGATAAGATGACCATATGTGCATGGGTTTATCTCTGGGCTTTCTATCCTGTTCCATTGGACTATATTTCTGTTTTTGTGCCAGTACCGTACTGTCTTGATTACTGTAGCTTTATAGTATAGTCTGAAGTCAGGGAGCCTGATTTCTCAAGCTCAGTTTTTCTTTCTCAAGATTGCTTTGGCTATACGGGGTCTTTTGTGTTTCCATACACATTGTGAAATTTTTTGTTCTAGTTCTGTGAAAAATGCCAGTGGTAGTTTGATAGGGATTACATTGAATCTGTAGATTGCTTTGGGTAGTAGAGTCATTTTCGCAATGTTGATTCTTCCAATCCAAGAACATGGTATATCTCTCCATCTATTTGTATCATCTTTAATTTCTTTCATCAGTGTCTTATAATTTTCTGCATACAGGACTTTTGTCTCCTTGGGTAGGTTTATTCCTAGACATTTTATTCTTTTTGTTGCAATGTAAATGGGAGTGGTTTCTTAATTTAACTTTCAGATTTTTCGTCATTAGTGTATAGGAATGCAAGAGATTTCTGTGTATTAATTTTGTATCCTGCTACTTTACCAAATTCATTGATTAGCTCTAGTAGTTTTCTGGTAGCATCTTTAGGATTCTCTATGTATAGTATCATGTCATCTGCAAACAGTAACAGCGTTACTTCAACTTTTCCGATTTGGATTCCTTTTATTTATTTTTTTCTTCTCTGATTGCTGTGGCTAAAACTTCCAAATCTATGATGAATAATAGTGGTGAGAGAGGGCAACCTTGTCTTCTTCCTGATCTTAGTGGAAATGGTTTCAGTTTTTCACCATTGAGGATGTTGTTGGCTGTGTGTTTGTTATATATGGCCTTTATTATGCTGAGGAAAGTTCCCTCTATGCCTACTTTCTGGAGGGTTTTTATCATAAATGGGTGTCGAATTTTGTCAAAAGCTTTTTCTGCATCTATTGAGATGATCATATGGTTTTTTCTCCTTCAATTTGTTAATCTGTTTTATCACATTGACTGATTTGCGTATATTGAAGAATCCTTGCATTCCTGGGATAAACCCCACTTAACAGTGTTGTATGATCCATTTAATGTGCTTTTGGATTTTGTTTGCTGGTATTTTGTTGATGAGTTTTGCATCTATGTTCATCAGTGATATTGGCCTGTAGTTTTTTTTCTTTGTGACATCTATTCTGGTTTTGGTATCAGGGTGAGGGTGGCAGAATGAGTTTGGGAGTGTTCCTCCCCCTGCTATATTTTGGAATAGTTTGAGAAGGATAGGTGTTAGCTCTTCTCTAAATGGTTGATAGAATTCGCCTGGGAAGCCACCTGGTCCTGGGCTTTTGTTTGTTGGAAGATTTTTAATCACAGTTTCAATTTCAGTGCTTGTGATTGGTCTGTTCATATTTTCTATTTCTTCGTGGTTTAGTCTCGGAAAGTTGTGCATTTCTAAGAATTTGTCCATTTTTTCCAGGTTGTCCATTATCAATTTTGTTTATCTTCTCAAAGAACCAGCTTTTAGTTTTATTGATCTTTGCTATAGTTTCCTTCATTTCTTTTTCACTTATTTGTGATCTGATCTTTATGATTTCTTTCCTTCTGCTAACTTTGGGAGTTTTTTGTTCTTCTTTCTCTAAGTGCTTTAGGTGTAAGGTTAGGTTGTTTATTCAAGATGTTTCTTGTTTCTTAAGGTAGGATTGTATTGCTATAATCTTCCATCTTAGAACTGCTTTTGCTGGATCCCATAGGTTTTGGTTCACTGTGTTTTCATTGTCATTTGTTTCTAGGTATTTGTTGATTTCCTTTTTGATTCCTTCACTGATCTCTGGTCACTAAGTAGTGTATTGCTTAGCCTCCATGTGTTTGTAATTTTTACAGATTTTTTCCTGTAATTGATATCTAGTCTCCTAGTGTTGTGGTTGGAAAAAATACTTGATATGATTTCAATTTTCTTAAATTTACCAGGGCTTGATTTGTGACCCAAGATATGATCTATCCTGGAGAATGTTCCATAAGCACTTGAGAAGAATGTGTATTTTGTTGTTTTTGGATGGAATGTCGTATAAATTTCAATTAAGTCCATCTTGTTTAATGTATCATTTAAAGCTTGTGTTCCCTTATTTATTTTCATTTTGGATGATCTGTCCATTGGTGAAAGTGGGGTGTTAAAGTCCCCTAATATGATTCTGTTACTGTCAATTTCTCCTTTTATGGCTATTAGTATTTGCTTATGTATTGAGGTGCTCCTATGTTGGGTGCAGAAATATTTACAATTGTTATATCTTCTTCTTGGATTGATCCCTTGATCATTATGTAGTGTCCTTGTTTTTCTCTTGTAAGAGTCTTTCTTTTAAAGTCTATTTTGTCTTATATGAGATTGCTACTCCAGATTTCTTTTGATTTAAATTTGCATGGAATACCTTTTTCTATTTCCTCACTTTCAGTCTTTATATGTCCCTAGGTCTGAGGTGGGTCTCTTGTAGATAGCATATATATGGGTCTTTTTTTTTATCCATTCAGCCAGTCTATGTCTTTTTGTTAGAGCATTTAATCCATTTACATTTAAGGTAATTATTGATATGTATGTTTCTATTCACATTTTCTTAATTGTTTTGGGTTTGTTATTGTAGGTGTTTTCCTTCTCTTGTGTTTCCTGCCTAGAGAAGTTCCTTTAGCGTTTGTTGTAAAGCTGGTTTGGTGGTGCTGAATTCTCTTAGCTTGTGCTTGTCTGTAAAGATTTTAAGTTCTCCATCAAATCTGAATGAGATCCCTGCTGGGTAGAGTAATCTTGGTTGTAGGTTTTTCTCCTTCATCACTTTAAATATGTCCTGCCACTCCCTTCTGGCTTGCAGAGTTTCTGCTGAAAGATCAGCAGTTAACCTTATTGGGATTCCCTCGTGTGTCATTTGTTATTTTTCCCTTGCTTCTTTTAATATTTTATCTTTGTATGTAATTTTTGATACTTTGATTAATATGTGTCTTGGCGTGTTTCTCCTTGGACTTATCCTGTATGGGACTCTCTGTGCTTCCTGGACTTGATTAACTATTTCCTTTCCCATGTTAGGGAAGTTTTCAACTTTAATCTCTTCAACTATTTTCTCAGTCACTTTCTTTTTCCCTTCTTCTGGGACCCCTATAATCCGAATGTTGGTGCATTTAATGTTGTCGCAGAGGTCTCTGAGACTGTCCTCACTTCTTTTCATTCTTTTTTCATTGTTCTGCTCTGCAGTAGTTATTTCCAACATTTTATCTTCCAGGTCATTTATCCGTTCTTCTGCCTCAGTTATTCTGCTATTGATCCTTTCTAGAGAAATTTAAATTTCATTTATTGTGTTGTTCACCACTGTTTGTTTGCTCTTTAGTTTTCTACGCACTTGTTAAAGGTTTCTTGTATTTTCTCCATTCTATGTCCAAGATTTTGGATCATCTTTTCTATCATTATTCTGAATTCTTTTTCAGGTAGACTGCCTATTTCCTCTTCATTTGTTAGGTCTGGTGGGTTCTTGCTTTGCTTCTTCATCTGCTGTGTGTTTCTCTGTATTCTCATTTTGCTTAACTTACTGTGTTTGGGGTCGACTTTTTGCAGGCTGCAGGTTCATATTGCCCATTGTTTTTGCTGTCTGTCCCCAGTGGCTAAATTTGGTTCAGTGTAGTGTGTTGGCTTCTTGGTGGAGGAGGCTAGTACCTGTGTTCTGGTGTATGAGGCTGGATCTTGTCTTTCCTTGGGCAGGTCCAAATCTGGTTGTGTGTTCTGGGGTGTCTGTGGCCTTATTATGATTTCAGGCAGCCTGTCTGCTAATGGATGGTGTTGTGTTCCTGTTTTGCTAATTGTTTGGCATAGGGTGTCAAGCACTGTAGCCTGCTGGTCATTGAGTGGAGCTGGGTCTTGATGTTGAGATGGAGGTCTCTGGGAGATTTTCACCATTTGATATTATGTGGAGCTGGGAGGTCTCTTGTGGACCAGTGTCCTGTAATTGGCTCTCTCACGTCAGAGACACAGCCCTGATGCCTGGCTGGAGCACCAACAGCCTGTCATCCACACGGCTCAGAATGAAAGGGAGAAAAAAATGAAAGAAAGAAAGAAGAAAATAAAATAAAATAAAGTTAATATAAAGAATAAAAAATAATTATTAAGAAAAACTTTTTGAAGAGTAAAAAAAACAAAAACAAATACACAGACAGACAGAACCCTAGCAGAAATGGTAAAAGCAAAGCTATACAGACAAAATCACACACAGAAGCATACACATACTCACCCCCTAAAAGAGATAAAGGGAAAATATATATATATATATATCGTTGCTCCCAAGGTCCACCTCCTCAATTTGGGAAGATTCGTTGTCTATTCAGGTATTCCACAGACGCAGGGTACATCAAGTTGATTGTTGATATTTAATATGCTGCTTCTCAGGCCACTGGAAGAAATTTCCCTTTCTCTTCTTTGTTCGCACAGCTCCTGGGGTTCAGCTTTGAATTTGGACCTGCCTCTGTGTAGGTCGCCTGAGGACATCTGTTCTTAGCTCAGACAGGACAGGGTTAAAGGAGCAGCTGATTCGGGGTCTCTGGCTCACTGATGCCGGGGGAAGGGAGGGGTATGGAGTGCAAGGTGAGACTGCGGTGGCAGAGGCCAGCATGACGTTGCACCAGCCTAAGGCGCACCGTGCCTTCTCCCGGGGAAGTTGTCCCTGGATCACGGGACCCTGGCAGTGGCGGGCTTCATAGGCTCCCAGGAGGGGAGGTGTTTTTTTTTTTTTAATAACATCTTTATTGGAGTATAACTGTTTTACAATGGTGTGTTTGTTTCTGCTTTATAACAAAGTCAATCAGTTATACATATACATATGGTCCCATGTCTCTTCCCTCTTTCATCTCCCTCTCTCCCACCCTCCATGTCCCACCCCTGTGGGTGGTAACAAACCATCGAGCTGATCTCCCTGTGCTTTGCAGCTACTTCCCACTAGCTATCTATTTTACGTTTGGTAGTGTATATATGTCCATGCCACTCTCTCACTTAGTCACAGCTTACCCTTCCCCCTCCCCATATCCTCAAGTCCATTCTCTAGTAGGTCTGTGTCTTTATTCCCATCTTACACATAGGTTCCTCATGACCTTTATTTTTTTCTTAGATTCCATATATATATATGTTAGCATATGGTATTTGTTTTTCTCTTTCTGACTTACTTCACTCTGTATGACAGACTCTAGGTCCATCCACCTCACTACAAATATTTCAATTTCATTTCTTTTTATGGCTGAGTAATATTCCATTGTATATATGTGCCACATCTTCTTTTTTTGAGCTTATGGTTTGTTGTTTTTTTTTTTAACATCTTTATTGGAGTATAATTGGTTTACAATGGTGTGTTAGTTTCTGCTTTATAACAAAGTGAATCAGTTATACATATACATATGGTCCCATATCTCTTCCATCTTGCATCTCCCTCTCTCCCACCCTCCATATCCCACCCCTCTAGGTGGTCACAAACCATCGAGCTGATCTCCCTGTGCTATGCAGCTACTTCCCACTAGCTATCTATTTTACGTTTGGTAGTGTATATATGTCCCTGCCATTCTCTCACTTGGTCACATCTTACCCTTCCCCCTCCCCATATCCTCAAGTCCATTCGCTAGTAGGTCTGTGTCTTTATTCCCGTCTTGCCACTAGGTTCTCCATGACCTTTTTTTTTTCCTTATCCATATATATGTGTTAGCATACTGTATTTGTTTTTCTCTTTCTGACTTACTTCACTCTGTGTGACAGACTCTAACTCCATCCACCTCACTACAAATAACTCAATTTCGTTTCTTTTTATGGCTGAGTAATATTTCATTGTATATATGTGCCACATCTTCTTTATCCATTCGTCCGATGATGGACACTTCGGTTGCTTCCTTGTCCTGGCTATTGTAAATAGAGCTGCAGGTACATGTAAAAGTATGAAATTAGAACACTCCCTAACATCATACACAAAAATAAACTCAAAATTGATTAAAGACCTAAACGTAAGGCCAGACACTATCAAACTCTTAGAGGAAAAAATAGGCAGAACACTCTGTGACATAAATCACAGCAAGATCCTTTTTACCCACCTCCTAGAGAAATGGAAATAAAAACAAAAATAAACAAATGGAACCTAATGAAACTTAAAAGCTTTTGCACAGCAAAGGACACTATAAACTATATGAAAAGACAGCCCTCAGAATGGGAGAAAATATTTGCAAATGAAACAACTGACAAAGGTTTAATCTCCAAGATTTACAAGCAGCTCATGAAGCTCAATACAAATAACAAACAAGCCAATCCAAAAATGGGCAGAAGGCCTAAACAGACATTTCTCCAAAGAAGATATACAGATTGCCAACAAACACATGAAAGAATGCTCAACGTCATTAATCATTAGAGAAATGCAAATCAAAACTACAATGAGATATCATCTCACACCTGTCAGAATGGCCATCATCAAAAAATCTAGAAACAATAAATGCTGGAGAGGTTGTGGAGGAAAGGGAACACTCTTGCACTGTTGGTGGGAATGTAAATTGATACAGCCACTATGGAGAACAGTATGGAGGTTCCTTAAAAAACTAAAAATAGAAGTACCATACGACCCAGCAATCCCACTACTGGGCATATACCCTGGGAGGTGTGGATAGTGATCTGTGCTTGCACACAGGCTTCTTGGTGGCTGCAGCAGCAGCCTTAGCATTTCATGCCCGTCTCTGGTGTCCGCGCTGATAGCCACGGCTCGCGCCAGTCTCTGGAGCTCTTTTAAGTGGCGCTCTTAATCCCCTCTCCCGCGCACCAGGAAACAAAGAGGCAAGAAAAAGTCTCTTGTCTCTTTGGCAGCTCCAGACATTTTCCCGGACGCCCTCCGGGCCAGCTGTGGCGCACTAGCCCTTTCAGGCTGTGTTCACACAGCCAACCCCAGTCCTCTCCCTATGATCCAGCCTCGAAGCCCGAGCCTCAGCTCCCAGCCCCCACCTGTCCCGGCGGGTGATGAGACAGCCTCGGGCTGGTGAGTGCTGGTCTGCACCTATCCTCTGTGCGTGAATCTCTCTGCTTTGCCCTCCGCACCCCTGTTGCTGCGCTCTCCTCCATGGCCCTGAAGCTTTCCCCCTCTGCCACCCGCAGTCTCCACCCTTGAAAGGGCTTCCTAGTGTGTGGAAACCTTTCCTCCTTCACAGCTCCTTCCCACTGGAGCGGGTCCCATCTCTATTCTTTTGTCTCTGTTTTTTCTTTTTTCTTTTCCCCTCCCCAGGTACGTGGAGAGTTTATTGACTTTTGGGAGCTCTGAAGTCTTCTGCCAGCGTTCAGTGTGTGTTCTGTGGGAGTTTTTCCACATGTAGACGTATTTCTGATGTATTTGTGGGGAGGAAGGTGATCTCCGCATCTTACTCTTCCGCCATCTTGAAGCTCCCCCAGAACTTGGGTTTTTAATGACACCTTTGAGGCATCATACTTTTGGGGACCTCTTATTAGGTTAGCTGATAAGTTTACCTTATGGTGTAGGTCATGTGGCAATGGGAATTTTGTCCGATTCTTCTGTGAAGCTGCAGGGTGGGCAGTAAGGTCCACAGGTACTCAAAACGGATGCTCTCCAGCATGTGGCAAATTTTCACACAATTTCCCTGTGTATGTGTAAGTCTGAATCTATACATGTGTACATGCATACACACACAGTCACACCACACACACACACACACACACACACACACACATCCCTAAGGCCACACCTTTACCTCTTTTCATTCTCAGTTTAGCTATTTTGATAATCCCTACTTACAACTGTTAATTTCAACATATATAGTTATTCAGCACTTAAAATTATAAACATATATTTAACTCCAAATTGAATGAGACATTGTGCCTGGTGCTCTATGGGGAAGTATAGATTGATAAATCTTTTCACAAAAACTTTTCCACAATCTTCATTAGCATTAGAAATAATCAAGTTTAGTCAAGAGTAAATAATAAAAACACTTATTTAAAAAACACCATCCAGCTTTGGCAGGCAGTGAGGGTGAGTGGTTAATGTTTTATTTGTACATGTAATTGGAGATATAGGAAGCAGTATGGCAAAAAAAATGAATACTTATCATTAGAATTGAAAAAGAAAAGTGAGTATTAAACTACTACGAGAGAAAGGAACTTTAAGTCACCATACAACGAGAAGAATCTCATCTTTGATAAGTAGTAGTAGAGGAGGAGGTTTGACTTACTTGCAGGATTATGGGAGAAGTTCCTCAGGAAACATGTTGGTTCATGACTATGAAGAGGTATACTACAGAAAGATGTGAGCAGACTCCAGTGTTAGTAGGGGATATGGAGAAGTGCGGATAAGGAAAAAGAAAAATCAGGCAGAATGTCTTTGCTCAAGGGTCCCTATAAAAATGTATTTTAAAAAAATCTGAGTAAGCATGTATTGTAATTCTTTTCTGTGAGTATAATGGACAGCATTAGAAATCAATTATGCTGTAAACATATAAGAATATCCTTTCATTGTAGGCATATACCTTCCTGCATCTATTTTAGTATATATCACATTATAAAATTCTGTTTTTTCCTTGTTCCATTTTCTGGTTCCTAGTTGTTCACATTCTGGAAGAAGACAAAGGCCTTTAGAGATCCATCAATCCAATCCTTTTTATTTCACAGTAAAGGAGAGTAAATTGCTTGCCCATGGTCACATTAATCCTCAGTGGCAGCAATTGGGCTAGAACAAGGTCTCCTGATCGCCCATCAGGTGCTTTCATTACAACATGACATGCTTAATATATCATCCTGTCCCTGCTCTGTACATGATGGTTCTCCCTCATTCTCAGCTGGGGCAGAATGGCTGTGAGGGAAAGAAGTCAGTCTATTTGAGGCCCCTCTGGCTTGCTATGAGTGTGGGGCACTAGAAGAGGTGGCAATAAAACACATCTCCTACTTCTATACCAAATCTAAAAATAAACACACACACACACACGCACACACAGTCAGTCTACTCTGATCACCTAGCTGAGAAATATTTCCTGGATAGAGTGTTTTGTGTGAGAAGAAATTTTAAAGGCTGCCATAAGAGAGGTTATTGATTTTAAAGGAGAATTTAAATTAATACTTAGAGATTTTAAAGGCCCAGGACACATACACCTTTCAGAAGCTCTTCAAATAAAGCCCTAGTTACACTTGATGACTGGCATGGAGATCTTCAGGCTCCAGGGGACATCTCAACAGCACTCATGGAGTTCCTAACCACAACACTATCAAATGCACTCCTAATCAGTGGTAGGAATTGCTTCCAAACATGCAAATTCAAGCAGAAGGGAAAACACATTTGATTGGATTCTTTTTAAAAGCCCTACCATTTTCACATCTACTTTTGGTTTCATATTTATCAGCACCCCCATTCTAAATGTTCTATTCTGACTATCCCTATTTCTGGGTGACAATACCGGGGATGCTTTATTACAATATACAGGAGAGGCTCCTCAAGAGGGAGGGTGGTCAGATCTCTCAGGGCCATTTTCTTCTGTGTGTCCTTTGAGAACAAAAGGAAAGTGTTATCATATTTTAAAAATGTCTATCCTATAATCTTTCATTCAAGGTTCAGTACAAAGAATATGAATTTAAAATATCATCTGTCATATTCATGAACTAAGAAAACTATAAGAGGAAAGTCCTTGAAGCTCTGACAATCTCAATTTTATCAAAAAATCAAAAAGTATCATAATTCTATAGATTGTCCTAGAGAAATTTATCTTTCTTGTGCTCCATAGGTTTCTGTAGAGTAAGGTTTTCTTTTGTTTAAACTTTTTTCCTAGAAATTTGCTCTCTCAAGTGAAGAGATATCATTTGTTTACAAACAAGAGCCAGCTGTGTGTTGTGTGTTTCATCTCAGGCAATAAATTGCCTTTGTACCATAGTTCTTGTCTCTTTCCATATAGTTTGTTGTATCTTATACACAGAGTCCTGAAAATTTCTTTCTACTTGTGTAGGAAAGCCATAACTTTCTTTCTCTAGGGCATTGATGGTTCACAGAGCAAAGAGAGTCCTTTCTCAGGGCAGGGGGTTGTTCAGGGGCCACATGGGGATACACAGATATACAACAAATACAGAGTTGTGTTTGTGCTGTCTGTCAATGGAGTTCATTAGGGACATATAGAACTGGGACTTACTTACACCAGGTATCTCTTTAAAAGTTTTCAGTCAATAATGAGATTGACCAGGCAGACCCTTTTACAGCATCATCTAAATTCTGTAAATGCTGTTTGCCACATGGCATCTCAGCAAATTTATTCCAGGTTTGATGGCAAAGTCACTTTGCAGCAGATTCTGGACTCTGAGAGCTTCGGCTCTGTCATCTTCAGCAATATCACAAATTTGAGGGAACGCCTCTTCTTCTGCTTCCACTTCAGGCATATCTTCCACTCCCTCAGCTCCCTCCTGCTCTACTGTTTGTATCTCTGTTGTATTGCTATGCTCAGCATCATCACACAGGGAGATTTCTTCAGATTTCTTGGAATCTGACTCATAATGTCTTTGATTTGTATCCACACTGTGGCATTTACCCTAAGAGAGAGAAAGAGAGCAGGGATCTGTTTTGAGCTTCCCCATACCCATTATAAATATCAAAACCAGAAGAAAGCTTTATTTATTTCCCGGCATTTATTTTCATTCCTGCACCAAGACAAGACCTGCTGGGTTTTAGGGATGTGAAGCCAGAATAAGTAGACAATTAGGACTCATTGCACTGGTACTCCATTCTGGATAACAGGTGCTACAAAAGCACTCAGGCGGGACACCTGGAAGGCGGGCGGTGGCGTGGCCCCGTGATTTTTTTGTCTTCCTCTACTACGGAGTGCTGTGTGACTTCCCCCAGACATCCAGAGGGAGAGGTGTGTAGTCCATGGTGCACTGCAAATCCCGTACCCATGCCTACCGTCCCTGCGCGAAAGTCTGGGGACCGCTGAGTCCCCTCACTTTGGAGACTCGCTGCCACTTAACCCTTGGAGGCTGGCCTCGCTGGCCCACGGCTCTGAGGGCCTGGTGGGACCCAGGTCGTGGCGCCATGTGCGGGGGTGGCCCCACCAGTCTTATTAATTTTAATTTCCATATTATTAGCTATCAATAATACTATGCTTCTCAGAGGGGGGAAAAAAAGGAAACTACCTTTGACATAGTTCTAAGTGGAAATGATAGTGAAGGCTTTTGAATTTCCCCTGTTGTTGTGTATGAATGTGTGTGTGTTGTGTGAAAAGGAGAATGCAGCTAGTGATAATTGCTGAATTATGATCTGTGGGCAAAGTTTGGTGGTTTGATGTTCATGGAAGCTGGTATTGCTTAACTCTTTGGGGGAAAATATATATGCACATACATATAAATATATATTGTGTAATATATACTTATTTATTATGTAATATTTTATATATACTTATATTCAGTGTAACCATACGAAATTGTCATTTTTCAGGTCAAAAATGGTTAAATATCAGCAATTACATATGGTTATACTATGTGTGTATGTGTGTTTTAAGATGAACCCGAGAGAGAGAGAAAGAGGATGAGAAAGACAGAGACAGAGAGATACAGAGACAGGGACAGAGTAACAGAGAGAAAGAGAGGGTGAAGGATGTGTGTGTTTATGTGTGTATCTCATGGTAAAACTTATAAGTTGTGGGCATCTGTATCTAACTAGGATTGTCCTATAACTATGAAGCTGACACTAATTGTGGAGTTCATTTAGTCTCTCCATAAACCATCTCGGAAAAGTAGCTAACATTCTCCTTTCCACATATTTCTGAGAAAGGTAGTTGAACAAGCTTCTTGTTCAATCTCAATTTTAGGGTCTGAAAGCAATTGAATTCTGTATTACTTCCAGAATGAGAAAGGAAATAACTCATCATCATCTTAAAAAAAATTATAGTAGCCATTTGTATATTATAGTTAATCTCATGACTACAATTGAAAAATTAGTACTGGATTACAGAAATATGACCAAATCTTGTCAGCCATTTGATATGAAATCAGTCCCCAAGATTATTGTTTATTGTTGAGGTACTTGTTAGCCTCCTATTTCTCATGGACAATGGATCTTTCTAAACCATTGTTGCTGTTTTAAAATGTTTCTTTGAGAAAGGACTGAGAATACCTAGGTATAAAATGCACTTTTTTTCTGCAGCAAGTTGCTCCTTGCTGTCTGTTTTAAGGGTTATTGAATTATCTTCATTAATATTCAGCTTATGTATTAACACTTGCTCTATGCAGGTACATGAAAAGATGCTCAACATCACTAATTGTTAGAGAAATGCAAATCAAAACAACAATGAGATATTACCTCACACCGGTCAGAATGGCTATCATCAAAAACTAAAAATAGAACTACCATATGATCCAGCAATTCCACTGCTGGGTATATATCAGAAGAAAACAAAAACACTAATTTGAAAAGATACATTCACTCCAATGTTCATAGCAGCAGTATTTACAATAGCCAAGATATGGAAGCAACCTAAGTGTCCATCAACAGACTAATGGATAAAGAAGATGATATATATATATATATGTATATATATATATATATATATATATATATGTGTGTATATATAAATATATATATATACATATATATATACATAATGAAACATTACTCAGCCATAAAACAGAATGAAATTCTGTCCATTGCAAAAATGCAGATGGATCTAGAGTGTATTATGCTTGCTGAAATAAGGCAGAAAAAGAAAGATTCTCTATGTTATAACTTATATGTGGAATCTAAAAAATAAAACAAACAAATGTATCTAACAAAACAAACAGACTCACAGATCTAAAGAACATACTATTGGTTAGCAGTGGGGAGAGGGAAAAGGAAGAATGGTGAGATAGGGGTATGGGATTAGGAGACACAAACTACTATGTTTAAAATAAATAAGGAACAAGGATATATTGTACAGTACAGGGAAATATAACCATTATTTTGTAATAACTCTAAATGGAGTATAATCTATAAAAATATTGAAACACTATGTTGTACACCTGAAACTAATATTGTAAATCAACTATACTTCAATAAAAATGAAAGTGTCAAAAGCAGATGCCGGCACATAAAGTTAACTATGAGGCTTATTTGAGACAATAAAGTCCCGAGGCTGATTTTTTTTCCATGAATGTACATTTTTAGAAATAACAGTAGAATTTAATGACGTTGGGCTCAGAAGACCAAGGAATCTCTAATTCCTACCTTAGACCATAGCTCTCCTCTCCACAAAGTTCCTGAGGAAGATACACACAAGAAACAATGGTAGTGAGAAGCAAAGTAGATACTTGTTATCCAGAATTCTATTCAGAGTACTGTGGTAAGACAGGCTGGAGCTTATGGTTAAGTCCAGAGGCCTATGGGGCCTCTTTCCTCTACCTAAACCAAAACCTACATCTCAGGGACTTACCTGATTGTTGGCTGCAATGTGACAGATGACCACACAGATAAGCTTGATCAGTAAGAGAACAGAGAACTTACCACCACCATGATCTGATATATTTTGAAATTTGACTAGTCATATAAGTGTTCATTCTTCTTAGAGAGGAGTTTAGAAGTGTGTCGGAGGAGGAGAAAATGTTTCCATGTACTCTGTCATTTCTAGAATTCTACATGCACTAAATGTGTTGGTTCTTTTGCCTCCAATGTAGCATTTGAACAAAATAGAAATCAGCATGTAATCAGCTAGGGGCGCTGTTTAGGACAGCACTTTTGTTTAGAGAAGGCAAGAGCTCTGAGGTCAGAAAAATTGTGAGGGACAGTATAGGGCATGCTAAGGATTTTAGTGTTTAGAAACATCATGCTACAGTAGTATGGAATATTCCTGGAAGAGAGGAGAGACTAGTGGCAGGAAGACAGTTTGGAGGCTTTTGTGATATTCTGAGTGAAAGATGTAGAGCCTGAAGTAAGGTAGTAGGCACTGGGCTGAAGAGAGGTAGGCAGATTCTAAAGATATAAACAAGGTGATGTGGCATAATCAAGATTTGGTTATTGATTTGTTGTGGGAGAAGAGGAAGTAAAAGGTGACGACTGTGTTTCTGATTTGGGCAATGGAGTGGAGAATGGTTCCAAGATAGCAAAAAAAGAGCAGGTTTTAGTGTGTGGATGCAGTATCACACTACAGATATTTTGTTCCAGAGTGTGCTTCTAGAACATTCAGATAGATGATAGATGGCTTGTTATATATATATATATATTTCAGAAATATGACTGAATATGCAAATGAGTAGTATGTAGGTTGATATCTTCTAATGAAAACCTGGCATCCAAAGCCATGTATGTAACTGAATATATGATAACCTCATCTTGGAATTGAGCTTTGCCAAAAGAATAGCTGTGTGCAGGTCAAAGACGTTCTTCAGAAACATTTCATAGCCTCATTCAGGACATGAGAATTGTGTAATTGAGGTCCCAATGATTTACACAAAGGAGCATAGAATAAAATAATGCAGCTTGGCAAAATATTCAAGGCAGGTGTTAACCATATTCGACCAAAATTATTAAAACCAAGAAACAACAACAAAAACCTTACATAAAATATCTGAAATTAATAATCTACTGTGACATCAGTGAGAATGGTGGAGCAAAGACTACCAGAATACCTCTCATCCATAAAAGCAATGAGAATACTGGCAAAAATGGTCATAATCAATGTTTTCAAAGCTCTGGAAATTAACCAAAACCTTGTAGAACTCCACTGAACATTTATTAAAAACCTCTGTATCTCAGTAAGCTTTGTAGCATTTTAACTTGCCCTATTCCCATGCCCACTCCCAGTTCTGCAGTAGCCTTGAAAACTAACAGTGTGTGATCACAGGGAAAACCAGCAACAAGGCAGTCACTGGAGGGGGCAGAGTAGGGTTGGACCTTTTTCAAAATCCCATTCTTGGAAAATTGTTATTTGACCTGTCTGGCAGTTTATGGGAAGAACCCATATACAAGGCTGTCTTTTACTGACCTGATTAAGAGCTGCCTCAGTGTCAATAACCAATTCCACTGGGACATTTGTCAAAAACAATCAGAAACAACTATTTAACATTATGACTGCCTGAGGCAATAGGTACGAGTTGGAGTGAACAATAGGTTAACCAGAAAAGCTTAAAAGTAAAATATAGAGAATGAGATGTCCATAGGTGTGTTGATGGGCATACAATGTATAAACATTATTTTGTAGGAAAATTATAACACAAAATATGAGAAAGGGAAAATTTTTGGATATTATTGTATATTCAAAATATAATAAAAAAAAAAGGGAATTAAGATGGTATGTTGCTCCACACACTAGGAAGCCCCTTCGTGGGCGGAGACTATGGGTGGCGGAGGGGGGAAGCTTCAGAGCCACGGAGGAGAGTGCAGCAACAGGGGTGCGGAGGGGAAAGCAGAGAGATTCCCACTCCTGCATCGGTGAGTGCCGACCAGTACTCACCAGCCCGAGAGGATTGTCTGCTCACCCACTGGGGCGGGCAGGGGCTGGGAGCTGAGGATAGGGCTTCGGAGGTCGGATCCCAGGGAGAGGACTGGGGTTGGCGGTGTGAACACAGCCTGAAGGGGTTAGCTCACCACAGCTAGCTGGGAGGGAGTCCGGGAAAAGGTCTGGAGCTGCCGAACAGGCAAGAGACTTTTTTGTGCCTCTTTGTTTCCTGGTGCACGAGGAGAGGGGATTCAGAGCACCACCCAAACGAGCTCCAGAGATGGGGGCGAGCCATGGCTATCAGCGCGGACACCAGAGACGGGTATGAAATGCTAAGGCTGCTGCTGCCGCCACCAAGAAGCCTGTGAGCAAGCACAGGTCACTATCCACACTGCCCCTCCCGGGAGCCTGTGCAGCCCACCACTGCCAGGGTCCTGGGATCTAGGGACAACTTCTGCGGGAGAACGCACGGTGCTCCTCAGGCTGCTGCAATGACATGCTGGCCTCTGCCGCCACAGGCTCGCCCCACAACCGTACCCTTCCCTCCCCCCTGCATGAGTGAGCCAGAGCCACCAAAGCAGATGCTCCTTTAACCCTGTCCTGTGTGAGCAAAGAACAGACGCCCTCAGGCGACCTACATGCAGAGGCGGGTCCAAATCCAAACCTGAAACCCCGGAGCTGTGTGAAAAAAGAAGAGAAAGGGAAATTTCTCCCAGCAGCCTCAGAAGCAGTGGATTAAAGCTCCTCAAACAACTTGATGTACCTGCATCTGTGGAATACATGAATAAACAACAAATCATCCCAACTTGAGGAGGTGGACTTTGGGAGCAAGATATATTATTGTTTCCCCTTTTCCTCTTTCTGGGAGTCTGTATGTGTATGCTTCTGTGTGAGATTTTGTCTGTATAGCTTTGCTTTCACCATTTGCCTTAGGGTTCTGTCTGTCTGTTTTTGGTTTTTTTCTTTTAAAATTTTTTTATCTTAATTATTTTTTATTTTATCTTACTTTATTTTTTTTTAATCCTCTTTCTTTCTATCTATTTTTTCTCCCTTTTATTCTGAGCCATGTGGATGAAAGGCTCTTGGTGCTCGAAGCAGTCATCAGGGCTGTGCATCTGAGGTCAGAGAGCCAACTTCAGGACAGTAGTCCACAAGAGACCTACCAGCTCCACGTAATACCAAATGGCGAAAATCTCCCAGAGATCTCCATCTCAACACCAAGACCCAGCTTCACTCAACGACCAGCAAGCTACAGTGATGGACACCCTATGCCAAACAACTAGCAAGACAGGAACACAGCCCCATCCATTACCACAGAGGCTGCCTAAAATCATAATAAGGCCACAGACACCCCAAAACACACCACCAGATGCCGACTTGCTCACCAGAAAGAAAA
Source organism: Balaenoptera physalus (assembly GCF_965194825.1). Taxonomy (NCBI): domain Eukaryota; kingdom Metazoa; phylum Chordata; class Mammalia; order Artiodactyla; family Balaenopteridae; genus Balaenoptera; species Balaenoptera physalus. The sequence continues at coordinate 49,959,413 of NC_138903.1, forward strand.
GATCCAGCCTCATCCACCAGAACACAGGCACTAGTCCCCTCCACAAGGAAGCCAACACAACTCACTGAACCAACCTTAGCCACTGAGGACGGATACCAAAAACAACAGGAACTACGAACCTGCAGCCTGCAAAAAGGAGACCCCAAACACAGTAAGATAAGCAAAATGAGAAGACAGAAAAACACACAGAAGATGAAGGAGCAAGGTAAAAACACACCAGACCTAACAAATGAAGAGGAAGTAGGCAGTCTACCTGAAAAAGAATTCAGAATAATGATAGTAAAGATGATCCAAACTCTTGGAAATAGAATAGACAAAATGCAAGAAACATTTAACAAGGACCTAGAAGAACTAAAGAGGAACCAAGCAACGACGAAAAACACAATAAATGAAATTAAAAATACTCTAGAAGGGATCAATAGCAGAATTACTGAGGCAGAAGAATGCATAAGTGACCTGGAAAATAAAATAGTGGAAATAACTACTGCAGAGCAGAATAAAGAAAAAAGAATGAAAAGAACTGAGGACAGTCTCAGGGACTTCTGGGACAATATTAAACACACCAACATTCGAATTATAGGAGTCCCAGAAGAAGAAGAGAAAAAGAAAGGGACTGAGAAAATATTTGAAGAGATTATAGTTGAAAATTTCCCTAATATGGGAAAGGAAATAGTTAATCAAGTCCTGGAAGCACAGAGAGTCCCATACAAGATAAATCCAAGGAGAAACACGCCAAGACACATATTAATCAAACTATCAAAAATTAAATATAAAGAAAACATATTAAAAGCAGCAACGGAAAAACAACAAGTAACACACAAGGGAATCCCCAAAAGGTTAACAGCTGATCTTTCAGCAGAAACTCTGCAAGCCAGAAGGAAGTGGCAGGACATATTTAAAGTGATGAAGGAGAAAAACCTACAACCAAGATTACTCTAACCAGCAAGGATTTCATTCAGATTTGATTGAGAAATTGAAACTTTTACAGAAAGCAAAAGCTGAGAGAGTTCAGCACCACCAAACCAGCTTTACAACAAATGCTAAGGGAACTTCTCTAGGCAAGAAACACAAGAGAAGGAAAACACCTACAATAACAAACCCAAAACAATTAAGAAAATGTGAATAGAAACATACATATCAATAATTACCTTAAATGTAAATGGATTAAATGCTCCCACCAAAAGACACAAACTGGTTGAATGGATACAAAAACAAGACCCATATATATGCGGTCTACAAGAGACCCTCTTCAGACATGGAGACACATACAGACTGAATGTGAGGGGATGGAAAAAGATATTCCATGCAAATGGAAATCAAAAGAAAGCTGGAGTAGCAATTCTCATATCAGACAAAATAGACTTTAAAATAAAGACTATTACAAGAGACAAAGAAGGACACTATATAATGAACAAGGTATCGATCCAAGAGGAAGGCATAACAATTGTAAATATTTATGCACCCAACATAGGAGCACCTCAATACATAAGGCAAATAGTACCAGCCATAAAAGGGGAAATCAACAGTAACACAATCATAGTAGGGGACTTTAACACCCCACTTTCACCAATGGACAGATCATCCAAAATGAAAATAAATAAGGAAACAAAAGCTTTAAATGATACATTAAACGTGATGGACTTAATTGATATTTATAGGACATTCCACCCAAAAACAACAGAATACACATTTTGCTCAAGTGCTCATGGAATATTCTCCAGGATAGATCATATCTTGGGTCACAAATCAAGCCTTGGTAAATTTAAGAAAATTCAAAATGTATCAAGTATCTTTTCTGACCACAACGCTATGAAACTAGATATCAATTACAATAAAAAGATCTGTAAAAAATACAAACACATGGAAGCTAAACAATACACTACTTAATAACCAAGTGATCACTGAAGAAATCAATGGGGAAATCAAGAAATACCTAGAAACAAATGACAATGGAGACACGACGACCCAAAACCTATGGGATGCAGCAAAAGCAGTTCTAAGAGGGATGTTTATAGCAATACAAGTCTACTGCAAGAAACAGGAAACATCTCGAAAAAACAACCTAACCTTGCACCTAAAGCAATTAGAGAAAGAAGAAGAAAAAAAAACCCAAATTAGCAGAAGGAAAGAAATCATAAAGATCAGATCAGAAATAAATGAAAAAGAAATGATGGAAATGATAGCAAAGGTCAATAAAACTAAAAGCTGGTTCTTTGAGAAGATAAACAATATTGATAAACCATTAGCCAGAATCATCAAGAAAAAAAGGGAGAAGACTCAAATCAATAGAATTAGAAATGAAAAAGGAGAAGTAACCACTGACACTGCAGAAATACAAAGGATCATGAGAGATTACTACAAGCAACTATATACCAATAAAATGGACTACCTGGAAGAAATGGACAAATCCTAAGAAATGCACAACTTGCCGAGACTGAACCAGGAACAAATAGAAAATATGAACAGACCAATCACAAGCACTAAAATTGAAACTGTGATTAAAAATCTTCCAACAAACAAAAGCCCAGGACCAGATGGCTTCACAGGTGAATTCTATCAAACATTCGGAAAAGAGCTAACACCTATCCTTCTCAAATTCTTTCAAAATATTACAGAGGGAGGAACAGTCCCCTACGCATTCTATGAGGCCACCATCACCCTGATACCAAAACCAGACAAAGATGTCACAAAGAAAGAAAACTACAGGCTAATATCAGTGTTGAACATAGATGCAAAAATCCTCAACAAAATACTAGCAAACAGAATCCAACAGCACATTAAAAGGATCATAAACCATGATCAAGGGGGTTTATTCCAGGAATGCAAGGATTCTTCAATATACGCAAATCAATCAACGTGATACACCATATTAACAAATTGAAGGAGAAAAAGCATACAATCATCTCAATAGATGCAGAGAAAGCTTTCGACAAAATTCAACACCCATTTATGATAAAAGCCTTGCAGGAAGTAGGCATAGAGGGAACTTTCCTCAACGTAATAACGGCCATATATGACAAACCAATAGGCAACATCATTCTCAATGGTGAAAAACTGAAACCATTTCCACTAAGATCAGGAACAAGACAAGGTTGCCCAGTCTCACCACTATTATTCAACATAGTTTTGGAAGTGTTAGCCACAGCAATCAGAGAAGAAAAAGAAATAAAATTATCCAAATCGCAAAAGAAGAAGTAAAGCTGTCACTGTTTGCAGATGACATGATACTATACATAGAGAATCCTAAAGATGCTACCAGAAAACTACTAGAGCTCATCAATGAATTTGGTAAAGTAACAGGATACAAAATTAATGCACAGAAATCTCTTGCATTCCTATACACTAATGATGAAAAATCTGAAAGTGAAATTAACAAAACACTCTCATTTACCATTGCAACAAAAAGAATAAAATATCTAGGAATAAACCTACCTAAGGAGACAAAAGACCTGTATGCAGAAAATTATGTCACTGATGAAAGAAATTAAAGATGAGACAAATAGACGGAGATATATACCATGTTCTTGGTTTGGAAGAATCAACATTGTGAAAATGACTCTACTACCCAAAGCAATCTATAGATTCAATGCAATCCCTTTCAAACTACCACTGGAATTTTTCACAGAACTAGAACAAAAATTTTCACAATTTGTATGGAAACACAAAAGACCCCGTATAGCCAAACCAATCTTGAGAACGAAAAATGGAGCTGGAGGAATCAGGCTCCCTGACTTCAGACTACACTACAAAGCTACAGTAATCAAGACAGTATGGTACTGGCACAAAAACAGAAACATATATCAGTGGAACAGGATAGAAAGCCTAGAGATAAACCCATGCACATATGGTCACCTTATCTTTGATAAAGGAGGCAAACATATACAGTGGAGAAAAGACAGCCTCTTCAATAAGTGGTGCTGGGAAAACTGGACAGGTACATGTAAAAGTATGAAATTAGAACACTCCCTAACACCATAAACAAAAATAAACTCAATTTGGATTAAAGACCTCAATGTAAGGCCAGACACTATCAAAGTTTTAGAGGAAAACATAGGCAGAACACTCTATGACATAAATCACAGCAAGATCCATTTGGACCCACCTCCTACAGAAATGGAAGTAAAAACAAAAATAATCAAATGGGACCTAATGAAACTTCAAAGCTTTTGTACAGCAAAGGAAACCATAAACAAGAACAAAAGACAACCCTCAGAATGGGAGAAAATATTTGCAAATGAAGTAACTGAAAAAGGATTAATCTCCAAAATTTACATGCAGCTCATGCAGCTCAATAACAAAAAAAAAACAACCCAATCCAAAAATGGGCAGAAGACCGAAATAGACATTTCTTCAAAGAAGATATACAGATTGCCAACAAACACATGAAAGAATCCTCAACATCATTAATCATTAGAGGAATGCAAATCAAAACTACAGTGAGATACCATCTCACACCAATTAGAATGGCCATCATCAAAAAATCTAGAAACAATAAATGCTGGAGAGAGTGTGGAGGAAAGGGAACACTCTTGCACTGTTGGTGGGAATATAAATTGATACAGCCACTATGGAGAACAGCATGGAGGTTCCTTAAAAAACTACAAATAGAACTACCATACGACCCAGCAATCCCACTACTGGGCATATACCCTGAGAAAACCATAATTCAAAAAGAGTCATGTACCACAATGTTCATTGCACCTCTATTTACAATAGCCAGGATATGAAATCAACCTAAATGTCCATCATCGGATGAATGGGTAAAGAAGATATTGCACATATTTACAATGGAATATTACTCAACCATAAAAAGAAACGAAATGGAGTTATTTGTATTGAGGTGGATGGAGTTAGAGTCTGTCATACAGAGTGAAGTAAGTCAGAAAGAGAAAAACAAATACAGTATGCTAACACATATATATGGAATCTAAGGGGAAAAAAATAAAGGTCATGAAGAACCTAGTGGCAAGACGGGAATAATGACACAGACCTACTAGAGAATGGACTTGAGGATATGGGGAGGGGGAAGGGTAAGATGTGACAATGTGAGAGAGTGGTATGGACATATATACACTACCAAACGTAAAATAGATAGCTAGTGGGAAGCAACGGCATGGCACAGGGAGATCAGCTCTGTGCTTTGTGACCACCTAGAGGGGTGGGATAAGAAGGGTGGGAGGGAGGGAGATGCAAGAGGGAAGAGATATGGGGACATATATATATGTATAACTGATTGACTTTGTTATAAAGCAGAAACTAACACACCATTGTAAAGCAATTATACTCCAATAAGGATGTTTAAAAAAAAAAAAGATGGGATGTTACAAAAAATTTAAGGGACAAAGAAGCAGTAATGGAGGTCTAGAGAAACGAAAAAGTTAAAAAAAAGTTTAAAACAAATAGCAGAGAGGCAGATGTAAATCCGACTTATCCATAATTACATTAATTATAAATAGACTAAATACTCCATTCAAAAGGAAGAGTTTTTTGCATATTTTAAAATTGAAGTATAGTTGGTTTACAGTGTTGTGTTAGTTCCAGGTGTACAGCACAGTGATTCAGTTATATATAAATATTCTATTTCACATTCTTTTTCCTTATAGGTTATTACAAAATATTGAGTATAGTTTCCTGTGCTATACAGTAGGTCTTTTTAGGCTATCTGTTTTATATATAGTAGTTTGCATATGTTTATCTTGAACTCCTAGTTTATCCCTCACCCCTTCCCCTTTGGTAACCATATGTTTGCTTTCTGTGTCTGTGGGTCTATTTCTGTTTTGTATATAAATTCATTTATATCATTTTTTTAAAGATTCCACATATAAGTGATATCATATGATATTTGTCTTTCTCTTTCTGCCTTACTTCACTTAGTATGATAATCTCTAGGTCCACTCATGTTGCTACAAATGGCATTATTTCATTCTTTTTTTTACTGGTGAGTAATATTCTATTGTGTATATATACCACATCTTCTTTATCCATTCATCTGTCAACAGACGTTTGGTTGCTTCTATGTCTTGGCTATTGTAAACAGTGCTGCTATGAAAATTGGGGTGCATGTATCTTTTTGAATTATAGTTTCCTTCGGATATATTCCCAGGAGTGGGATTGCAGGATCATATGGTAACTCTATTTTTAGTTTTTTAAGGAACCTCCATGCTGTTCTCCATTGTGGCTATACCAACTTACCTTCCCACCTACAGTGTAGGAGGGTTCCTTTTTCTACACACACTCTCCAGCATTTACTATATGTTTCCTTTATCTCTCTTTCTGATCTTTCATTGTTAATGTATAGAAATGAAACAGATTTCTATGTATTAATTTTATATCCTGCAACATTACCGAATTCATTGATGAGCTCTAGTAGTTTTCTGGTAGCATCTTTAGGATTTTCTGTGTATTGTATCATGTCATCTGAAAACAGTGACATTTTACTTCTTATTTTCCAACTCGGATTCATTTTATTGCTTTTTCGTCTCTGATTGTTGTGGCTAGGACTTCCAAATCTACATTGAATAAAGGTGGTGAGACTGCGCATCCTTGTTTTGTTCCTGATCGTAGAGGAAATGCTTTCAGTTTTTCACCATTGAGTATGATGCTAGCTGTGGGTTTGTCATATATGGCTTTTATTATGTTGAGGTACGTTCCCTCTATGCCGACTTTCTGGAGAATCTTTTATCATACATGGATGTTGAATTTCATCAAAAGCTTTTTCTGCATCTATTGAGATGATCATATGGTTTTTATTCTTCAATTTGTTAATGCGGTGTATCACACTGATTGATTTGCAGATATTGAAAAATCCTTGGATCCCTGGGATAAATCCCACTTGATTGTGATGTTTCATCCTTTTAATGTATTGTTGGATTCAGTTTGCTAGTATTTTGTTGAGGATTTCTGCATCTTTGTTCATCAGTGATATCGCCTTGTAACTTTTTTTGTGTGTATGATATCTTTGTCTGTTTTTGGTATCAGGGTGATTGTGGCCTCATAGAATGAGTTTGGGAGTGTTCCCTCCTCTGCAATTTTTAGAATACTTTCAGAAGGATAGGTGTTAACTTGTCTGTAAATGTTTGATAGTATTCACCTGTAAAGCCATCAGGTCCTGGACTTTTGTTTGTTGGGAGTTTTAAATCACAGTTTCGATTTCAATTTTGTGATTGGTCTGTCCATATTTTCTATTTTTTCCTGGTTCATTCCTGGGAGATTGTACCTTTCTAAGAACGTTCCATTTCTTCTAGGTTGCCCATTTCATTGGCATCTAGTTGCTTTTAGTAGTTTCTTATGCTTCTGTGTATTTCTGTGGTGTCACTTGTTATTTCTCCTTTTTCATTTTTAATTTCATTGTTTTGGGCCCTCTCCCTTTTTTCTTGATGTGTCTCACTAAAGGTTTATCAATTTTATTTACCTTTTCAAAGAACCAGCTTTTTGTTTCATTCATCTTTTCTATTGTTTTCTCCATCTCTATTTCATTTATTTCTGCTCTGATCTTTATGATTTCTTTCTTTCTACTATAAGGTTGGCCAAAAAGTCTGTTTGGTGTTTTCTGGAAGAGGGTTCTAGTAGTGTTTAGTTGTCTTTAACTTCACTCAGAAAATTTTGTTAGATTGTATTGACAGCTGTCATATCAGCATTCATTTAAAAAAAACTTATCAAAATTGGTGAATTTTTGTGTAGCCATTTTAATATTGAAGATGGAAGATAAAGCAACATTTTCTGCATATTATGCTTTATTATTTCAAGAAAGGTAAAAATGCAACTGAAATGCAAAAAAAGATTTATGCTGTGTATGGGGAAGGTGTTGTGACTGATGAAACATGTCGAAAGTGGTTTGTAAAGTTTCATGCTGGTAATTTCTCACTGGACAATGCCCCAAGGTCAGGTAGACCAGTTGAATTGATAGTGATCAAATCGAGACATTAATTGACAGCAATAAATGTTATACCACACGGGACATAGCTGACATACTCAAAATATCCAAATCAAGCATTAAAAATCATTTGCACCACCTTTGTTATGCTAATCTCTTTGATGTTTGGGTTCCACATAAGTTAAGTGAAAAAAACCTTATTAACTGTATTTCCACATGCAATTCTGTACTTAAACGTAATGGAAACATTCCATTTTTAAAACAAATCGTGATGGGTGGTGAAAAGTGAATACTGTACAATAATGTGGAATGGAAGACATCATGGGACAAGAGAAATGAACCACCACCAACCACACTAAAGTCCAGTCTTCATCCAAAGAAAGTGATATTGTGTATATAGTGGGATTGGAAGGGAGTCCTCTATTAAGAGCTCCTTCCAGAAAACCAAACGATTAACTCCAGTAAGTACTGCTCCCAATTAGACCAACTGAAAGCAGCACTCTATGAAAAGTGTATGGAATTAATCAGCAGAAAATGCATAATCTTCCACCAGGATAACGCAAGACTGCATGTTTCTTTGATGACCAGGAAAAAACTGTTATAGATTACCTGGGAAGTTTTGATTCATCCGCAGTATTCACCAGTCATTGCATATTTGGATTTCCATTTATTTTGATCTTTACATAATTCTCTTTTTTCTTATGTTTATTTTTTTTCTTATTAGTCATCCATTTTATACACATCAGTGTATACATGTCAATCCCAATCTCCCAATTCATCCCACCACAACCAACCCCACCCCATGCCACTTTCCCCTCTTGGTGTCCATACGTTTCTTTTCTACTTCTGTGTCTCAATGTCTGCTCTGCAAACCAGTTCATCTGTACCATTTTCTAGGTTCCACATATATGCTTTAATATACGATATTTGTTTTGCTCTTTCTGACTTACTTCACTCTGTATGACAGTCTCTAGATGCATCCACGTCTCTATAAATGACCCAATTGCGTTCCGTTTTTATGGCTGAGTAATATTCCATTGTATATATGTACCACTACTTCTTTATCCATTCGTCTGTCAATGGGCATTTAGGTTGTTTCCATGACCTGGCTATTGTAAATAGTGCTGCAATGAACATTGGGGTGCATGCGTCTTTTTGAAATATGGTTTTCTCTGGGTATATGCTCAGTAGTGAGATTGCTGAGTCAGATGGTAATTCTATTTTTAGTTCTTTAAGGAACATCCATACTGTTCTCCATAGTGGCTGTATCAATATACATTCCCACCAACAGCACAAGAGGGTTCCCTTTTCCCCACACCCTCTCCAGCATTTGTTGTTTGTAAATTTTCTGATGATGCCCATTCTAACTGGTATGAGGTGATACCTCATTGTAGTTTTGATTTGCATTTCTCTAATAATTAGTGATGTTGAGCAGCTTTTCATGTGGTTCTTGGTCATCTTTATGTCTTCTTTGGAGTAATGTCTATTTAAGTCTTCTGCCCATTTTTGAATTGGGTTGTTTGTTTTTTTAATATTGAGCTGAATGAGCTGCTTATATATTATGGAGATTAATCCTTTGTCCGATGCTTCATTTGCAAATATTTTCTCCCATTCTGAGGGTTGTCTTTTCATCTTGTTTATAGTTTCCTTTGCTGTGCAAAAAACTTTTAAGTTTCATTAGGTCCCATCTGTTTATTTTTGTTTTTATTTCCATTACTCTAGGAGGTGGATCAAAAAAGATCTTGCTGTGATTTATGTCAAAGAGTGTTCTTCCTACGTTTTCCTCTAAGAGTTTTATAGTGCCCAGTCTTACATTTAGGTCTGTAATCCATTTTGAGTTTATTTTTGTGTATGGTGTTAGGCAGTGTTCTAATTTCATTCTTTTCCATGTAGCTGTCCAGTTCTCCCAGCACCACTTATTGAAGAAACTGTCTTTTCTCCATGGTATACCCTTGCCTCTTTTGTCATAGATTAGTTGACCATAGGTGCGTGAGTTTATCTCTGGGCTTTCTATCCTGTTCCATTGATATATATTTCTGTTTCTCTGCCAGTACCATATTGTCTTGATTACTGTAGCTTTGTACTATAATCTGAAGTCAGGGAGTCTGATTCCTCCAGCTCCGATTTTTTCCCTCAAGACTGTGTTGACTATTCGGGGTCTTTTGTGTCTCCATACAAATTTTAAGAGTTTTTGTTCTAGTTCTGTAAAATTTGACATTGGTAATTTGATAGGGATTGCATTGAATCTGTAGATTGCTTTGGATAGTATAGTAATTTCCACAGTATTGATTCTTCCAATCCAAGAGCACAGTATATCTCTCCATCTGTTGGTATCGTCTTTAATTTCTTTCATCAGTGTCTTATAGTTTTCTGCATACAGGTCTTTTGTCTCCCTAGGTAGTTTTATTCCTAGGTATTTTATTCTTTTTTGTTGAAATGGTAAATGGGAGTGTTTCCTTAATTTCTCTTTCAGATTTTTCATCATTAGTGTATAGGAATGCAATAGATTTCTGTGCATTAATTTTATATCCTGCTACATCACCAGATTCATTGATTAGCTCTATTAGTTTTCTTGTGCCATCTTTAGGATTCTCTATGTATAGTATCATGTCATCTGCAAAGAGTGACAGTTTTACTTCTTCTTTTCCAATTTTTGTTCCTTTATTCCGTTTTCCTCTCTGACTGTGGTGGCTAGGACTTCCAAAACTATATTGAATAATAATGGTGAGAGTGGACATCCCTGTCTTGTTCCTGACCTTAGAGGAAATGCTTTCAGTGTTTCACCATTGAGAATGATGTTTCTGTGGGTTTGTTGTATATGGCCTTTATTATGTTGAAGTAGCTTCCCTCTATGGCCACTTTCTGGAGAGTTTTTATCATAAACGGGTGTTGACGTTTTTCAAAAGCTTTTTCTGCATCTATTGGGATGATCATATGGTATTTATTCTTCAGTTTGTTAATATGGTGTATCACATTGTTTGATTTGCGAATATTGAAGAATCCTTGCATCTCTGGGGTAAATCCATTTTGATCATGGTGTATGATCCTTTTAAAGTGTTGCTGGATTCTGTTTGCTGTTATTTTGTTGAGGATTTTTGCCTCTATATTCATCACTGATATTGGTCTGTAATTTTCTTTCTTTGTAGTGTCTTTGTCTGGGTTTGGTATCAGGGTTATGGAGGCCTCATAGAATGAGTTTGGAAGTTTTCCTTCCTCTGCAGTTTTTTGGAAGAGTTTGAGAAAGATGGGTGTTAGCTCTTCTGTAAATGTTTGATAGAATTCACCTGTGAAGACATCTGTTCCTGGGCTTTTGTTTGTTGGAAATTTTTAATCACAGTTTCAATTTCAGTGCTTGTGATTGGTGTGCTCATATTTTCTATTTCTTCCTTGTTCAGTCTTGGAAGGTTATAACTTTCTAAGAATTTGTCCATTTCTTCCAGATTGTCCATTTTATTGGCATAGAGTTGCTTGTAGTAGTCTGTTAGGATGTTTTGTATTTCTGCAGTGTCTGTTGTAACTTCTCCTTTTTCATTTCTAATTTTATTGATTTGAGTCCCCTCCCTCTCTTTCTTGATGAATCTGGCTAATGGTTTATCAATTTTGTTTATCTTCTCAAGGAACCAGCTTTTAGTTTCATTGATTCTTGCTATTGTTTTCTTTGTTTCTATTTCAGTTATTTCTGCTCTGATCTTTATGATTTCTTCCCTTCTGCTAACTTTGGGTTTTGTTTGTTCTTCTTTCTCTAGTTCCTTTAGGTGTAAGTTTAGATTGTGTAATTGAGATTTTTCTTGTTTCTTGAGGTAGGCTTGTATAGCTATAAACTTCCCTCTTAGAAATGCTTTTGCCACATCCCACAGGTTTTGGATCATCGTGTTTTCATTGTCATTTCTCTCTAGGTATTTTTTGATTTCTTCTTTGATTTCCTCAGTGATCTCTTGGTTATTTAGTAACACATTGTTTAGCCTCCATGTGTTTGTTTTTTACTTTTTTCCCCCTGTAATTGATTTCTAATCTCAGTGCGTTGTGGTCAGAAACGATGTTTGATATGATTTCAATTTTCTTAAATTTACTGAGGCTTCATTTGTGACCCAAGATGTGCTCTATCCTGGAGAATGTTCCATGCACACTTGAGAAGAAAGTGTAATCTCCTGATTTTGGATGGAATGTCCTATAAATATCAATTAAATCTATCTGGTCTTTTGTGTCATTTAAAGCTTGTGTTTCCTTATTAATTTTCTGTTTGGATGATCTGTCTATTGGTGTAAGTGAGGTGTTAAAGTCCCCCACTATTATTGTGTTACTGTCGCTTTCCACTTTTAGAGCTGTTAGCAGTTCCCTTATGTATTGAGGAGCTCCTATGTTGGGTGCATATATATTTATAATTGTTATATCCTTCTTGGATTGATCCCTTGATCATTATGTAGTGTCCTTCTTTGGCTCTTGTAACATTCTTTATTTTAAAGTCTATTTTATCTAATATGAGTATTGCTACTCCAGCTTTCTCTTGTTTTTCATTTGCATGGAATATCTTTTTCCGTCTCCTAACTTTCAGTCTGTATGTGTCCCTAGGTCTGAAGTGGGTCTCTTGTAGAGAGCGCATACATGGGTCTTGTTTTTGTATCCATTCAGCAAGCCTGTGTCCTTTGGTTGGTACATTTAATCCATTCATGTTTAAGGTAATTATCGATACGTATGTTCCTATTACCATTTTCTTAATTTTTTTTTTTTTTTTGTAGGTCCTTTTCTTGTCTTGTGTTTCCCACTTAGAGAAGTTCCTTTAGCATTTGTTGTATAGCTGGTTTGGTGGTGCTGAATGCTCTTAGCTTTTGCTTGTCTGTAAAGCTTTTGATTTCTCCATCGAATCTGAATGAGATCCTTGCCTAGTAGAGTAATCTTGGTTGTAGGTTCTTCCCTTTCATCACTTTAAGTATATCATGCCACTCCCTTCTTGGTTGTAGAGTTTCTGCTGAGAAATCTGCTGTTAACCTAATGGGAGTTCCCTTGTATGTTATTTGTCATTCTTCCCGTGCTGCTTTCAATAATTTTTCTTTGTCTTTAATTTTTGCCAATTTGATTGCTATGTGTCTCGGTATTTTTCTCCTTTGGTTTACCCTGTATGGGACTCTATGCACTTCCTGGACTTGGCTGCCTATTTCTTTTCCCATGTTAGGGAAAATTTCGACTATAATCTCTTCAAATATTTTCTCGGGTCCTTTCTCTCTCTCTTCTCCTTCTGGAACCCGTATAAATGTTTAATGTTGTTTCAGAGGTGTGTTAGGCTGTCTGCATTTCTTTTCATTCGTTTCTCTTTTTTTTTCATAGCTATCTGTTTTATGTTTGGTAGTGTGTATATGTACATGACACTCTCTCACTTTGTCACAGCTTACCGTTCCCCCTCCCAATATCCTCAAGTCTATTCTCTAGTAGGTCTGTGTCTTTATTCCCATCTTATCCCTAGGTTTTTCATGACCTTCTTTTTTTCTTAGATTCTATATATATGTGTTGGCATACTGTATTTGTTTTTCTCTTTCTGACTTACTTCACTCTGTATGACAGACTCTAGGTCCATCCACCTCACTACAAATATCTCAATTTCGTTTCTTTTTATGGCTGAGTAATATTCCATTGTATATATGTGCCACATCTTCCTTATCCATTCATCCGATGATGGACACTTAGGTTGCTTCCATATCACGGCTATTGTAAATAGAGCTGCAATGAACATTTTGGTACATGACTCTTTATGAACTATGATTTTCTCAGGGTATATTCCCAGTGGTGGGATTGCTGGGTCGTATGGTAGTTCTATTTTTAGTTTTTTAAGGAACCTCCACACTGTTCTCCATAGTGGCTGTATCAATTTATATTCCCACCAACAGTGCAAGAGTGTTCCCTTTTCTCCCCACTCTCTCCAGCATTTATTGTTTCTAGATTTTTTGATGATGGCATTTCTGACTGGTGTGTGGTGATACCTCACTGTAGTTTTGATTTGAATTTCTCTAATGATTAGTGATGTTGAGCATCTTTTCATGTGTTGGTTGGCAATCTCTATGTCTTCTTTGGAGAAATGTCTATTTAGGTGTTCTACCCATTTTTTTCATTGAGTTTTTTTTTTTGATATTGAGCTGAATGAGCTGCTTGTAAGTTTTGGAGATGAATCCTTTGTCAGTGGCTTCATTTGCAAATATTTTCTCCCATTCCGAGGGTTGTCTTTTCGTCTTGTTTATGGGTTCCTTTGCTGTGCAAAAGATTTTAGGTTTCATTAGGTCCCATTTGTTTATTTTTGTTTTTATTTCCATTTCTCTAGGAGGTGGGTCAAAAAGTATCTTGCTGTGATTTATGTCATAGAGTGTTCTGCCTATGTTTTCCTCTAAGATTTTGAGAGTGTCTGGCCTTACATTTAGGTGTTCAATCCATTTTGAGGGTTTTTTTTTGTGTATGGTGTTAGGGAGTGTTCTAATTTCATTCTTTTACATGTACCTGTCCAGTTTTCCCAGCACCACTTATTGAAGATGCTGTCTTTTCTCCACTGTATATTCCTGCTTCCTTTATCAAAGATAAGGTGACCATATGTGCCTGGGTTTATCTCTCGCCTTCCTATCCTGTTCCATTGATCTATATTTCTATTTTTGTGCCAGTACCATAATGTCTTATTACTGTAGCTTTACACTATAGTCTGAAGTCAGGGAGCTTGATTCCTACTGCTCCATTTTTCGTTATCAAGATTGCTTTCGCTATTCGCCATCTTTTGTGTTTCCATACAAATTGTGAAATTTTTTATTTTAGTTCTGTGAAAAATGCCAGAGGTAGTTTGATAGGGATTGCATTGAATCTGTAGATTGCTTTGGGTAGTAGAGTCATTTTCACAATGTTGATTCTTCCAATCCAAGAATATGGTATATCTCTCCATCTATTTGTATCATCTTTAATTTCTTTCATCAGTGTCTTATAATTTTCTGCATACAGGTCTTTTGTCTTCTTAAGTAGCTTTATTCCTAGATATTTTATTCTTTTTGTTGCAGTGGTAAATGGGAGTGTTTTCTTAATTTCACTTTCAGATTTTTCATCATTAGTGTATAGGAATGCAAGAGATATTTGTGCATTAATTTTGTATCCTGCTACTTTACCAAATTCATTGATTAGCTCCAGTAGTTTTCTGGTAGCATCTTTAGGATTCTCTATGTATAGTATCATGTCATCTGCAAACAGTGACAGTTTTACTTATTCTTTTCCGATTTGGATTCCTTTTATTTCTTTTTCTTCCTGATTACTGTGGCTAAAACTTCCAAAACTATGTTGAATAATAGTGGTGAGAGTGGGCAACCTTGTCTTGTTCCTGATCTTAGTGGAAATGGTTTTAGTTTTTCACCATTGAGGAGGATGTTGGCTGTGGGCTTGTCATATATGGCCTTTATTATGTTGAGGAAAGTTCCCTCTATGCCTACTTTCTGCAGGGTTTTTTATCGTAAATTGGTGTTCAATTGTGTCGAAAGCTTTCTCTGCATCGATTGGGATGATCATCTGCTTTTTCTCCTTCAATTTTTTAATATGGTGTATCATGTTGATTGATTTGCATATATTGAAGAATCCTTGCATTCCTGGAATAAACCCCACTTGATCATGGTGTATGATCCTTTTAATGGGCTGGAGTTGGAGTCTGTTTGCTAGTATTTTGTTGAGAATTTTTGTATCTATGTTCATCAGTGATATTGGCCTGTAGTTTTCTTTCTTTGTGACACCTTTGTCTGGTTTTGGTATCAGGGTGATGGTGGTCTCGTAGAATGAGTTAGGGAGTGTTCTTCCCTTTGCTATATTTTGGAAGAGTTTGAGAAGGATAGGTGTTAGTTCTTTTCTAAATGTTTGATGGAATTCACCTGTGAAGCCATCTGGTCCTGGGCTTTTGTTGGAAAGTTTTTAATCACAGTTTCAATTTCAGTGCTTGTGATTGGTCTGTTCATATTTTCTATTTCTTCCTGGTTCAGTCTCGGCAGGTTGTGCATTTCTAAGGATTTGTCCATTTTTTCCAGGTAGTCCATTTTATTGGCATATAGTTGCTTGTACTAATCTCTCATGATCCTTTGTATTTCTGCATTGTCAGTTGTTACTTTTCCTTTTTCATTTCTAATTCTATTGATTTGAGTCTTCTCCCTTTTTTTCTTGATGATTCTGGCTAATGGTTTATCAATATTGTTTATCTTCTCAAAGAGCCAGCTTTTAGTTTTATTGATCTTTGCTATCGTTTCCGTCATTTCTTTTTCATTTATTTCTGATCTGATGTTTATGGTTTATTTCCTTCTGCTAACTTTGGGGGTTTTTTGTTCTTCTTTCTCTAATTGCTTTAGGTGCAAGTTTAGGTTGTTTATTTGAGATGTTTCCTGTTTCTTAAGGCAGGATTGTATTCTTATAACCCTCCCTCTTAGAATTGCTTTTGCTGCATCCCATAGGTTTTGGGTCATCGTGTCTCCATTGTCATTTATTTCTAGGTATTTTTTGATTTCCCCTTTGATTTCTTCAGTGATCACTTGCTTATTAAGTATTGTATTGTTTAGCTTCCATGTGTTTGTATTTTTTACAGATCTTTTTATTGTAATTGATATCTATTCTCATAGCGTTGTGGTAGGAAAATATACTTGATACATTTTCAATTTTCTTAAATTTACCAAGGCTTGATTTGTGACCCAAGATATGATCTATCCTGGAGAATGTTCCATGAGCAGTTCAGAAAAATGTGTATGCTGTTGTTTTTGGGTGGAATGTCCTATAAATATCAATTAAGTTCATCTTGTTTAATGTATCATTTAAAGCTTGTGTTTCCTAATTTATTTTCATTTTGCATGATCTGTCCATTGGTGAAAGTGGGGTGTTAAAGTCCCCTACTATGATTGTGTTACTGTCGATTTCCCCTTTTATGGCTGTTAGTATTTGCCTTATGTATTGAGGTGCTCCTATGTTGGGTGCATCAATATTTACAATTGTTATATCTTCTTCTTGGATTGATTCCTTGATCATTATGTAGTGTCTGTCTTTCTCTCTTGTAATAATCTTTATTTCAAAGTCCATTTTCTGTGATATAAGAATTGCTACTCCCACTTTCTTTTGATTTCCATTTGCATGGAATATCTTTTTCCATCCCCTCACTTTCAGTGTGTATGTGTCCTTAGGTGTGAAGTGGATTTCTTGTAGAGAGCATATATATGGGTCTTGCTTTTGTATCCATTCAGCCAGTCTGTGTCTTTTGCTTGGAGCATTTAATCCATTTACACTTAAGGTAATTATCGATATGTATGTTCCTATTACCATTTTCTTAATTGTTTTGGGTTTGTTATTGTAGGTCTTTTCCTTCTCTTGTGTTTCCTGCCTAGAGAAGTTCCTTTAACATTTGTTTTAAAGGTGCCAAAGCAATCTTGAGAACGAAAAATGGAGCTGGAGGAATCAGGCTCCCTGACTTCAGACTATATTACAAAGCTACAGTAATCAAGACAGTTTGGTACTGGCACAAAAACAGAAATATAGGTCAATGGAACAGGATAGAAAGCCCAGAGATAAACCCACACACATATGGTCACCTTATCTTTGATAAAGGAGGGAAGAATATACAGTGGAGAAAAGGCAGCCTCTTCAGTAAGTTGTGCTGGGAAAATTGGACAGATCCATGTAAAAGTATGAAATTAGAACACTCCCTAACACCATGCACAAAAATAAACTCAAAATGGATTAAAGACCTAAATGTAAGGCCAGACACTATCAAACTCTTAGAGGAAAACATAGGCAGAACACTCTATGACATACATCACAGCAAGATTCTTTTTGACCCAACTCCCAGAGAAATGGAAATAAGAACACAAATAAACAAATGGGACCTAATGAAACTTAAAAGCTTTTGCACAGCAAAGGAAACCATAAACAAGACCAAAAGACAACCCTCAGAATGGGAGAAAATATTTGCAAATGAAGCAACTGACAAAGGATTAATCTCCAAGATTTACAAGCAGCTCATGCAGCTCAATAACAAAAAAACAAACAACCCAATCCAAAATTGGGCAGAAGACCTAAATAGACATTTCTCCAAAGAAGATATACAGATGGCCTACAGACACATGAAAGAATGCTCAACATCATTAATCATTAGAAAAATGCAAATCAAAACTACAATGAGATATCATCTCACACCAGTCAGAATGGCCATCATCAAAAAATCTAGAAACAATAAATGCTGGAGAGGGTGTGGAGGAAAGGGAACACTCTTGCACTGTTGGTGGGAATGTAAATTGATACAGCCACTATGGAGAATAGTATGGAGGTTCCTTAAAAAACTACAAATAGAACTACCATACGGCCCAGCAATCCCATTACTGGGCATATACCCTGAGAAAACCATAGTTCAAAAAGAGTCATGTACCAAAATGTTCATTGCAGCTCTATTTACAATAGCCAGGACATGGAAGCAACCTAAATGTCCATCGACAGATGAATGGATAAAGAAGAAGTGGCACATATACACAATGGAATATTACTCAGCCATAAAAAGAAATGAAATGGAGGTATTTGTAATGAGGTGGATGGAGTTAGAGTCAGTCATACAGAGTGAAGTAAGTCAGAAAGAGAAAAACAAATACAGTATGCTAACACATATATACGGAATCTAAGGAAAAAAAAAAAAGTCATGAAGAACCTAGTGGCAAGACGGGAATAAAGACACAGACCTACTAGAGAATGGACTTGAGGATATTGGGAGGGGGTGGGGTGAGATGTGACAGGGTAAGAGAGTGTCATGGACATATATACACTACCAAATGTAAAATAGATAGCTAGTGGGAAGCAGCCACATAGCACAGGGAGATCAGCTTGGTGCTTTGTGACCACCTAGAGGGGTGGGATGGGGAGGGTGGGAGGGAGGGAGATGCAAGAGGGAAGAGATATGGGAACATATTGTATGTGTATAACTGATTCACTTTGTTATAAAGCAGAAGCTAACACACCATTGTAAGGCAATTATACTTCAATAAAGATGTTAAAAAATAAATAAATAAAGGTGATTTGATGGTGCTGAATTCTCTTAGGTTTTGCTTGTCTGTAAATGTTTTAATTTCTCTGTCGAATCTGAATGAAATGCTTGCTGGGTAGAGTAATCTTGGTTGTAGTTTCTTCCCTTTCACCACTTTAAATATGTCCTGCCACTTCCTTCTGGCTTGCAGAGTTTCTGCTGAAAGATCAGCTTTAAACCTTATGGGGATTCTCTTGTGTAATATTTGTTGTTTTTCCCTTACTGCTTTTAATGTTTTTTTGTTTGTATTTAATTTTTGATAGTTTGACTAATATGTGTCTTTGCGTGATTCTTCTTGGTTTTATCCTGTATGGGACTCTCTGCACTTCCTGGATTTGATTAACTATTTCCTTTCCCATATAAGGGAAGTTTTTACCTATAATCTCTTCAAGTATTTTCTCAGTCCCTTTCTTTTTCTCTTCTCCTTCTGGGCCCCCTCTAATTCGAATGTTGGTGCATTTAATGTTGTCCCAGAGGTCTCTGATACAGTCCTCAATTCTTTTCATTCTTTTTTCTTTATTCTGCTCTGCAGTAGTTATTTCCACTATTTTATCTTCCAGCTCCCTTATCCGTTCTTCTGTGTCAGTTTTTCTGCTATTGATTCCTTCTGTAGAATTTTAAAATTCATTTATTGTGTTTTTTATCATTGTTTGTTTGCTCTTTAGTTCTTCTTGGTCCTTGTTAAGCATTTCTTGTATTTTCTCCTTTTTGTTTCCAACATTTTGCATCATCTTTACTATCATTACTCTGAATTCTTTTTCAGGCAGACTGCCTGTTTCTCTTCATTTGTTTGGTCTGGAGTGATTTTACCTTGGTCCTTCATCTGCTGTGTTTTTCTGTCTTCTTATTTGCTTCACTTACTGTGTTTGGGACCTCCTTTTCGTCAGCTGCAGATTCATAGCTCCCATTGTTTTTGGCGTCTGCCCCCAGTGGGTAAGGTTGGTTCAGTGGGTTGTGTAGGCTTCCTGTTGGGGGGGGACTGGTGCCTGTGTTCTGGTGGATGAGGCTGGATCTTGACTTTCTGGTGAGCAGGACCGCGCATCCAGTAGTGTGTTTTGTCATGTCTGTGACCTTGTTATGATTTTAGGCAGCCTCTCTGCTAATGGGTGGGTTTGTGTTCCTGTCAGGCTAGTGGTTTGGCATAGGTTGTCCAGCACTGTAGCTTGCTCATCATTGAGTGGAGCCAGGTCTTACCACTGACGTGGAGATATCTGGGAGAGCTTTCGCCATTTGATATTATGTGGAGCTGGGAGGTCACTGGTGGACCAATGTCCTGAACTCAGCTCTTCCACCTCAGGGGCACAGTCCTGACACCCGGCCTGAGCACCAAGACCTTTTCAGCCACACCCCTCAGTAGTAAAGGGAGAAAAAGAGAAAGAAAGAAAGAAAGAAAGAAAAAGAAAGAAAGAAAGATAAAAAGAAAGAAAGAAAAGAAAGTTATTAAAAAATAAATATTAAAATAAAAATATTAAAAAGTAATAAAAAAAGAAAAACAGAAAGAAAGAAAGAAGAGAGCAAGCAAATGAAGTATACTAAAAAAACCCAAGAAAAATAAAAACATGAACAGACAGAACCTAGGACAATTTGTATAGGCAAACCTATACAGACAAAATCACAAAGAAGCATACACGTACACACTCACAATAAGAGAAAAAGGAAAAAAAATATAAACATCATTGCTCCCAAAGTCCACCACCTCAATTTTGTTATGATTCATTGTCTATTCAGGTATTCCACAGATGCATGGTACATGAAGTTGATTGTGGTGATTTAATCCGCTGCTCCTGAGGCTGCTGGGAGAGATTTCCTTTTCTCTTCTTTGTTCGCACACCTTGTGGGGTTCAGCTTTGGATTTGGCTCCACCTCTGCATGTAGGTTGACTAAGGGCATCTTTTCTTTGCTCACACAGGACAGTGTTAATATAGCAGCTGATTAGGTTGTTCTGCCTCACTCAGGCCTGGGGGAGGGTGGGGTATGGAATGCGGGGCGAGCGTGCAGTGGCAGAGGCCTTGATGACGTTGCAACAGCCTGAGGCACACCGTGTGTTCTTCCGGGGAAGTTGTCCCTGGATCACGGAACCCTGGCAGTGGCGGCTGCACAGGCTTCCGGAAGTGGAGGTGTGGATAGTGTCCAGTGCTTGTACACAGGCTTCTTGGTGGTTGTAGCAGCAGCCTCAGCCTTTCATGCCCGTCTCTGGTGTCTGCGCTGATAGCCATGGCTCCCACCCATCTCTGGAGCTTGTTTAGGCAGTTCTCTGAATCCCCTCTCCTCACACACCCCAAAACAATGGTCTCTTGCTTCTTAGGCATGTCCAGACTTTTCCCGGACTCTCTCCTGGCTAGCTGTGGCACACTAGCCCCCTTCAGGCTGTGTTCACGCAGCCAACCCCCGTCCTTTCCCTGGGATCTGACGTCCGAAGCCTGAGCCTCAGCTACCAGCCCCCACCCTCCCTGGTGGGTGAGCAGAGAGGCCTCTCAGGCTGGTGAGTGCTGGTCGGCACCATTCCTCTGTGTGAGAATCTCTCCGCTTTGCCCTCTGCACACCATTTGCTGCACTCTCCTCCGTGGCTCTGAAGCTTCCCCCCCACCAACCCCCGTCTCTGCCAGTGAAGGGGCTTCCTAGTGTTTGGAAACTTTTCCTCCTTCACAGCTCCCTACCAGTGGGGCAGGTCACATCCCTATTCTTTTGTCTGCGTTTTTTGTTTTTTCTTTTGCCTTACCCAAGTATGTGTGGTGTTTCTTGCCTTTTGGGATGTCTGAGGTCTTCTGCCATTGTTCAGTAGGTGTTCTGTAGCAGTTGTGCCACATGTAGATGTATTTCTGATGTATTTGTGGGGAGGAAGGTGATCTCTACGTCTTACTCCTCCGCCATCTTGAAGGTCTCCTCCTAGTATTATTTTATAGTTGGCTATTACTCCCTTTTATTTGGTCAATGTTTATTTCATATATTTTTGAAATCTGTGTTTATAATCTTTATATCTTCTTGGTAATTGACACTTTATCATTATATAATCTTTGTCTTTTTTAACAATTTTTTACTTACAGTCTATTTTGTTGATATTAGGATAGAAGCTCTTTTGGTTATTCTTTGCATAGAATATCCTTTGTCATCTTTTCACTTTCAACCTATGCATGCCCTTAGATGTAATGTGAGTTGCCTGTAGGTTGTCTATACTTGTTTCCTGTTTGTTGTTTTAATCCATTCTGTCAAAGTATGTTTTTAGATTGAGGGTTTTAATTTACTTACATTTAAAGTAACTACTGATTGGGGAGCCCTTAATTTTGCAGTTTTGTTACTTATTTTGTGTATACATTAGCTTTTTTTGTCATTCGTTTCCTCCATTAATGCCTTCCTTTGTGTTATCTGATTCTTTATAGTAACACATTTTGATTCTTCTCTCATTTCCTTTTTCTTTTTTTTGTACTTTCTATAGATATTTCTTTGTGGTTACCATGGAGATTACATATAAAATCCTACAGTTATGACAATATAACTAAAATTGTTGCCAACATAATTTTAATTTCATTCAAAATACTCTGCATTTTTATGGCCCCCCCTTAATGTTATTGATGTTACACATTACATATTTTAATATTGTGTACCCATT
Organism: Balaenoptera physalus; assembly: GCF_965194825.1. Lineage (NCBI taxonomy): Eukaryota > Metazoa > Chordata > Mammalia > Artiodactyla > Balaenopteridae > Balaenoptera > Balaenoptera physalus. Next base: position 49,981,937 of record NC_138903.1, read on the forward strand.
AACATAGACTTATTATTATAAGTTATGAATTTGTCTTTTTAATACTTGAGAAAAAAAAGTGGAGTTATAAACCAAAATTTCTTTAACATTATTTTTTATATTTGTGTATGTACTTACTTTTATGAGAGAACTTTATATTTTTGTATGTCTCCAAGTTACTGTCTACCACCTTTTCATTTCAACTTGAAGAACTCCCTTTAGCCTTTAGAGCATCTCTGGTGGTAATGAACTCCCTCAGCTTTTGTTTGGGAATGTATAAATTTCTCCGTCTTTCTTGAAGGACAGTTTTGCCAGGTATAATATTCTCAGTTTATACTTTTTTTTTCAGCACTTCAAATCTATCATCTCAGTACCTCTGTCCTCTAAGCTTTCTGTTGAGAAACCCACTGATAGTCTTATTGGGGATCACTTTGACATGAGTCACTTTTCTCTTGGTGCTATCAAAAATCTCTCTTTTCTTTGATTTTTTGAGTTGATTATAACGTGTCTTGCTGTGAGTATTTTTTGTTCTGTCCTATATAGAGTTCATTGAGCTTTTCTGGTTTGTATATATCTATGTCTTTCTTAAAATTTGGGAAGTTTTCAGTCACTATTTCTTCAGTCATAATTTCTCTGCCCCTTTCTCTCTCTATCTTCTGAGACTGCCATAATATGTATATTGGTCTGCTTGATGGTGCCCCATAAGTCCCTTAGGCTCTGTTCACTTTTTTCATCCTCTTTTTTACTCTAAGCCTCAATAATTTCAAATGACTTGGCTTCAAGTTTACTGTTTCTTCTACCAATTCAAATATGTTGTTGAAGCCCTCTAGTGAAATTTTCAATTCAGTTATTGTATTTTACAACTCTAGAATATCTGTTTGGTTTTTAAAACATAATTTCTACCTCTTTGTTGACATTCTCATTTTGTTCATATATGATTTTTCTGGTTTCTTTTAGTTCTTTAAGTTTTCTTTTATTTCTTTGATCCTATGTATGATAATTGTTTTAAAATTATATCTAATAAGTCCATTGCATGTGTTTCTTCAGGAACAGTATCTGTACATTTATTTTGTCCCTTAGAATGGGCCATATTTCCTTATTTCATTGTATGCTTTGTGGTATTTTGTTGAAAATTGGGTATTTGAAAAAATAACTACCTCTCCCACTCTTTGCAGACTGATGTGGAAGACCTTTACTAATTAACTGGCTCCTGATCATTGATATCAGCCTCATGTGAAAGTTTAAGTTCTCCTCAGCTTTTTCTGTGTATGTGTCCTGCCTGGGCATGTGTTGTGTGTGTGTGTGTGTGTGTGTGTGTGTGTGTGTGTGTGTTTGATTTTCTCCAGCTGCTTTTAAATATCTTAATTTCCCTAACCCTCTTACCTTAGCTTCTCAGAGACTTTGATGTTCTATTCTATTTCTCCATGCATAGTCTCTTGCTTTCATGTCTTTGAGGATCTTCAGTCCTTCTGCAGTTTTGACGTGCCATGTCATACATCTCTGCCTTCCACCGCTTACACTAGCCTTAGATCCAAACTATGCCACCATTCCCCATCTGATCTTTGAGTCAGGTGAAACATAAAGCAGTACCTTAGGCTACCACAGACAAGACAGAACATTGCAATCAAGTTCCACTCTGCTTCTTCCATCTCCAGAGAGGTTAATAAGAATTAGTTTGCTTCTTCCCAGGTGCACCAAACCACCCTGGAGAGTGTGTGGGGCAAGGGCCAGTAAAATGCCATGAAATTTCCTGTTTTGAATGTGGATTTTGCTCGATTGGGTATTCACTTGGTTGTTATGGATCCTTGACTAGCTTCCATAGCTCCTATAAAGTTATTTTAGCCAGTCTGTAGTTGTTTATTTGATGTTTCTGTGTGGGAGCTAGGACCTGGAGTTTCCTAATCTTCCATCTTCCTGACATCACTCAAGATTCTCTCTTTATCTTTGGGTTTCAACAGTTTTATTATAATATTGCTCAGTTTATCTGTTTGAGCTTATTGGATGTAAGATCATGTCTTTCATCATATTTGCAAAGTTTTTGGTGATTAAGAATTCTATCCTCCCTTTTATCTTTCTCTTCTCCTTTTGGAACTCTCATAATGTGCATGATGTTCCACTTGATGGCATCCTGCAGGCCTTTAGATTTGCTAACTTTTCTTCATTTTAAAAATTTTCTGTTTCTCAGATTGGGTAATTTTAATCGTCATATCTTCAAGTTCACTAATTATTCTGTCTGTGCAAATCTGCTGTTGATCCTCCATACTGAACTTTTACATATTTTATTGTAGTTTTCACCTCCAGATTTCTATTTGGTTCCTTTTTTATAATTCACAATTTTTGTAAAATGACAATATATAGATATTATTTTGTTCATACATGATTTTACTGGCTTCCTTTAGTTCTTTGTCCATGAGTTCTTATAGCTCTGAGCATATTTAAGACAGTTGATTTAAAATCTTTAGTAAGTAGAATATCTGAGCTTCCTCAGGGACAGTTTTTGTTAATTTATTATTTTCCTGTGAATAGGCCATACTCTCCTGTTTCTTTGTATGTTTTGTATGGGTTTTGTTGTTGTTGTTGTTGGTGGTGGTGGTGGTGGTGGTGAAAATTGTATATTTCAATATTATAATATGGTAACTCTGGAAATCAGATTATTTCCTTCTTTAGGGTTTGCTGTTCTTTATTGTTGAAGGTTTCCATTATCCATTTGTTTTGGAACTTTTTCAAATGATTTTTCTATAAATTATATTCCTTGATTAGTGTTCTCACTGAGGTGTCTGTTCATTTAGCTTATGTCCATCTAACGTTTTGACAGAGATTTCTTAGAACTCCAAGAGCTAAAAACAGAAAATCCTCTCCCAGCCTTTGTGGATTGGCCTTTTGCTAGGATACTCCTTTAACACTTTTCCAGTTGATTTACAATTCTTCCTTAATCTTCACTTCATTCTTGCACTGAGGCTAGAGATCAGCCAAAATTGAAATGAGGGCTTAGATACTTCTCAGTTTTTTTTTATGAACATGTGTCCTTCCTGGACATATGTGTAAATTTCTAAATTCCTCAGTATACACAGGTACTTTTGAATGCTCTAATTTCCCAAAGAAACTCTTTCCCCAGCTTTTCCTCCAAAGGTTTAGGTTGTCTATTGTACAACCATAATCCTTTGCCCCATGTGGCTGCAGGTTTTTCATTCACCTTACAATGTTTTCAAGAAATGACCACTTCCAGAGTTCTGGCAAATATGGTTCTAACAGTTCTGCTTCTTTTTCAGTGTTTTTGAACAGAGATGGGTGTTTGAAGCACCTACTCTGTTATTGTGCTGACATTACTCTAGATCTATTTATTTTTATTGTCCATTCTTTTATATGGTGACGAAGTAAATCTTTGTATTACCCAATTTTAGGAAATCCAAAAATAATTATGCATGAAAGACATTTTATCAGTTTTGTTATTCTGAATTTGAGACAAGTGAGGGGAGGGGAGATCAAGAATAATTGTTAGAGGAGACAAATATAAGTCATAAATATCTAAAGACAATTTAAAAAAATAAATGAACCAGCCAAAGAAAAACACGTAGATACAGAGAACAGAGTAGTGGTTACTAAAGTGGAAGAGGTGGGGGAAGGGTGAAATGGGTAAAGAAGATCAACTGTATGGTGACAAATGGAAACTAAATTTTTGGTGGCGAACACACTGTAGGTTATATAAAAGTAGCAATACAATGTAAATATGAAAACTATAATTTTATAAACCAATGTTACCTCAATAAAAAATAAATCTAAAATAAAGACAATAAATATTTGCAACCAGCATTGTTATTCATGAAACAAATCAGTAAAATATTATTAATATACTTTTATATATATGCATACATACATATAAATTACAAATATAGAGATATATAAGTATACAAAGGTAATAATTTAAAGCTTTTAACTATAGCTTTGAAATAGAATTAACTTATAAATATATTAAATAAAATAATATATATACAATATATATGATATTAAATTTACTATTACAAAACTAAAAATAGAGCTACCATATGATCCTGCAATTCTACTCCTGGACATATATCTAGAGAAATCCATAATTCGAAAATATATATGCACCCTAATGTTCATTGCAGCACTGTTTACGATAGCCAAGACATGGAAGCAGCCTAAATGTCCATCGACAGATGAATGGATAAAGAAGATGTGGTGTATATATACAGTGGAATATTACTCAGCCATAAAAAAAAGAGTGAAATAATGCCCTTTGTAGCAATATGGATGGACCTAGAGATTATCATACTAAGTGAAGTAAGCCAGACAAAGAAAGAAAAATATCATATGATATCGCTTATATGTGGAATCTAAAAAAAAAACAAAACAAAAAACAAATGAACTCATTTCCAAAACAGAAAGAGACTCACAGACATAGAAAACATACTTATGGCTACCGAAAGGGAAAGAGGGTGTGGGGAGACTCAAATTAGGAGGTTGGGATTAACATTTACACACTACTATATGTAAAACAGATAACAAACAAGGACCTACTATATAGCACAGGGAACTATACTCAATATTTTGTAATAATCTATAAGGCAGGGGTCCGCAACCCCCAGGCTGTGGACTGGTACCGGTCTGTGGCCTGTTAGGAACCAGGCCGCACAGCAAGAGGTGAGCAGTGGGCGAGTGATCGAAGCTTCATCTGCTGCTCCCTTTTGCTCCCCATCCCTTGTGTTACTGCCTGAACCATCCCCAACCACCCACCTCCCACTCCTCCCCCATCCATGGAAAAATTGTCTACCACAAAATTGGTCTGCAGTGCCAAAAAATGTTGGGGACCCCTGCTATAAGGGAAGAGACTCTGAAGAATATATATATATATAAAACTGATTTGCTGTGCTGTACACCTGAAACTAACATGAGATTGTAAATCAACTATATTTCAGTAAAAAATAAAAATTTAATAAAAATTTAAAAATAAAGGAAAAAAATTTTAAATCAATAAAACTATCTAATTGGCCTTTTTTAGAGTTCTGAACGCACAAAAAATATGTAAATATAAATCAAATCAACTGCATGAGCACAAATAGATAAAAAAGAACATACATAGCACAAAGTTTTCCTGGGGGATACAAAAAAAGCAAGCAGGGTGCCTGTTCTGAAGTAAATATTGTAGAAAAATACACATTAAAAATAATTGTGGTGATCTAAATATATGTCCTTGAATTCTTTGTCATTCCATTCAATATATGGAACCTAATTTTTAAGTGTGGGTTGGATTTAGTCATTTCCAGCAAATAAGGCAGAAGTGACAGTACATGAGATAGAACATGAAAGACCTTGTGGATGCCTGCTTGTTCCTCCTCTCGGGTCACTTGCTTTCAGGGACCCTGACATGAGGACATGTGTGTCATGAGGAAACTCAAGCATCTTTATGTGGAATCTTACATGACAAGGAACTGAGGCCTCCGCACAACATGTAAGCGTGTAATTTGGAAGTGAATCTTCCAGCCCCATTCAAGCCTTCCGATGATGATAGTTCAAGACACTATCTTGATTACAACCTCATGATAAACCTGAGCCAGAGCAAGCCAACTAAGCACGCCTGAATTCCTGCCCCACAGAAACCATGAGATAGTAATCATATTGCTTTAAGACACTGGACTTTTGGGATAACTTGTTTTACAGTAATTAATAAAAACAACAATATAAGGCTAAACAGTCTTAGTGTCAGAAGAGAATATAAAGGAAAGTGTGTTGGACGGAAGTAGTTACTTTCAGTTAGGAAGCTGGAGAAAAGAAACCCTTTCTACTAATGGTATAACATGAGCTGGATCTCAAGAGTTAAAAGATTGAAATTCCCACACATAGGAAAAGACGTTCCTGACATTGAGAATAGCACAAGAAAAGAATCATATGAAGAAAGACTTATTTGGAAGAAATAGGATTCCAGTTTGGATAAGTATAATATGTATGAAAGCTATAATGAAGACTAAGATTGGAATGCTGTGTAGAAATCAGGTTATGTGAGAGCTTGAATTCTTGAGTTCTATTTTGAGAGAAATTTGGAACCACTTGTTAATTTTTTAGTGGGAATAGTTTGAATAAAGTAATAAAGATTAGAAATAAAGATGGATCATTTTATGAATTTTGAAGCAATATGAAGGAAGAGACTGGAAAATCAGTTGGGGGGCATTTCAATATTCTGGGAGCAAGGTGACTAACAGATAAACAAGAATGGTGCATTTAGAAATGCAGTAAACCTTGTAGAGCCTGGATTTGTGGAACTTGATATAGGTATGTGATTATTAGTCCACTGATATTAGCATGGCAATCATGAGGATGGTGAAATTATTGAAAGGAGGGGAAGGCAGGGAGGCAGACAGGATGGTTAGGAAATAGATTTTGAAAAGATGTTGACGAAGAATAGCTTGAAGTAGAAAAAGGGTTTGGAGCACAAAACAGCAAATTTGGGATTGCAGCTTAAATGATTATCAGTGATATTTTCACATAATATAGAGAGATTGTAAAGGATGTTTAAAGCAAGAACAGGGGAACATTTATTTGGGGGAAATGTGTGGAAGAAACTTCATTGAAGGAGATTATTTAAAAGAGCATAATTTTATGTACGACCATAACAAAGTATGAAAGAGTACCAAAGAGAAAAAAATTAATTATATGCATAAAGAAGGATATTTCTTAAGCTTAGAATTTCTCTCTTCTGCACTCTCAAACACTTGGCTAAATAAAAATCTTAGAGTAAAATTATTACTGTGTTCTTGCCAGGATCAATTTGCAATCTAATAATAGCAAATACTTTGCTAGCTACTTTGTCATTTATATTTATACATATTATGACAAATATTCCACTTATGCTGTCTATTTGCCAAAAAAAACTAAAAAAATAAATCTAATATCTGAATGCACTATAGCATTTTAAATAAGCAAACATGAAATATCCATTATCTTATATGCGTGTTTGTATTTGTGTGAAATTATTGTACCTAGTAAAACTAACCATTTATTTTATTATCTTTACCATAGTAACTGACTTTACTTTTCTCTAAACACAAAAGTATAGAATTGAAAGTTGAGTTGTTTAGCTATTTTTCTCTGTGCACACTTAGTTCATGTCATTTTAATAATTTTGAGGAAGTAAAAATCAACATATATACACACAAGACACACATCTAAAGGCATTTGAATGTTTATTAATCTATTGTCATTTTAAAAAATATAAAATAAATTATATTTTTTGGTTTGTGATTAATATCTTTTTTAAATTTAGAAATTATAATAGGCGTTCAAAGATTGCTTATTAATTAACTTAGTTATAGGTTCTTAAAGTTAGTTAAGGATCTGGATATTAATATTTAGCTAAAACATTGAATTAATAAGATGTATATCTTTGTAAGTTTTAATAAAATGAAACCTTTTAAAAGGACTTGTTATCATTTGATTTAGTTGAATACAATTTTATACATGTATTTTAAATTTTAAACAAGTTATAGAAATAAAACTCATTCAACTCATAACATTTAACATTTAGCTTATAACATAATATTAACATTTAACTCATAAAACCAATGTAGGAAATTTGAATCATAAACTTAACTTGGTTTTCAAAGAACCAAAATATTGTGCTAACATTATTTTTATATGGTAAGCTATTGTTTTCAAGACCCTAGAACGTGCCAAAATTATTTTACCTTGAAACTAAAGCCTTTTCTTATTATCTCATAGCTATAATAACAAAAGCTATTATGTAAACATAATTTTCAGTGTTCACTGGAAGAAACACAGTTTAATAATTTCTTTCTGTTGGACTGTTTATTTAAACTAGATATTCCTAGAATACATGAAAAACAACTGAATTTTTTTTTTGACCAGGTGATCTTTAAATTTTTACAAGGAGGGGGGGAAGAGAGGAAGCCAGTTTCAGAGCAATATGAAATCATCACTATAAGGGCTAATTATGTTCTCTATGTAAGGAGAGGGGAAAACATTTAGATGTAAAAAAACAGACTTTGACATATATACCCACAAAAAGAGAATGATTGATATATAGCCAGTGTTGACATAACAGGCTCTTAACAATTTTAATCAAACCATATAATTTTAAAGACAGTGTTCATTAACCTCCAAAATATGGACTCAAAAGAATGCAGGTCTCCTAGCATGTTTTTTAAAAAACTAATCTCTGTTTTAGACAAAAAATCTGCTCATGAGGTTTTCTTCTCTTTTTATTATGTTCCTTCTTAAATCATTATGTTAAAAGCTCTCCAAAGTAGCCACTGGAATTTCAAATTTTCCCTGGTAAGATTGTGCCACTTAGAGAGATAAGCATACAATTTAGCATTAATGTGAAAACACATAAAGAAAAGAAACTTTAGCCTGAAAGTGTCACAGTTTTAAAATCAGAAGGCCCCATGAAAGTTGTATTTAAGGATGCTTCTTATATAACTTCCTGTCTCCTGTCCTTGGCCAGTGGCCAGTCATCAACAATTAGGAACTGGACAAACCTTCTGATTCTAGGCATAAACTAAACAAAGCGGTTCTCAGAGACACAAAGCAAAGATTTGGGAGAAGTCCTTATAAGATTTTAAAATGATGACTCTACACAAATTTATTACAAAGAATGATAGTTTGTGGGACCTTATGAACTAATTAGCCCCAGGGAATTACTTGAGAATGGCCTTATTTGGCTTAGGTCCTGCCACTCCATATAGACGTTTCCTCCTATAGGCAAACAGCACTCAAGACACAAAAGAAATAGACAAACTATAGGAGCAATAAAAATGCAATACTAATCAGATCATATAATCAAAAATACCCCTACAGACTTTATTCATAGGAAAACAAAATAAACCCAATCCTGAAGGGATTTTAAAAAATCAGAGCCCAATTCAGTGCGGACTTATCTCCCAGCCATGGACAGGCTAGCACCTTGAACGGGTAGAAACACAAGGAGTCTTAGATGTGCACACTATTAGTCAAGAGCCCTGGTCCTTTATCTGAATCTCAGTGGGTCCTCTATTTAGAATGGTGCTGTCTAGCCTAAGATAACCAGAAACACACCTGTGGTTGAACAAATACTCCTTGCAGCAAGGGAGAACGCACACCGTGGGAGAACCAAGGGCATCTCAAGAAGAGAGTATTAGAAGACCCCTCTAGGATTTGGGATTGTGTGAGGTGATTTTTGGGAGGGCTCAAGGAAGCAGAGCTTTTCTCTGGATTGGAAAGTGTCACAAAGCAGAAATAATCCTATGATTGAATATCTTGGTAATTCTTATCTTTTTACTTAATTCCTTAAGTAGATTCCTTAATTAAGAGTTCAGTTTCCAGATCAGCCTCAAAAGTTTCTTGCTCCTGGTTCCAGTCTGGCCTTATTGACTCCATCTTCCAGTAATTGATTTTCTTCCCTGGAGTTCCCTTGGACTTATTGCATGGAAAGGGCATGAACAGAGGAAGGCCAGAACAGGGCTCTCTAAAAGATGGATTGAGAGTAGTCACACTGGGATTAAGGACAATACTGAATAGTGAGAATTTCTAAATATGAGGAGTTTAGAGGTGACAACCTATATGGAAATAAGGTCTAGGGACCTTGTCTTAAAGCTTTGTATGTTAGAAAGCAATGACCTAGTAAAGTTTTCTAAAGACAATTTTATTTGTACTTTCTATATAATTTAGAAAATGTGTCAAATCTATTATTATTATTATTATTTAGAGAGGTGGTTAGTTGAGTGAAAGCCTCCCTAAGCCACCTCTTGTTGCCACTAATGGTGAGGATCCAAAACATAAGCAGTAATTGGCAATGGTTCAATTGGGCAGGCAGTTAACATTGAGATGTAATAGTAGATTTCTATTACCTAAATTTACGGAACTGGGAGCACTAAAAAATTCAGTGTTATACACTAGGCACTAGAACAGTGGTATGTGGGAAAGGAATCCAGCCACTAGGAAACTAGAGCTCAAGGGCAGGAAACCAGGCACTAAGAGATGGGGTCACTAAGGTCAGATAGAAACCAGCAGCAAGAAGTTGTTGACACTGACCTGGAGACTGAATTCACAGGTAAGAGTTAAGTAGAGATCTCTATTAGGGTTATAAGAACATAAGAAAGTAAACCAGACAGAACAGAGTTGTCACCTGCTAAAACGTTTGATTGATTCATTCATTTATTCGTTCATTCACCAAATGTTTACAATGTGTCAAATATGTACTATGCCCTCTTCTAAGCACCAGGCTGCAAAACTTCTTTGTAGCTAACTGAGCTGTGCTCTTTAAGACGTTTCCTGTGAACAGCTATTTCTTCTGTCCTCTAAGATGGTTTAGCTCACTGGTTGTCTAAAATAACCCCCACTGCAGTATTACACTCAAGCCCAAACACCATAAGGTGAACCCTTTTTCTAACATTAACACTTGACTCTCACCTCCAACACTTCAAACTTAACTTTATTAAAAACTCACTGTATTATCTCACTTGTATGTGGAATCTTAAAAAATGGAAAGAGAAATGCATAGAAAAAGAGATAAGAGTTTTGGTTTCCAGAGACAGGGATGGTGGGGAATTAGATGAAGATGGTCAAAAGGTTATAAGATAAATAAATACTATGGATGTAATGTACAACATGATGACTATAGTTAACTCGTCTGTATGGTATATTTGAAAGTTGTGAAGAGAGTAGATCCTAAGAATTCTCATCACTAGGAAAATTTTTTTTTCTCTTTTTTGTATCTATATTAGATGATGGTTATAAACTAAACTTATTGTGGTAATAATTTCACAATATATATAAGGCAAATCATTATGCCACATGCCTTAAACTTATACAGGGCTATACATCAATTATACCTCAACCTGGAAAAGAAAACTCTCACTCCCTCAGTGCTAGAATCTCAGCCAGAATTTTGGGGAAAGGAAGGCAAAGTAATTTAAAAACTCCACAGCAAACTGTAAACAATTAATTACTCCCTTCCCGACAAACAAACACACATACACATACCCACCTGCTAAGGATGTTTGTATTTATTAATTAAAATCAATATCTGGAGAACCTCTGGTTTCCAGTCTGACACACTGGGATCTTGGAGTCATCACTCCTGTTTTAATAACAGCCATAAAACATCATAACAAACTGAAAATCAACAACTCTCCTTAGATCCAGCAGAGAAATGAAGCCACAGAAGAAACCACTCTCCCTTTGTCTTACATCTCCTTCTTGGACTCCCATAATGCATATGTTGGCATAGTTGATGCTGTCCCCCAAGTCCCTTAATCTCTGTTCATTTCTCTTCATTCCATTTCCTTTCTGTTCCTTAGACTTGGTAGTTTCAATTCTCCTCTCTTCAAGTTCACTTGTTCTTTTTCCTGTCTGCTCAAATCTGCTGTTGATCCACTCTAGTGAACATTTCATTTCAGCTTTGTAATTTCACCTTCAAAATTTCTATTTGGTTCCTTTTTATAATTTTTTTTCCTTATTGATATTCTGTATTTGTTCAGACATCTTTCTTTTTGTACTTTGTCAATTTTTTCTTGGGTGGCCTTTGAGTATATTTAAGACAGTTGATATAAGTATTGGGCAAGGAAGTTCAATGTCATGACTTCTTCATGGCTTATGCATTTCCATTTCTATTTTCCTATGAATAAGCCATATACATTTTCAAGATTTTGCAGGTCTAATAACTTGTTTATTGAAAACTGGACACTTTGAACATTATTATTTAATAACTCTGAAAATTAGATTTTCTTTCCTGCCCAGGATTCTTTTTTTTTACTTTAAAAAATAATTTTAATTGAAGAAAATTTACAAGATATAGATGATCAAGAGAAAGAAAATTAAAATTGCCCATAATCTTACCACATGTTGATCACCAAAAGTAATACTTTGGTGTCAAGTCTTTCAGTATTGTAACTAGGCACAAGGAAGCTTTTGTAAAAATGTGATATTGCTGTTTGTTTGTTTTTTTAATATCTTTATTTGAGTATAATTGCTTTACAATGTGTGTTAGTAACTGCTGTATAACAAAGTGAATCAGCTATACATATACATATATCCCCATATCTCCTCCCTCTTTCATCTTCCTCCCGTGCTCCCTATCTCACCCCTCTAGGTGGACACAAAGCACTGAGCTGATCTCACTGTGCTATGCAGCTGCTTCCCACTAGCTATCTATTATACATTTGGTAGTGTATATATGTCCATGCCACTCTCACACTTCATCCCAGTTGACCCTTCCACCTCCCCCTGTCCTCAAGTCCATTCTCTACATCTGTGTCTTTATTCCTGTCCTGCCCCCAGGTTCATCAGAACCATTTTTCTTTTTAGATTCCATATACATGTGTTAGCATATAGTATTTATTTTTCTCTCTTTGGCTTACTTCACTCTGTATGACAGTCTCTAGGTCCATCCACCTCACTACAAATAACTCAATTTCATTTCGTTTTAGGGCTGAGTAATATTCCATTGTATATATGTGCCACATCTTCTTTATCCATTCATCTGTTGATGGACACTTAGGTTGTTTCCATTTCCTGGCTATTGTAAATAGAGCTGCAATGAACATTGTGGTACATGACTCTTTTTGAGTTACGGTTTTCTCAGGGTATATGCCCAGTAGTGGGATTGCTGGGTCGTATGGTAGTTCTATTATTAGTTTTTTAGGAACCTCCATACTGTTCTCCATAGTGGCTGTATCAATTTACATTCCCACCAACAGTGCAAGAGGGTTCCCTTTTCTCCACACCCACTCCAGCATTTATTGTGTGTAGATTTTTTGAAGATGGCCATTATGACTGGTGTGAGATGATACCTCATTGTAGTTTTGATTTGCATTTCTCTAATGATTAGTGATGTTCAGCATTCTTTCATGTGTTTGTTGGCAATCTCAATGTCTTCTTTGGAGAAATGTCTATTTAGGTCTTCTGCCCATTTTTGGGTTGGGTTTTCTGTTTTTTTGATATTGAGCTGCATGAGCTGCTTGTATATTTTGGAGATTAATCCTTGGTCCATTGATTCATTTGCAAATATTTTCTCCCATTCTGAGGGTTGTCTTTGTGTCTTGTTTATGGTTTCCTTTGCTGTGCAAAAGCTTTTAAGTTTCATTAAGTCCCATTTGTTTATTTTTGTTTTTATTTTCATTTCTCTAGGAGGTGGGTCACAAAGGATCTTGCTGTGATTTATGTCATAGAGTGTTCTGCCTATGTTTTCCTCTAAGAGTTTTATAGTGTCTGGCCTTACATTCAGGTTTTTAATCCACTTTGAATTTATTTTTCTGTATGGTGAAGGAAGTGTTCTGATTTCATTATTTTACATGTAGCTGTCCAGTTTTCCCAGCACCACTTATTGGAGAGGCTGTATTTTCTCTGTTGTATATTCGTGTGTCCTTTATCAAAATAAGGTGACCATAGGTGCATAGGTTTATCTCTGGGATTTCTATCCTGTTCCATTGATCTATATATCTGTTTTTGTGCCAGTACCATACTGTCTTGGTTACTGTAACACTGTAGTATAGTCTGAAATCTGGAAGCCTGATTCATCCAGCTCCATTTTTCTATCTAAAGATTGCTTTGGCTATTCGGGGTCTTTTGTGTTTCCATACACATTGTGAAATTCTTTCTTCTAGTTTTGTGAAAAATGTCATTGGTAGTTTGATAGGGATTGCAGTGAATCTGTAGATTGCTTTGGGTAGTATAATCATTTTCACAATGTTAATGCTTCCAATCCAAGAACATGGTATATCTCTCCATCTGTTTGTATCCTCTTTAATTTCTTTCATCAGTGTCTTATAGTTTTCTGCATACATGTCTTTTGTCTCCTTAGGTAGGTCTATTCCTAGGTATTTTATTCTTTTTGTTGCAATGGTAAATGGGAATGTATCCTTGATTTCACTTTCAGTTTTTTCATCATTAGTGTATAGGAATGCAAGAGATTTCTGTGCATTAATTTTGTATCCTGCTACTCTACGAAATTCATTGATTAGCTCTAGTAGTTTTCTGGTAGCATCTTTAGGATTCTCTATGTATAGTATCATGTCACCTGCAAACAGTGACAATTTTACTTCTTTTCTGATTTGGATTCCTTTTATTTATTTTTCTTGTCTTATTGCTGTGGCTAAAACCTCCAAAACTATGTTGAATAATGATGGTGAGAGTGGGCAACCTTGTCTTGTTCCTGATCTTAGTGGAAATGGTTTCAGTTTTTCACCATCGAGAACGATGTTGGCTGTAGGTTTGTCATGTATGGCCTTTATTATGTTGACATTAGTTCACTCTATGCCTACTTTATGGTGGGTTTTTATCATAAATAGGTGTTGAATTTTGTCAAAAGCTTTTTCTGCATCTATTGAGATTTGTTTTTTCTCCTTCAGTTTGTTAGCATGGTTTATCACATTATTTTATTTGCGTATTGATTGTGTATATTGAAGAATCCTTGCATTCCTGGGATAAACCCCACTTGATCATGGTTTATGATCCTTCTAATGTGCTGTTGGATTCTGTTTGCTAGTATTTTGTTGAGGATTTTTGCATCTATGTTCATCGGTGTTATTGGCCTGTAGTTTTCTTTTTTTGTGACATCTTGTCTGGTTTTGGTATCACGGTGATGGTGGTAAGAAGGTGGAGATTGAAAGCCTGTCCCAGGGGTCGTAGTAAATGAGATTGTTGACAACCCGTAGATATGGAGGGAGGAGAACAGGACTGTGAGAACGCTGTTTTGAAACCCTATCCCAGCAGGTTATTCAGTAACAGAATATTCTAAATTGAAGTTATTTTGTGCCCTATATCATACAGTTTAGTAGTGTTTCTTTCTGAATTCAAGTCCATTTCCCTACTTGATAGTAAACTCTAATGTGATTTGTTGAGCTCTCCTACACCTGTCACCCTATGACACCAAAGATGGGGCCAAAAACATAAATATGGGGCCAGCAAGCAATAAATACTTGGTGGCTGTTTGAATTCCATTTAGAACCAGCTTTCTTTGTTTTGTCCTCAAACAGATACAGGTTTATGCTGTAAGAAACATGGTGAAGAAAAAGAAAAAGACATCATAGGTTTTAGAGTCATACAGATTTTAACAGTATTCAAATTCTTCTCAACCATTTATCAACCTTTGACATATAATTTAATCAGTATAAAAGGGTTTTCTCATCTCTAAAGTGAGTATATTAATATGTATTACAGTTAATATAAAGTGTTAGTAAATTGTAGCCACTTAAAATGGTAGTTATATTAAATAATGCTTATTGAGTGCTTCCTTCATGCTAGGAACTGAAATAAATTCTTAATGGGCATGTATTCATTAAACTCCTACAGTAGCCTCATGAAGTAGGTATTACTATATTTCATTAAATCTAAGACATCATAGATTGTAGGAGGTGCCACAATTTTATATTCCACTAAGAAAAATATTGTCAATTAAACTATAACACAATGCCATAACAATAGTTTTGCAGGATGTATGAAATGATCATACAATCTACTGCTCATTCCTTTGAAATTCCTTTATTCTGAGGAATTTAACAGATTCCCCTGCTTTCAGTTGCATTGTTTGCTGTGTGATCAGCAAGAATTTTGCACATATCTTAATAAAAAAAATAATAACACCAGTTCTTCTACTTGTGGATATCTTTCATTCTTAGGGCCTATAAAGTACTTGGTTGCTGAATTGCAAGAAAACAGGAAGTTTGGTAATTCTACAATGACAAATATATGCCTTACTAATATCAAACACACTTTTTTCTCCATTTCTGTGCCTGTGTATTATACAATAGCTTTCCCTTTCAATGCTTAATCATAATGTAATGTTTTTTATTTTTGAATATTATTTTATTATTTTTATATAGCAGGTTCTTATTAGTTATCTATTTTATACATATTATTGTATATATGCCAATCCCAATCTCCAAAATAATATAATTTTTTTAAGATTTAAAATATGTGTGTACATAAATAAATACATTTAACTTTTAATCATGGAAATTTTGAAACAGACACAAAGTAGAAAGAATAGTATAACATACCCATACACCAACTTTCACAGTTATCAATATTTAGAGGACCCCCACTTTTAAAATTTGCTGAAGTATTTTATAGAAAATTCCCAGTTTATGTCATATCACTCTTAAATGTATGAGCATTTTAAATGGTAATTAGGAGGTGAGTACAAGAAGGTGGAGTAGGAGGACGCTAAGCTCACTTCCTCTCATCAACACATGAAAACTACAACTACATATAGAAAACCTCTCACTTAAATAGACCTGAAGACTAGCAGAATGGCTCTTCTACAAGCAAGGCTATAAAGAAAGATCCACATGGAATCTGGTAAGAAGGGGGGTAGAGATCTAGTAGGGACCTGCACATTTAGTGGGCAACCCACAAGAAGAGAGGGATATCATAGGTTCAGGAATCATCCCTTAGGAGCAGGGTTCAAGCCACATATTAGGCACCTCAGCTCTGTGGTCTGACACTGGGAAAACAAGTCCCCTTAGCTGGTTTGAAAACCAACGGGACTTAATGGTGATATGTAAGAAACTGAGACTTCACTCATGAAGAGTGCATGCACAGGCTTGCTTGCTTCCAGTCACAGCATGGAGGAAACAGATTTAAAACTGCCTGGTAATTCAGCT